>NW_015174852.1:539544-573893 GCF_001447785.1 Gekko japonicus
GGGTTGCTGTCTTGGTTTAGAACTCAAAGCCAAACCTTCCTTCCCGTCTTCCTTCCCGTCTTCCTGTCTTCCTGTCTTCCTTCCTTCCTTCCTTCCTTCCTTCCTTCCTTCCTTCCTTCCTTCCTTCCTTCCTTCCCGTCTGCCTGCCTGCCTGCCTATTGGTCAATAGTCCTATTTATCAAAGCAAAAGAAATGGAGTAGCATGTATTAAAATGTCATTAATAAAGATAGCAGTAACGTAACAGCATATATACACACGCGGGGGGGGGGGGGGATCCGTTTCGTGGCTTGCTGGCATAGCCCAGTGAAATCCACGTAGAATAAACAGTGCCTATTTATAGCCCAGTTGAGGCTGCCTGTAGGCTTTTGTGTAGCTGTGTTTTCCCTCTGTTTGCTCTGGATGAATGGGGGTTTTCAATCACAAGCCAGGCTCTCTGGCAGGAAGGGAAATCCATCCCGGGTTTTCCACAGAGCAGCGAAGGCATCTCATATGTCATGAGCAAAATATGTGGCCCGACAAACGCTGGGGTGGAGTTTCGCTTCGACCGGATCAGGATCCCCCACCCTCCCCATTTCCCCAGCTTGGAGCTGCATTGAAACCCATGCAGTTGGTTTCACAGTAAATTGTTAGAGCAGATGTTCTCAGGGACGGAGGCTTCTGGTTCTTGGTGGCTGATTGTACTATTAATTAAAGTAATTGGGGCAGTCTGGCACCTGGCTAGTCTTTTGTGTTATCCTTGAGGAAGGGAAGGGGGGATATATGGGGGGGGGGAGGGTGTATTGCCCTCTGAAAGACTGGCCATATTGGTATTACTTTTTAAAATTCACTCTGCAGTACATGAGATTAAGACATATCTCCCCAGACTGAAGGCTGAAGGTACATTTGTGTGTAAGCAGGTGTGACTTCAGTAGGCAAAACACAGCGAGAGCTCTGAGAGCCACTGTGGACTAGCGGCTAGGGCTTGTCAGACTAGGATCTGGTAGAGCGAGGTTCGAATCCCCACTCTACCAAGGAAGCTTGCTGAGTGAGATGGCTTGGATCTACCTCACGGGGCTGTTGTGAGAATAAAATGGAGAAGAGAGAAATGCCACTGAGGAGAAAGGTGGAGTATAACTAAAGCCAGTAAATAACGGGATTCTTCTCCCGAGGGCTCTTGTGGCCTCTAAAGGCAAGGCTCGCCATCTTTCTCCTCCTGGCAGGGCTGTTGTGCCTTTTAAAACAGCTGAGAAGCAGAAATCAGCCGCTGATGCTTTCCCAGGCAGGGAGTTTGGGGTGGGACTTCATCTGTTGAATGCCACTGCCCTTTGTTAAAAGCAGCAGGCCGAATAGCCCGAACCTGGTGCAACATGAGAATCGGTTGTTATTTGATGGCACAGTCTTCTTGTTATTAAAAGCACAGGAGCCCTGCTAAGAAATCCAAGTGGCAACGCAGAAGGAACAGTTCCAAAACAATGCTTTCTGGGGAGTGGCCGGTGCTTGCAATTTTGAGACCTTTTGCACATTGCTCTGTGTGTGTGTTAAATACTTGCTTCCCTCCTACCTCAAGCGCAAGTTTTACTGTGTTCTTGAACTAACCATCTGTTATCGGGAAGCTTCTGTTTGGTTCATTTCATATTCTAGTTGCGAAGAGAAGGAAGAGGCTAAGTTATGTTTTACCTTATGCAATCCTGACCGCACTTACTAGGGAAGAGAATCCCATTGAACACAGTGGGTCCTACTTCTGAGTAAATAGAGAGTAGGGGTGCAGAATCCTTTTTAGGGTGGGGTGGGGACAGTCACTGCACAGATTTCCTTTTTAAATAGTTAGGTTTTGTCTAGGCTTCTCTGTAAAGTTGCTTGTGTAAGGGTCTCATTCATGTATCTGCAGCTCTCCACATACAGCCAAACAAGTCCATTCTGGGATGTTGACTCACCAAACAGAAACGTAAAGTATTCCTCCGAGACGGAACGAACAATGCCTTTTGGCATGTAAACAGTTCTGCGAATATCACTGAACCCAGTTTGCTTTCTTCTTCTTCTTCATTTTGCGACTGGAATTTGAAGACAACCACAAAGTTGTCTTGAAGTCTATCTGCTATGGTTAATATCTCTATAAACTTCCTCTGGGTGTATTTTAAAACTAAAATCGCCATTGGGACTGAAATTCATTGCTGAATGAATCTGCAAGTAAAACCATTGTATTAATTACAGATTTGAAAGGGTTTGTTTTGGCTTTTTAAAGTCAAACAGCTTTGCACAAGCCTATAATTCACAGGGGTCGTTTCGTAGAAAAAGAGCTAGGGGGACTCATTAGCATAACTCATTAGCATATGCCACACCCCCTGACATCACCGGAAGTGTGTCCTCCCCACAGCCGGCGGCGACCTCCAGCGAGCACCAGCAGGGAGCTCCAGGCCCCGCCCTCCCGCACCTCACCCGGGGGGATGGCGTCCCCCCGCGTCCCCCCCCCAAATGACCCCTGATAATTCACATACTTATACTGAAGCATAAATGATTTTTCTTGCTATGTAAATGGAATAGCTGTTAAATACCTTCCTAATATGTATTTATAGAGACAGTCTGATGTTTTAATGGGTTAAGAGGGACTGGTTAGTAGAAGAAGTGCCAGTTCATACAATCATACATAGTCCCGTTTTATTCAAAACTGATAACTGTAGGAGGGAAAAACAGGAGATCTAGGGAGGAAAAGGCTAATCACTAACTTTAGTTTATGTGTCATCTTAGGCAGAGTCACACCTTCCAAGTGCACTGAAGTCTTAGAAGGGTGTAACTCTGTTTAGGATTGTACTGTTATTTCACCACTTTGCCTAAATTGTAATGTCTGTACAGAACACAGTTCTTACAGCAGGGATGGCTGACAGGTAGCTCCTCAGTGGGATCCAAACTGATTTTAGCTGCCTCCTTCCAAAAATTTAATCAAGGTCTGATAAAAATGTTATTTGCAAAGAAAAGTAAAATGTTTTCGTATTAGAAATCTGTTCTAAAGCAGGTAGCCGAGTTAGTCCATAGCAGAATCCAAAAGTAAATGTAATGCTTCTATATTAAGTCCAAACAAAATGACACATCTTTTTTTTGTTTAATAAAAGGTATTGATTAAACGGTTTTTGGATTAAGAAATCAACAAAATGCTAATGTTAGCTTTCTTTTCCGATTTTGCGTGCAACAGATATGCTTCCTGGAAATTTATGCAGTGCTATGCCTGAGCATCTTGGCTTCACGTTGCGAGAGGGCACCAACTTTATTATGGATCCTGATCACTTGAAAGAAGGTAATTTTATATGGCAAAATACATTTCCAGCTCTTGGATCAGTGTCTGGCGAATGAAGCAATCTGGACAGATATTCAAGTGGGTCATCCCTGTCTTACAGAGTCACAGAAAAAAAAAGTTAAACCGTTTAAAAATACACAAACAAATCGAGACAAAATATCTTGTACACCTGGATGAAGATTCAAAGTTTACTAGTTGTTTCTGCCTGATAGGAATTAGTTCAAGAGCAGCTGCACACTGTAAATGGCAGGTTAATCAACAACTAAAACCATAGTTAATTAATTGGTGAGGCAACTTTTAATCAAGAGAAGCCCCTTTTTAAATGGTGGAGGGTAGAGGGCACGCTGTTTCAAAAACAACAAAGCCATTTGGCCTCTAATATTTCACTGCAACAGGGAATTAAAAAGAAAACTCTGCAAATGGGCTTTTCTTCCATCAGCAGTGAATGTTTGTGAGTGTTATCGTGAATTCATTCACTTCCTTCCACAGTTTCAAAACAAAACACAAAGAGCTGATATGTAGATTAACAACAGACTAATCTACCTATTAATTGCTTAACACAAATGTAATCAATCAACTCAAATGGTTAATCGGCATATAACCCAAATTTCTAGGGGTGAATGTGCTCCTTGAAGAGGAGCAAGTTTATATTTAAGTTTTCTCCTCTTTCCTTCCTTCTTTCCTCCTCCTCCTTTCCCTCTGTTTTTGCTTAACTTTGCTTCTGCCATTTCTTGCTACTCTGGTCCCTGTCTTAATATTTTTACTCGCATTTTTCTTTATGACCAAAGGTATGCAAGGCAAGGAGAAACCCCAGTGGGCCATTCAGATGTTACTGAACGTAAATGGGGAATGGTTATGTGTAAGAAAGAACAACAGCAACAACAACATTGTAGAGAGGGGCAGGGAGTGCAGAATTTGACGCTCGCGCTTGGGATCAGAAATTTGGTTTTTAAGAGATGTGCTGTTGTTTGCTTTAAATATATGCAGCGACAACTGAGTTTGTAATAAAGAATGTGGAGCAATATGTTGGGGAGGAAAGAAAGTGCCTATGGTTTTAATTATATATAATGCAATCATTTTTACCAAGCCGATTCCCAGCTCTGCACCCAACCCTTCACTCTTCCTGTTTTTCTGTTCCTTTTACATTTAAGCCAGGTTCCAAATAACATTATTTTTCTTTCTTTCCCTTTCTCTCTCTTCCCCTCCTCCCCTCCCCTGGTTAACGAATGCAGAACCTTGGAAACAGAGTGGTGATATGAAATGTACATAGGGCTGTGAAATTGTTCAGCTTCGGTGACATTAAATGTTCAGCTTTCTAAATAAGCGTTTAGCTTTCCAAACAAAAGTCAGGAGGGAAGTCGGGAGACTACCTTTCCACTGATTGGCAGATAGAAAAGTGTGTGGGGCTGTGGCTCAGCGGCAGAGCATCCGCTTGGCATGCAAGTTGCAGAAGGTCCCAGGTTCAATCCCTGACATCTCCAGTTAAAAGGACCAGGCAGTAAGTGATGTGAAAGACCTCTGCCTGAGACCCTGGAAAGCTGCTGCCAGGCTGAATGGACAATACTGAACTTAAGAGACTGATAGTCTGACTCAAAGGGAGCTTTGTGTGTTCACGTGAACACACCGGCAAAGCATTCAACATGCCGATGTTTATTTTACTTGATTATTTCATTTATACCATGCTTTTCTCCCCAAATGGGGACCCAAGGTGGCTTCCTTCATTCTCTCCTCCTTCACTTTATCCTCACAACAATCCTGTGAGGTAGGTTAGGCTGTGTGTGTGTGTGACTGGCCCAGGGTCACCCAGCAAGCTTCTGTGACGGAGTGGGGATTCAGACCTGAGTCTACCCTTCCAACTTCTACTCATTACGGGCTCTCCAGCATGCTGCTATGAAAGGAAGCCTGGGTGTTTTGTTCTGTGCAGAGGTACCAGCTGCACTACACAAGCCATGGAATTCTGGACGGCATTTCTTCAGAACACAGGTCAAGGGATACCTTTTTAAAAAATGCTTCCCCCCCCTAAGCAAAACCCTCCGGCAAGTTAAAAAAAAGAAAGGAAGGAACGGAAACAGTGCCCTTAAAGATCAAGATGGGTCACCATGTTCGTCTGTCTGTAGCAGTAGAAAACAGCAAGAGTCCAGTAGCACCTTAAAGACCAGGGGTAATTTCCTGCGGGAGCGCACAGGAGCGGAGCTCCGGCAGTAAGGAGCCCAGGGGGTGGGCACATGCAGCAAGTCCCGCCCCCTGCTCCCAGCAGCCCTCAGTCAGAGCAAGAAGCAGCCAGGTAAGTTGCAGAGCCCCCCCCACCTTCAGGTACAAGCTCTCCCTCCTCTGTGAGGGCAGATCTGCGCATTCCCCCCCTCAATAGCTAGCAATCCAAAACAATCCAAAGCAATCCAAAACAGTCCAGTGGAGCCTGAGTGGTGGGTGTTGCCTTCTGACACACTTCCGGTGATGGCAGGGGGTGTGGCATATGCAAACAAGTTATGCTAATGAGCTCCTGCACCTCTTTTTCTACGAAATAACCCCTGTTAAAGACTAACAAAATTTGGGGCACTGACTAAATTTTATTAGTCTTTAAGGTGCTACTCTCCTGCCAGCCTAGCAGTTCGAAAGCAAGAAATTGCAAATAGATAAATAGGTGCCACTTCGGTGGGAAGGAAACAGCATTCCGTGCGCCTTGGTGTTTAGTCATGCCGGCCACATGACCACGGAAACGTCTTCGGACAGCGCTGGCTCTTCGGCTTGGAAACGGAGATGAGCACCGCAACCCGAGAGTCGGATTCGACTGGCTTTCGAGCAAGGGAACCATTACCTTTACCTTTAAGGTGCTACTGGAGTCTTGCTCTTTTCTAGGGCACATAAAAAGGGAGAGAGGTTTTGGCCCTGCCCTCTTCCTGCTCTGCTGGTTTTTTACGTGCAAGGACGTTTTTCTGAGGGAGTGGGGGTTTTTTTTGTTTGTTTGTTTTTTAAAAAATATTGTTCCTGTCTGTAGGCCATTGCATGACTCATCTCTGCTACCTAGCTAGAGCCATGGGAACAGGGGAACAGACAAAGATGCCAGCCTCCAGGTGGGGCCTCCTGGAATTCCAATTAATCTCCAGACTACAGAAATGAGTTTCCCTGAGGAAAATGGATGCTTGGGGGGGGGAGAGACTGTATGGCATTGTAGCTCGCGGAGGTCCCTGCCCTCCCCAGGCACCACCCCAAAATCTCCAGGGGTTTCGCAACCTGGAGCTGGCAACCCCACCTCCCCCAGTGGTGGCTTGGAGAGACTGAACGACCCTGGAGCAATGTTCCCTCTAAGCTGTGGAGTCTTGTGAGCAAAAATTCTACTTTGTGAGCTACTGGCATTAAAGCTGTGAGCGAGCGATTTGACTACTGCTTAAATGAGTTTGCTCTGGAGCCCTCCTTCCTGAGCAAAGACAAAAAATGTGTGAGCTGGAGGCTAAAAAACTGTGAGCTAGCTCACACTGACTCAGCTTAGAGGGAACACTGCCCTGGAGCCAAGAGATCGTAAAACTGAACAGCTAAGAAAGCAACTTGAAGGATACTTTTGAAGCTGTTCTGAAATGCAATAGGCATTGCCTCAACTGCGACAGAGGTCACGCTTCGGGGTGTGGAGTCAGTCCCTCTTGCTCAATATCTTCAGCAGTGAAGGGCCTTTCTCAGTATCGCTAGGAACTTATAGGATTTCCTTTGTGCCAAGTGGCTTGTGCTCCCAAAGAGACACAGTGTCCCCCCTACCTATAGACTATTAGTGATGCGTGGCCCCCATCTGTGGATACTTAAATCCAGGGATCAGAGCCACACAGATGCCAAACAGATGTTTCTGCAAACGCAGGGGATCCCCTAGGTTTCCAGAAAAACCTGAAATCAACATTTAAATATAAGGGGGGTTTAGATCCGTCCAAAGTACAGCAGGCAACACTGTCGCCTGATCACAATGGAGCCATCCTGTCGTGGATGCTGTCAGCCATGCCGGGCCCAGCCGCAGTGGACATGGATGCTGGCAGCCGCTGCAGTGATGGAAATACACCGGCAACCGTGCTGGGCCCGGCCACAGCACAGAAGGATGTTGGCGGCCACTTTGGGCTCGGGTGCAGCGGCAGCAGTCACTGGCAGCCTCTGCAGACCCTTTGGTGCAAAGCGGATTTGGGCCTTTCACATGCCCACCTAGTGTAACAGGCCCATTTAGTGGTGCACTGCAGCAGAAATTAAGTGTGTAGTTATCAGCTGCCGCCGTTCTGCCATACAGAGCTCAAGGCAGCTTACAGTATAGACTGGGGTCATTTCGTAGAAAAAGAGGTGCAGAAGCTCGTTAGCATAACTTATTAGCATAACTTGTTTGCGTATGCCACACCCCCTGACATCACCGGAAGTGTGTCAGAAGGCACCACCCACCGCTCAGGCTCCACTGGACTCTTTTGGATTGATAACTATGGGGGGGGGAGAGCTTGTACCTGAAGGCGGGCTGGGGGGGGGGCTCTGCAACTTACCTGGCTGCTTTTTGCTCCTCATGGCCCGACTGAGGGCTGCTGAGAGCAGGGGGCAGGGCTTGTTGCATGTGTCCACCCCCTGGGCTCCCTACTGCCGGAGCTCCGTTCCTGTGCGCTCCTGCAGGAAATGACCCCTGAGTATAGATAAAATCCATAAGAAACCAAAATTTAAAATCACAGTGTAGGATTGCTAATATGTTAATCAAAGGAATCCTATATAAAACCATCTTCAACTGCCTCCCAAAGAGTGAAAGTGAAGGGGACAGAGTACCTTCCTGGGGAGGTTGTTCTATAATTTTTTCTGGAAAAAGAGGTGCCAGAACTCTCAAGAGGTAAATGAAGTTTTCAATCTGTATACTGAAATCTCATGAACTTCTGTTCCAGCGCATCCCACCAGAAAAAAAGCCCTGTGTGTAACTATGGGGCTGCCACCGAGAAGGCCCTTTCTGTCAGACTCCTGCAACAATCAGAATCAATGACTTGCTTCTTCAGAAGAAGAGTTTATTGATACAGTATTGGCAGGGCATCTACACTTCGGGTTCTGTGTTAAGACTAAAGCAAAAAGCGTGGGGTGGACAGATATACATGGTTCAAAAGGGTCACTGGACGGCATGGAGCCAATCAAGGTAAAAAGCGGGCCCGCCAGAATGCAAGGGACCCGTGTTCCCAGGGATGATGTTACAGCCAGGAACCAAGGTCAAGCACATTAAACATACAGATAAGGGAGCATCGCCAAGACAGCAAGATAATTTTTTGTTGTTCAGTCGCACAGTCGAGTCCGACTCTTCGCGACCCCATGGACCAGATCACGCCAGGCCTTCCGGTCTTCCGTCGTCCTCTGAAGTTTGCTCAGTTTCATGTTCGTTGCATCTATGACACTGTCTAACCATCTCATCCTTTGCCGTCCCCGTCTTCTTTGACCTTCAATCTTTCCCAGCATCAGGGTCTTCTCCAGTGAGTGCTCCCTTCTCATTTGGTGGTGGCCAAAGTATTTGAGCTTCAGTTTCATTATCTGGCCTTCCAGGGAACAGTCAGGGTTGATTTCTTTTAAGATTGACGGATTTGATCTTCTTGCAGTCTAAGGGACTCTCAAGAGTCTTCTCCAGCACCATAGTTCAAAAGAATCTATTCTTCAGTGCTCGGCCTTCCTTATAGTCCAACTCTCGCAGCCACACATGACTACTGGGAATACCATTGCTTTGACCATGCGGATTTTTGTTGGCAGGGTGATGTCTCTACTTTTTATCATGCTGTTTAGGTTCGTCTTCGCTTTCCTCCCAAGGAGCAGGCGTCTTTTAATTTCATGGCTGCTGTCACAGTCTGCAGTGATCTGGGATCGGAACAGGAAGTCTGTCAAAAGAATAGAAAGTCACAAATTCCAAGCAGGTTATTTCCCCCCCCCCCACAAGCCTTTATGGCAGCGAGCTGACACTTTCTTGTGTACCCACCGAGTGAGCTTCTTCGATTGACAGGAGAGTCAGGTAGGCCTTTCCCTGTGGTCTTCTCGGCGGGAACATATGGGAGAAGATGGCCCTTTGGATCCAAGTTATGTAGGGCTTTAGTCCTTGCATTTTCAGAAGTCTTAATGGACTATTTAAGCTTCCCGCCAGCATCAGAAAATTATTGCTGGGAAAGAAGGCTGTTCTTTTGGATACCTCAGTAGGATCCATCCATTTCCCCACTGATTGACTGCCCTGCCTTGGGTTGCCAACCTCCAGGCAGTGGCTGGAGCTCTCCTGGGATTACGACGGATCTTCAGGAGACAGAGATTCATTCCCCTGGAGAAAATGGCCCCTTTGGAAGGTGGACTATGGTGTTATGCCCCACGGAAGTCCCTCCCCAAACCCTCCTCTCCCCAAGATCCCCCCCCCCCAGATCTTCAGGAATTTCCTAACCTGGAGCTGGCAACCCTAACTGCCCCCCCCCCATTCTCTGGGTTAGCAGCAAAAGCAGCTGTGATTTTTTAAAAAGGCTTCACTTGAAGTGTTTTCATTAAGCAGGACAGAATTTTCAAAGACTTTGGGCACAGGAAAACGAACAGAAGTCATTCATAATATTCGCTCCACAGTTTAGTGACATTTCGTGCTGGGAATGCGGATGTTATCTGAAATTGGGGAGAAAGCTGTTTTCCTTGTCGCCCATGCGTTCGGAATGTTCAACGTGCTTGACAATCTTATCTCAACAGTCCTTGCAAGGTCAACATCAATATCATGGTATCCTTATATTGTATGGGTGGGAGGGACTCTGGGGGGGGCAGGGTGAGGCCTGAGGTTCTCCGAGCTCAGATTTGAACTCGGGATTTCCAGATTTTCCATTGAGCTGCCACACTTCGTTCAATTCTCCTTTGGAAACTCCCGTCTTAATTTGATAGGGAACCCAAAAGGTTCTCCCCTATTTTTCTTGAACAGCTTGACTGAAAGCCCTTTGGATTGACTGAAAATCCCCCGTTTCCCCGGCTGTCTCAAACCCTTTCATCTGTGGACCAATCAAGTCAGCTTTGTGTTTGGTGGCAGCAACTGGAAAGAGAGGGACTTTTTAAAGCAGTACACTTAACAGCAATGTCAAAAGGACTTGAGCAAATATTGCATGCACAGCATTGCTGTCCTACATTTCTGCATGCGCTGCTTGCACACATCAGGAATTGGTGTCAGCCATTAAATGAATTATCCCTACTGGTCCTTTAAAAGTAAACAAAAGCAACCCCCCCCAGAAGACTATTGTTACAGTTGGGGCTGCCGTCTCCCCTCTGCGCTCCTCTTAGACTAACTTTCCACATCCCTTTCCACGTCTATCACAAGACCTTCTCTGTGTTGCAAAGCATTCTGGGACATGTGTCTAAGGTGCACTCAAGCCAGGCTCGAGAGTTCCCTCTAGAGCACACCCAATGTTCTCTCGTGCTGTACAATGCAAAGCAGCTGGGCTATTTTTGGGCAGGAAAATGCACAGGAACGGAGTTCCGGCTGGCTCCTGAGTTGGCCACGGCCAGCAGGAACTCATTAGCATAATAGGCCACACCTAACAGCAGAATCTCATTAGGACTGGCTACATTAGGGGTGTGCGGCCTAACATGCAAAGAGGTTCCTGCTACCAAAAAAAGCCCTGAGTTTTGACAACAAAGCAAACAGAATAAGAAGCAAAAGGTGGGTGTGGCTGGATGAGCACACTTCTGATTACACGGGGCGTGGCCTAATATGCTAATGAGATATGTTGTCAGGGTGTGGCCTAATATGCTAATGAGTTTCTGCTGTTGGGTCTGGCCTATTATGCTAATGAGTTCCTGCTGGGCTTTTTCTACAAAAAAACCCTACAAAGGAGAATTGATAGTTATGTACAAGTTCTGAAGGCGTCACGTCAAAAAGGATGCGGACAGAATGGAGCCGGTACAGAGGAGAGCAAGGAGGATGATCGGGGGCCTGGAGGCCAAGCCCTCTGAGGAAAGGCTGAGGGACCTGGGAGTGTTCAGTCTGGAAAAGAGGAGGCTGAGGGGGGACGGGATGGCTCACTTGAAGTATTTGAAGGGCTGTCCCTTAGAGGAGGGCAGGGAGCGGTTCCTGTTGGCAGCAGAGGAGACGACTCACAAGAATGGGTTTAAATTCAGGGCAAGAAGGTACCGGCTGGATCTTAGGAAAAACTTTTGTACAGTCCGAGTTGGGCAACAATCAACTGCCTAGGGAAGTGGTGAGCTCCCCTTCATGTCAGAACCCACAGCTAACAACAAAGTACACACATTCAGGAACGGTTATACTTTATTGCAAAGCTATAGATGCAGTAACACAGGCACTGTTAGGAATGTCCGCAGCCACTAGAGCATAATAGGATATAGGGTATTCGTATGCACCCCCCAAGGTACTGGCCAATTAGGGACCCTCCCGCGCGTGGGATAAGTCAGGCAACCGTTAGGTGGCTAAAGCTGAGAACCAGGAGTCTCTCACTGTACATAGGAGCTCTCCAGACACCACAACCTCCTCCTGCACATCTGTAGAGATAAGCGCTACAGCAAAGGCAGAACAGCAGGGATAGGAATGCAATAACAATGAAGAAGACATAGAATGGACTCCCCAACCCCCATGGCAGCATAGCTGACACTTCACTGGTAGTCTTCAAGCAGCGGCTGGACAAACACTTGTCAGGGGTGCTCTAGGCTGATCCTGCATTGAGCAGGGGGTTGGACTAGATGGCCTGTAGGACCCCTTCCAGCTCTGTGACAAATCTTCAGGATTTCCCAACCTGGAGTTTGCAATCTTAAATAGTGTCTCAAAGGGCAAGCAAGGGCCATTTCAACAAATAAGTAAATACGTTTACAAGGGGTGGGGGTGGGGACCAAACCCAGAGGGGAAATAGTTTCATTTTGTTCTTTTCTCCAGATGCACGAAGTGGTCAGACATGTCTTTTCTGGACCAGAAACGACCAGCAGTCATTATACAATATTCATAGTGTGATCTGGGAATAGCTACTGTACCATCGGCTCAGATGTCAACCAGTAGCATGTGCCGGAAAGCGCGTTAAAAACATATCACCCATTCAGTTCTTGAACGGTTTGAAGTTTATCACTGCATTATGTTTTTTTTCCAAGCGGGAATTTGGCTGGGTTCACGATGAAGCTCTTCTTGATCAAAACAAAACCAGGCTTCTAAAGGACAAAGTGGGAAAGTCTGTCTGGAATGTACTTTTAAAAATATATACAAGATCAGGATTACCGACCGGCAAGTATTCTATTGCACACACACACACGCACACAAAAATCACTGGTACTGAGATCTGAAGAGCCTGCCAGGTTCCTCCAAGCCCCACTTCAAGCTAGATTCTGGCTCTGTCCCCCTGCCCTATAGGTAACAGCCCTATCTAAGAGGGTTGCAGAAGTTTGGGAGATGGTAATTTCAAGACAGGTCCTCTTTAGTGGAGGCACCAAGAACTCCCCGATGATGAGAAGAGAAGACGAAGAAGAGATTGGATTTATACCCCGCCCTTCACTTGGAGTCTCAGAGCGGCTTACAAACTCCTTTCCCTTCCCCTCCCCACAACAGACACCCTGTGAGCAGTGTTCCCTCTAAGCTGAGTTAGTGTGAGCTAGCTCACAGTTTTTAGCCTCCAGCTCACACATTTTTGTCTTGGCTCAGGAAGGATGACTCCAGAGCAAACGAACTGATGCAGCAGCCAAATTGCTCGCTCACAACTTTAATGCCAGTAGCTCACAAAGTAGAATCTTTGCTCACAAGACTCCATACCTTAGAGGGAACATTGCCTGTGAGGTGGGTGGGACTGAGAGAACTCTGACACAAACTGCTCTTTCAGGGACAGCTGTGCCAGAGCTTGTGACTGACCCAAGGTCACATCAGCAGATGCAAGTGGAGGAGTGGGGAATCAAACCCGGTTCTCCCAGATTAGAGTCCGTGCACTTACCCACTACACCAAACTGGCCTTGCCTCTTGCTCATTTAGGAAAGGATGGTAAAAACTATCATCTTCCAGCAAGCATTTGGGCTGAGTTGAATAAAGATTTTTTTGAAAAAAAATATTTGGGGTGGGCAGCGTTCACTACACGGTAGCAAAAATTTGTTTCCTGGAACCCTACGGTAAATCACATCTGCAAGAGAAGTCAGTCCCCGATTATGTTATTTCCCCAGTCTCTTACAGTTTCTTTTTTTGAAAGGAAAAAAAAAATATCTGGAAAGGCAGACGATCCCTTCCTCCATCACTTTAGTGGTGTTTACTAGGCTGTGTTTTGTTTGCAGTATTCGCCAGAGAGAATGGTTGGGAAGCAGTCCCAGATACAGTGTTGACCAGTCTGAGTTCCAGAGAACTTGTAGGGAACTTCCTGAGAATTCAACGGCAGCTGCACCTGCTGACAGGAGAGAGACGGAATCTGGCACTCTTATGTGGATGCTGCATTGCTTAGGTTTCCCCCGGCTACAACAGTTCTGCCTGGCTTCATGAGAACGCGAATACAGGGCCAGGAATGTTGGAAAAACAGACTCATAAGATCAATATTGGTCCTTGGTGACAAGTGAGAACCTTCTCTGTCTCTTGCTTAAAAAAGGATTGTCTTTTTGCTTCCTATTGGAGACACTGAGCAAATTCCTTGCGGGGGAAAAAGTTGGGGCCTGTTAACGACAAAAAATAAAATAAAAACGGAAGTGAGGAAATCACAGGCAATTTTAAGAAACTTCAGCTGATTTGGAAAGAGTAAACGGAGCGTGTGAGGGAGATTCTTCATTCTCACAGCACCAGGACTGGAGTAGGGTAAAAGGTAAAGGTAAAGGTTCCCTTGCTCGAAAGCCAGTCGAATCTGACTCTAGGGTGGCGGTGCTCATCTCCGTTTCCAAGCCGAAGAGCCAGCGCTGTCCGAAGATGTTTCCGTGGTCATGTGGCCGGCATGACGAAACACCAAGGCGCACGGAACGCTGTTCCCTTCCCACTGAAGTGGTACCTATTTATCTGCTTGCAATTTCTTGCTTTCGAACTGCTAGGTTGGCAGGAGCTGGAACTAGAGACGGGAGCTCACTCCGTCATGCGGCACACTCGGGTCTCGAACTGCTGAACTACCGACCTTCCACAGCCTGCAGTTCAGCGTCTTAACCACTTGAGCCACCGCAGCTCCTGCAGCCAACTAAAATAAGTAACTAAAATGGAGTAGGGTGCCAACCTCCAAATGGGATCCTGGAGATCTTCTGGAATTGCAACGGATCCCCGCACTGCAGACATCAGCCCCCTTGGAGAAAAAGGTTGCCGTGGAGAAGTCCCTCCCCTCCCCAAACTCTGCCCCCCATACGCTCAACTCTCAAATCTCCAGGAATTTCCTGTCTTGGAGTCTGCATCCGTAACTAGAGCGTACTTGCTGAACTCGGCTGCCAATAGGTTAAGGGAGCCAGAAGGAAGTGCATGGTTAATCTGTGGAACTCTCTGCTGTGAAGGCCATCAACCCAACCAGCTAATGGAGAAAATTTTTTCCAGTGTGGTGTAATAGTTAGAGTGATGGCCTTGGATCTGGGAAACCCAGGTTTGAATCCCCATTCTGCCATGGAAGGCTTGCTGGGCAAACTTGGGCCAGTGACGTTCTTTTAGCCCAACCAACCACAAAGGCTGTTGTGAAGATCAAATGGGGGGGGGGAAGAATTATGATGTAAGCTGCTTTGGGTCCGTTTGTGAGAAAAGTGGGGCATAAATATCGGGAATTTTGTTTATCCATTCTATCAAAGTACTCAGAATGGAGGATGTCTCCAGAAAATGACTGGGGGGGACGGGACGTTAACCTCCGCCGGAATAACAGACACTACCGCCTGGTTCCAGCAAGACCCGCCACAGAAAGAAAAAGATCTACGCTGCTAAGGTGCCTGGTAAGGCATCCATCTCCCCTGAAATATACGTGGCCCTAGTTAGATGAAAGATTGAAGGTCAAAGAAGACGGGGACGGCAAAGGATGAGATGGTTAGACAGTGTCATCGATGCAACGAACATGAAATTGAGCCAACTTCAGAGGACGGCGGAAGACAGGAGGGCCTGGCGGGAGATGATCCATGGGGTCGTGAAGAGTCGGACTCGACTGTGCGACTGAACAACAAAGTTAGATGATTAAATATACGTGTAAACCGCTCTGAGCCTTCGGGAAGGAGCGGCATAGAAATGCGATGAAATAAATAATAATAATAATAATAAATAACCTGTAGAACTCTGATCTCACAACCAATGGAAGCTGCAGTGATCAGGAAGTTCAGAAAGATTTGATACATTTATAGATTTTAGGAATATTATGGCTTTTAGACACAGTACGTCAAAACTGAATTTCCCTGTTTGGAGGAAGTCGAACTCTGATGAGCTCTTCCTTTCAGAGATCGTTCCTCTGCAGTCCACTCAAAATCCTAGTCGAGTCACTGGGTTTACGTTTACTGTTCATGGCCACCGGCCTTCACAATTAAAACATATATGAAACAAGGGCTATTATTGGGGAACGCACAGGAACGGAGTTCCGGCTGGCTCCCAAGTTGGCCATGCCCAGCAGGAACTCATTAGCATAATAGGCCACACCCAACAGCAGAAACTCATTAGGATTGGCTACATTAGGGGTGTGTGGCCTAACATGCAAAGGAGTTCCTGCTACAAAAAAAGCTCTGGGTTTTGACAACAAACAAGATAAACAGAATAAGAAGCAAAAGGTGGGTGTGGCTGGATAACCACACTTCTGATAACATGGGGGTGCGGCCTAATGTGCTAATGAGCTGTGCTGTCAGGGGTGTGGCCTAATATGCTAATGAGTTTCTGCTGTTGGGTGTGGCCTATTATGCTAATGATTTCCTGCTGGGCTTTTTTCTACAAAAAGAGCCCTGTCTGAAACATTAAAACGTTTGAAACATATTACAAACAGACAACACCTAGTCAAGTCTATTCGGTGGGGCTTATTCCCAAGAAAATGTTCCGGTAGTTATGGTAGTCTGCTCAAAAATTTCCAAGGACATCTGGTCGGTCACCCTTGGAGACAGTCTTGGCTGGGTGGTCTAACTAATCTGGTGGATAGAACTAGGTTTTGGAGAGAGAGAGAGAGAAAAAATCAGCCACAGACATGCACACAAATTTTATCCAGACATTATCGCCTTGCTTTGTTTCTTAATTATTTGTATTCCCTTTTTTCCCCTCCCAGGTTTTAAAGGTCGAGGGGAGGTGGATTTCTGGTTGGGGAAATAGTATGGGGCAAAAAGAGTTAATACACCCCTCCTTCCCAGGTCTATAGCTCTGGTTTGTAGGTTTTCCCCTCCCCTCTGTCTATGTTTTACAGCTAAAGTGCTCGCCTGGGGATATGACGCCGGCTCTCCACCCTCACATGTAGCTTGACCTTCAAAATCCTATAACTTTGAGGGCTGCTTGTGATGTAAACCGTTTTTGCACCAGTACAACTTGGGAAACACTTTCCTTTTTAAACAAGTACTTTATGGGCTATTGCTGTAAGAAGTACAGTTTACCCTTCGGAGTGAGCAACTTTTTACGATCCACAGCTCTTTGCTCACTTCCTCCTCCAGGTTGGTCACAAGATGGTTTGCTCGAGCCCCTTACAATGGCCACCCTTCTTTCCCCGTCTCCTCTTAATGGAGATTCGTGTTCCATCTGGCCGGGGTTGCATCTATATGAGTAATCCATTTCTCAAAGATGTAGTCATACGGCTCACACACAGACAAAATGCGAGGAAAACCTGATGTCACCTTGATGACTATCGGGGCCAAAGTGCCTCTCAAAGCCGTCCTTCAGAGCATGGTAATTTTTTCCCAAATCCCACAGCAAATGGAAACCAGCAACCAAATGTATGGTAAACATCGTCAGAAACTGGATTGTAGCTAGTCATCCACAGGGAATTAAATTACATTATATATGTTTTTTAACCTAAAAGTGGAAGATGAATTCCCCCCCCCCCCGGAAACTTGGAGAAATTCTGGGCTGTGCTAGTATTAAGCCAGGCAAATCTATGGACTAGGTTTTCTCCTTTCTTTAGACAAAGTGAAGTTAACAGCACAGTCCTAAGCAAAATTAGACCCTGGTACCAAGCCCGTTTATTTAAAACGGTGAAGGTCTGTTTAGGACTGCAGCAGAAGTTGGTTTTGCCAGTTAATATATGCAGAGTACATCCTGCGAAATGCTGGCCTGGATGAATCACAAGCGGGAATTAAGATTGCTGGGAAAAAGATCAACAACCTCAGATGTGCAGACGATACCACTCTAATGGCAGAAAGTGAAGAGGACCTAAAGAGCTCAGGGTAAAAGAGGAGAGCGCAAAAGTGGGCTTGAAGCTCAACATCAAAAAAACTAAGATCATGGCATCCGGCCCCATCACTCCTTGGCAAATAGAAGGGGAAGTCGTGGAAGTAGTGACAGACTTCACATGCCTGGGATCCCAGATCACCGCGGACTGTGACAGCAGCCATGAAATTAAAAGACGCCTGCTCCTTGGGAGGAAAGCGATGGCGAACCTCAACAGCATGATAAAAAGTAGAGACATCACCCTGCCAACAAAAGTCCGCATGGTCAAAGCAATAGTATTCCAAGTCGTCATGTATGGCTGCGAGAGTTGGACTATAAGGAAGGCCAAGCGCCGAAGAATAGATTCTTTTGAACTATGGTGCTGGAGAAGACTCTTGAGAGTCCCTTGGACTGCAAGAAGATCAAATCAGTCAATCCTAAAAGAAATCAACCCTGACTGTTCCCTAGAAGGGCAGATAATGAAACTGAAGCTCAAATACTTGGGCCACCAAATGAGAAGGGAGCACTCACTGGAGAAGACCCTGATGCTGGGAAAGATTGAAGGTCAAAGAAGATGGGGAAGGCAAAGGATGAGATGGTTAGACAGTGTCATAGATGCAAGGAACATGAAACTGAGCAAACTTCAGAGGACGGCGGAAGACCGGAAGGCCTGGTGTGATCTGGTCCATTGGGTCGTGAAGAGTCGGACTCGACTGTGCGACTGAACAACAACAAAAAGTGGGTTCTGGAAACAGGTTGCAGATGCTAATGCCATATTTTAAAGTGTATCGGTGGAAGTTACAGGAGGGCAGGAGCTGTGGCTCAGTGGCGAAGCATCTGCTTGGCACGCAGAAGGTCCCAGGTTCAATCCCCGGCATTTCCAGTTAAAAGGATCAAGTTGCAGGTTATGTGAAAGACCTCCCCCTGAGACTCCAGACAGCTGCTGACAGCCAGAGTAGACAACACTGACTGTGGTATTTATTTATTTAGAACTATTTTTTTTACGTTGCCTCTCCAGGGGTTCCTGCTTGAAGCAGCTTACAAAATCAAACACAAAGTTTTTAATTCAAACCCAGTAGCAAAACCCCAGTCAGGGGCTAAAACGGAAATCATTAAACAGCTTAAAATGAATTCATGGTTTCCCGGCTATAAGCGCACTATAAAAACTGTGTTCAAGAGATCAGTCAGTTACAAACAGAAAACGTTTTGGCCGGATGCCTAAAAGAGAATAGTGTAGGTGCCCGGTGAGCCTCAAGAAGGAGGGGATTCCACCAGTGATAAAGCCCTGTCTCTGGTTGCCACCTGTCTCACCAATGAGGGCAGCCCACCGAGAGCGGGGCTTGAGATGAAGATCTTAACTGGCCGGCTGGACAGTATGGGAGGACCCTTTCAAGTACCCTGGCCCCAAGCCATTTAGGGGTTTAAAAAGCCAGCATTTTGAAAATTGTACCCAGAAACAAATGATCACATGAATGGTCAGACTCAGTATAAGGATGAAGAAGAGTTGGATTTATACCCCGCCCTTCACTCGGAGCCTCAGAGCGGCTTACAATCTCCTCCCCTTCCTCTCCCCACAACAGACTCCCTGTGAGGTAGGTGGGGCTGAGAGAGCTCTGAGAGAACTGTGACTGACCCAAGGTCACCCAGCTGGCTTCTTGTGGAGGAGAGGGAATCAGATCTGGTCCTCTCGATTAGAGTCCGCCACTCTTAACCACTGCACCAAACTGGCTCTCCACAGAGTTTAATTCTGGGTATATGAAGTGTGTGTGCACAGGAAGGTTTCTACCCAGAATTAAACTTGGTTGGTCTTAAAGGTGTCACTGGACTCGAACTTTGTTCTGTTGCTTCAGACCAACATGGCGACCCACCTAAATATTCATCATGTTGCATGTTAATTTGCTGTTCATTTCTTGGGCTATAAGTTTGAACTTATAAGGAGCTGCGGTGGCTCAAGTGGTTAAGACGCTGAACTGCAGGCTGTGGAAGGTCAGTAGTTCAGCAGTTCAAGACCCGGGTGCTGCATGACGGAGTGAGCTCCCGTCTCCAGTTCCAGCTCCTGCCAACCTAGCAGTTCGAAAGCAAGACATTGCAAGTAGATAAATAGGTACCACGTCGGTGGGAAGGTAACAGCGTTCCGTGCGCCTTGGTGTTTAGTCATGCCGGCCACATGACCACGGAAACGTCTTCAGACAGCGCTGGCTCTTCGGCTTGGAAACGGAGATGAGCACTGCAACCCTAGAGTCGGATTCGACTGGCTTTCGAGCAAGGGAACCTTTACCTTTACCTAAGTTTGAACCTCGTCTGCCATTCTAATGCATTTGATAAAGTGTGCATGCAAACGAAAGCTCATACCTTGAATAAACCTTTGTTGGTCCTAAAGGTGCCCCTGCACTGTAAATTGGTTCTACTGCTTCAGATCAACACGGCCGACCAACTGGATCTGTTCTTTCCTTTCATTCATTCATTCATTCCGACGAACAACTGAGGAGAGGAGCCACGGTTTAGAGCTGGAGCAGCCGGTTTGCATGGAGAAGGTCCCAGGTTCAATCCCTGGCATCTCCAGGTGAAAGGTCAGCAGGTGAGGTGAAAGACCTCAACCTGAGCGGCTGCCAGTCTGAGTAGACAATACTGACTTTGATGGACCAATGATCTGATTCAGCGGAAGGCACTTCCGTGTGCTGTCATGAAATTTCTCAAACCCATAATAAAGGGTTGATATATTCAAAAGGGAGAACTCTGGCATTGACCGGAATGTATTGGCATTACAATTGCTAACATGTTTTGCTCCCCACCCCCCCAAATGTGTGGATTGCAACCTGTATTGGTAGCGGAATCAAGAAGCGGACTGCAAGTTTGTACAAAGTTTAACAGAACCCTTCAGATATTCTAGTTCGGAAAGGGATAACCCCCCCACCCCCCGCATTTTTGCAGTTTTAGCCAGGCAGCAAAACAAGGGGGTTATGGAGTACTTGGTGGATTGGGTTTATCACACCAAGTCACATGTTGTACAGGCACAGTTTAATATATTTAATAAATAGCATGATGGTGCTGGAGAAGACTCTTGAGAGTCCCTTGGACTGCAAGAAGAACAAATCAGTCAATCCTAAAAGAAATCAACCCTGACTGTTCCCTGGAAGGCCAGATAATGAAACTGTAGCTCAGATACTTTGGCCACCCAATGAGAAGGGAGCACTCCCTGGAGAAGACCCTGATGCTGGGAAAGACTGAAGGTCAAAGAAGATGGGGACGGCAAAGGATGAGATGGTTAGACAGTGTCATCGATGCAACGAACATGAAATTGAGCCAACATCAGAGGACGGTGGAAGACCGGAAGGCCTGGCGGGAGCTGGTCCATGGGGTCGCGAAGAGTCGGACTTGACTGTGCGACTGAACAACAACATGATCTCAAAGCGAAGCAGGTTTACAACCTATTGACATCAATAGGAGGGAGAGCTAAACATCTCAGTACTGGGTCTCAGGTTTTGTGGTTCCACCTCTCCCCCCCCCTCGCTTTCATCTTATTGATTCAGCTATCAATATGGGTTGAAGAAACACTCTGGTTAATGCCAGAGTGCTCTCTTATGAATATATAGTTAAAGGTTTCCCTTGCTCGAAAGCCAGTCGAATCCGACTCTAGGGATGCGAGTGCTCATCTCCGTTTCCAAGCCGAAGAGCCAGTGCTGTCCAAAGACGTCTCCGTGGTCATGTGGCTGGCATGACTAGACGCCGAGGCGTACGGAACGCCCCGCTTCCGGCCCTCATTCAGCCAGGAGGAGGCAGGAGAAGAGGGAGGGTAAGTTGCTTCCTCCCTGCCTCTCCCCACCCCTGCCTGCCTGGGGCCAGGGAGGGCCTTCGCGGCTTCCTTGCACTCCCGCCGGCCGGTACTGTTGGGGGTGGGGTGTGTGGCCTTATGACACACTTCCGGTGATGTCAGGGGGTGTGGCCTTATGACAGACTCCCGGTGATGTCAGGGGGTGTGGCATATGCTAATGAGTTATGCTAATGAGTTCCCTAGCTCTTTTTCTACGAAACGACCCCTGCTCACAACACTATGGTCCCAGGATACAGGAACAGACCCTGCAGCTTTTCCCATGTTCTTTCCCAGGTGGTTGCTGTCAGCCTTGGATCCATTGGATCTACAGTTCTCAACTCAAGGTTGGGAAATTCCGGGAAATTTGGGGGAGGAACTTGGGGAGGGCCAGCTTTGGGGAGGGATCTAAACGGAGTCTAATGCCATACAGTCCACCCTCTGAAACAGCTCTGGTCTTAAAAGGTGCCACTGGACTCAGACGTCATTCTGTTGCTTCAGACCAACATAGCTACCCACCTGAATCTCTCTCACTAGTGTGAGAGAACTGAAGGAAAGATGCTGTAATCCTCTTTATCACACTGCAAAAGGCCCAAAACAACATGGGGGAGGGGGACAGAGTTCCCTGAGGCGTTTTGTGAACTTCAAAAACCTCTCCACAGGTGCGTCTGCACATGTACAGTACTCATGTAGGTGCCACAGTGATGAACAATGGGACACAGATAGGTAGATTTCCTTGCCAGAGGCAAAAAGAATCAAAATAGCCATCCCCCTGAATGAAAAAAAACAACGATGAAATTAATTGAGAATTTTGCTGCTGGCTTACCGCAATGTTTTCTGGACTTTTATGTTGCCTCACAATCTGAGATAAACTGCCTTACGGTGCTGCCTAAATATAAAACTTCTTTGAAGAGAGATTTAGGCAGGGGTCATTTCCTGCAGGAGCACACAGGACCTCACCCGGGGGAACTGCGATCCCCCGCGATCCCCCCCGAAATGACCTCTGGTTGTGAGATTCTGGGACCCCAGAAATAAGGGTTGCCTATTTTCCTGCCACACGTGAGGTAGCTACCACCTAAAAAAGCTCAGTGTCAACACAAGCATGCAGAGAGCCCATACCTAATTCTGGCCCCGGTCACACGGGCCGGATATCGCGCGCGGGGGGGGGAGGCGTGGCTAATTGCCCCGGCGCAGTTTGATCCGTGATTATGCGATCAGATGCGCCAGCGGTACACCATGGGTCCTTCCCTCGGCGCCGGCGGGTAAACGAGGGACCGGAGGGGAATGCCATGCGCCAGTGCAATCACACCACGGGCGTCTGGAGGCAGCCCGTGGCAAACGTTTACTAGTCCCTTGGAGGTACTAGTTTTTAAACGCGCATTGTCGGCAGCAAGCCACGGGTGCGCTCCAATTCCCAGATGTTGGGGTGTGATCGTGCCCGGATAATCCGCCCACCATCCGTGCCTCTCCAGCGGCAACTTTGCCGTGTGACCGGGGCCTCTGTGAGGTAGGTCAGCCTGAGAGACAATCATTGGACCAGGGTCACCTGGCGGGGATTTTGAACCCAGGCCCTAGTCTGAGGCTGTAATCACTGTACCACACTGACTCTCTATATTTTGGGATAGTTCTATTTCTAGGATAGGGAGAAGGGTACCCTATTTAAGATGGGGCTTTCCAGTAAACAGGAGCTGCGGTGGCTCAAGTGGTTAAGACGCTGAACTGCAGGCTGGGGAAGGGCAGTAGTTCAGCAGTTCGAGACCCGGGTGCCGCAAGACGGAGTGAGCTCCCGTCTCTAGTTCCAGCTCCTGCCAACCTAGCAGTTCGAAAGCAAGAAATTGCAAGTAGATAAATAGGGACCACTTCGGTGGGAAGGGAACAGCGTTCCGTGCACCTTGGTGTTTAGTCATGCTGGCCGCATGACCACGGAAACGTCTTCGGACAGCGCTGGCTCTTCGGCTTTGAAACGGAGATGAGCACCGCAACCCTAGAGTCGGATTCGACTGGCTTTCGAGCTTTTTTTCCAGTAAACATGTCCAGGATCAGGCACTTGCTGATCCGAGAGGTGCTCGGGGCTCAGGTCTACCTAGCGGAACCATTTAGCTCTGGAAATTGGTCTGCTAGTAAAGGGTGACTCAGTGTGACACAGAAGGACTCTGCACATGTTCAGGTGTGGTTTCTTACGGTGCTCATGGCTTCAGAGGTGATGGGATACGGAGGATTTGAAAATAGGTCCGGGGGCAAAGGATTTCAAATGAAGCTGGTGCGGCAAAGAGCCCAAACACGTAATATATAAATATAACCAGATGCATCGTAGAGAGGAGGTGTATGCTGGCTAGAAGGAACTATGAATCAGCAAGTTCCTAGTGTGTGTCTCACCTTTATCATGAATTTATTAGGTGCCCAAAGGCAATCGATCCTCCTCTCCCACTCCTGTTTGCAAAATGGAACTCATATCAGCCTGCCTTCCAGGGCTGCTTAAAGCACAACATTCAGTATTTTTAAAGTACCATACCAAGTCTTATGATGCTGATCCTGCTTATGCATAAATGCCACTATGTTCAAGGACATTTGCAAGCAAAAGGGTTTAAGAACGCTGCCTTAAAAGTGGAAAATTTCTTTGGCAAAGACAGGGCAGCCTGTAAACACGGTTGCCAACTTTGCTCCTGTGCCATTACTAACAGCCTAAACAGAAATCAAAGGACTGTGGGTAGCTCAGCATTTATTTACATGGGGGGGGGGGAGCCTAATGTGTACATGGTTTACTGCTGAAGGCACAGGAGCAGTAGCCGATTGTGAGAGAGCATGACATGGTACCCGTGGAGCTGAGACACACTGCCTCCCCCCAAAGAACGATTAAGCAAAAGCAAAGGAGCTCTGTTCCTCTGATTTGGCTCATTCTACAAAAGGCTGGGAACTGCGGTGGCTCAAGTGGCTAAGATGCTGAACTGCAGGCTGTGGAAGGTAGGTAGTTCAGCAGTTTGAGACCCGAGTTGCCACATGATGGAGTGAGCTCCCGTCTCTAGTTCCAGCTCCTGCCAACCTAGCAGTTCGAAAGCAAGACATTGCAAGTAGATAAATAGGTACCACTTCGGTGGGAAGGGAACAGCGTTCCGTGTGCCTTGGTGTTTAGTCATGCCGGCCACATGACCACGGAAACGTCTTCGGACAGCGCTGGCTCTTCGGCTTGGAAACGGAGATGAGCACCGCAACCCTAGAGTCGGATTCGACTGGCTTTCGAGCAAGGGAACCTTTACCTTTTTAAACTTACTATTGGATACCAAGTCTTTACCACCTTATTTTGAAATTCAGTTATTGAAACGTTAATTAAATTAAAAGTCATTTTACTTAAAATGGAATAATCGCGGACAGCGCTGGCTCTTCGGCTTGGAAACAGAGATGAGCACCGCAACCCTAGAGTCGGATTCGACTGGCTTTCGAGCAAGGGAACCTTTACCTTACAAATGGCTAGGTTTTTTTTAAAAAAAACTCAAGCATAGCTACTCGCGAGTAAGCCTCGTCGCAATCCCATCCCAGGAGGTATGCTTCAAGACCCACGTGGATGATTTCGGCATCAGAGGTCGCGATCTCCGCCCCACTTGCTCGCGAGGAAAGAACCTTCGCCGAAGTCAAGGGGACTGAAAACAGAAGCAACCCTCGAAGCGTATCCACAATGTGCGATTTTTACGGCCATAACTCAGCGCGGGAGACTCCCGAGTCGACCACGCGTCACCCCGAGTCCACACGACCGCCAGTCCCGAAAGCACGCGTCCTTGCAATACAGTCGGATGCCGCAGAAACGAACGAGGCTTTTTAAACCGCGGCTTGCACTTCGAAGGTGCTTTTTTTTTTTGCGCGTGAAAAACCGGCGACGATTTAAAATAGCAAGAAGTCAAAACTACCCCAAGGCTTGCTTTTGAGGGCGCCTGCGCGCAGCTTCTCCTGGGCGGGCATCTGCATTTTATTATTGTGATCGGGGAGGGTTTTCCCCCCCCTCCTTTTGGGAGGAGGGCGGCAGCTGCGGCGGTTGTCAGCCGGTGTGTGTGTATCCTGCTGGCCACCGGAGGCTCCGTTCCCGGGAAGCTTCCCGGCCTCCAGCTTTTCCCACGCTCCCGCCCGGGCCTGGCAAAGACGCCGCTGCCTCTTGCTGCCCTGCTTTTATTCCTTTTTCTGCTGGGGGGGGGGGATCTGCCGCCCTCTCTCTCGCTGCATTCATTTATTTGTGTTTGTGTCTCTCCCTGCGTGCGCGCGCGCGCGCGCTCCCGTGTACAATCTGACTCCTAATAATAATAATAATAATCAGCGTTCCCTCTAAGCTGAGTTAGTGTGAGCTAGCTCACAGTTGTTCAGCCTCCAGCTCACAGATTCTTGTCTTCGCTCAGGAAGGAGGGCTCCAGAGCCAACTAATTGATGCAGTCGCCAAATCGCTCGCTCACAAATTTCATGCCAGGAGCTCACCAGAGTAGAATTTTTGCTCACGGGACTCCACGGCTTAGAGGGAACATTGATTAATAATAATATAGATATGTTTTAAAAACCCACCCCGTTTCCTCCCCCAGCTTTGCAGCCTTCTCCCCCCCGCCGTGCAAAACAACAACACTACACACACACACACATAACCATGATTCATAAATACAGCAAAGAAATGAAGGGGGGGAATGCCAAGCCCGGGGAGGGCGCTGCTGCTGCGGCTGCGGCGGCGGGGGGAGGCTCCACGCAAAGGCCGGCCTCCGCTGCTGCAATCGGGAGGTGGGGAAAGAGGAGGAGGAGGAGGAGGATTCCTGCGGTGGAAGGAAAGCGCCGGCGAGGCTTTTTCGTCGTGCTCTTCTGCTCCCCGCCCCGGGTCTCTCTCCCTTCGCCCGGCCCACGTCGAGGCGCTCCCGAAGCGGCCGCTTGCATTTGGGCAGGGGGCGGCGGCGAGGGAGGCGGCGAGCGGAGCTGGTGACCTTCAGCGGCCGGAGCCTTCCCCAGCGCATCCCCGCCGCCGCGGCTGCAAGTCCGGGGGCGAGAAAGGCCGAGCGGAGAGGCGAGCAGGGCGCGCAAGGAAAGGGCCTCGCCGTGGCCAGACGCTTCCTCGCCTCCCGTCCGGAAGGGATTTCCACCACCCCCTCCTTGCAACAGGATCTTGGCCTTGACGGCATCCGCTGCTGCTGCTTCTTCTTCTTCCAGCCTCTCCTCGTTGCAATGGGGAAGCAGCGGCGCCCCGGGAAGGCAGCGCGGAGCCAGGCGCGCTGAGACGCGAGCAAGCTGCGTTGGGGAGAAGAAGAGGAGGAGGAGGGGGCGCGCTCGCTCGCTCGCTCCTGCCCGTGCTCTCCTTTTTTTGGAAGGCGCCTGGGAAAAGGAGGAGGGGGCGGCGTGGGGGAAAGCCCTCCGGCTCGCCGGGCCTCCATTCATTTCGGCGTTCCGCGTTTTGCGTCTCTCCGACGGGCCGAGCCGAGAGGCGACGAGAAAGCGGCGGCGGGGAGTGGGAGAGCCCCGGGAAAGGCTTCGGGTGCCTCGCGCACGCCGCGCGCACCGAGAAGGGAGGATTGGAAAAAAACAAACCCGGGGAGCCGCGCTGCGGAATAAAGAACAGGAATCGGGGGAGGCGATAGAATAGATATTTTTTTGCATTTAGAAATTTGCAAAAAAAAAAAAAAATTGCATTTAGAAATTTGCAAAAATAATAATAAAATAAATTCATTCTAGGGGTGCCTCGAAGGGGTGCTCCTCTCTCTCTCCCCCCCCCTCCTCCCCGTCGCTTCGGTTTTTTTGCAATCTGGTGGATCCGTGTGAATTAATCGCCGCGTCTTCGGCGCTGTGTTTTTGTTTGGGAGGGGGAGGAGGAGGAGGCGGCGGGGGGGGGGCCAAGGCAAAAAGAAAAGATGGAGGTTGAAGATGCGGACTGTTTGTTCCAACGTGCTTCGTGCTGGCGACTCCTGGATCCCCGCAGGCCACGCTGAAGAGCCGCCCCGGCGACCTTTCTCTCGCCTCCGTGTAGCCCTCCTGGAAGGAGGGGGCTGAGCCAAGCAGGGGGGGGGGAGAGAGAGGCTGTTATTTTGCAAGCAGCAAAACAAGGCTCGGGCGCCCCCCCTCCCGCCTCGGGCGCATCCAGGGGGGGAATCGGGAGGGGAAAAAAACAACCTACTCCCAAAGAATCGTGCCCTCCTCTCCTCCTTTTGGAGAGGGGGGGTGGGGGACACTCGCATTTCTCCTCTCCGGAATTGTGGCCTTTCCTCCCCTGGGGAGGGGAAGAAGATTGGAAGACTTTCCGGGATTTATTTATTTGTTGTTGTTGTGTTTTTTTGCTGATATACAAAAAAAAAAAAAAAAAAACCCAGAGAGAGAGGCAATTTTGGGCCAGATTTCACAAAAGAAGAGGAATGAAGGCTGGCGTCCCAGGAGGGTCCTTTTTCGGGGGACTTCTGCTCGTTTTAGCCGCGACCTGCTTATGGCCAGCGAATGGGAAGAGTAAGTATTGTGTATTTTTTGGTGGTGGTGGGGCTGGGGGAGTGTTGTTTCCTTTGCCTTTAATGGGAGTTTATGGGGAACCCCCCCCCCGGCGTGGGGGCGTGGGTGGGTGGGTTACATTACATTTCAATGACTTGCAAGGGTGTGGGACAGACTGATTGAAAATGCTGAAATATCTCCTTTACGCCTGTTTATGTATCTATTTTAGAAGGGCTTTAAATTTTTTTGGGGGGGGTGATTTTCATTTCTCCCCCTATTTTTTTTTAATTGGGGAGGGGGAGAAAGGGGTCGCTCTGAAATGCCCACGTTTGCCTACATTTTCAGGGGTGTCCCCCAGATTTTAATTCTTGACTTGGCGTTTCTGGCTTGTCTGGGAAAGAGCTCTCTGTACTGCGTAGTAAACATTTGAGAAGCAGAGAGAGGTGCTGGCCGCGGTCTTCAGATAAGCCACATTTCAGTCGCCCCTGGAACCTTGGGAGGAAAGAGAGGAAATTGTGAACATAGAATGCATCTTGTTTTATTTTAATTTCTCCCCCCCCCAAAAAAAAATCAGGGCTGGCTGGCTTTGATCTTACAAGAATGCGCCCCATCCCCCCCCCCCCCCCAAGGATCCAGGCTTAAGGCTGTAGGGAAGAAATGTGGATTTATGGATGTTTGGGGAAAGGTTAGTCTGAAATGATTTAAGGCAACCAGAAGGACCGACAGATGAACGTGTAAACAGCTTCTGGGAAAGATGCTTCTTCTCCCCCCCCCCCCTTGGGGGTTTGTTTTTTTTTTGTGTTTAAAACGTGTGGAAACGTGTGTGCCTCTGTGTGTGTGTGTGTGTGTGTAAGTTCTGCCTGGCGAAAAACGTGGCTCGTGGTGTGCGCGCCTCTGCTGGTGCCAGTTGCGCTGTAAATGGTTAAAGTCTACGGCTTGGACAAAAGATGTCTGGATTTGGATGGGGTGGTTTTTTTCCCCCTGTTGCCCTTTCTCTTCTCCCTAGCATCGCAGCAGCTCAGGTCCTGGTTTTTTTGGGGGGACGGCTCCTAATTTCAGTCGATGAAAGGGGGTTCCTCTGCTCTCTGCCCGCCCACTTGGATTTGCCGGAGAACTGGAGAGTTGTATGTGGTGGTGGTGGTGGTGGTGGGGCTTTTGCACGGCCTCTCCAAACGTGACGGCATAAGTAAATACATTCAGGTTCTCCCACTCCTCTTCCTGATCTGCTGCTAATTCTGGGGCGTTTGGCGGAAGTTTCTTCTCTCTTGCCTCCCCATTGATTTATTCAGCCTCCCCCCCCCTTCAGAAGAGAGTGGGGTGTGTGGACTGGGCTTCCCATTCAGTGGGACAATTTTAACTGGGGGCTCTTGGCGTCCTTATGTTTATCTCCTAATGCCTGGGGGCAGGGTGAAGCGTAGTGACAGATCCTACAAATTGTATGCTTAAAAGGAGGAGAAACACACACACCCCCACCAACTAGGGGGTTAAAAAATAAAAGTCAAATCAAAGCTTCCTTCCACTTGTTAATTACCAAAAATAATGTGGGGGGGGGGAAATCCCTTGTAAGTAGGAGAAGAAATCTCTTTTGTTTGGGCCGTGTTTTATTTTAGGGGATCAGGGTTTTGTTGTTGTTGGTTCAGAGTGGAAAGGTGGTCTGAAGATTGAGTAGGTTGTTGGCAAGGATTTGGGGTTTCTCTCAATGTCTCTTAATGACCAGGAGGCAAACATTTGGGAAATAAAACTGGATTTGGAAAGTGTAATAACTCCCCCCCCCCTTCAAAAGCAGCAACAAGAAAACAATGTACAGGGGTGGGGAAGAGCAAAAAAGCCACCCCCCTTTATTTTTCTATACAGGTTTGAGAGTCTCCTAAAATTTGGCCAGATGGGATTCTCCCCCCCCCTCCCCATTGTAATAAAGGCTTAGATTTTACTGACCTGTTTTCTGTCTGTCCTGAATCTTCTTCCTTAAGAGTAGTGTTTATAGCTTTAAAAAAGTGAGTGGGGTTTTTTTTTTACAATGGATCCCTGTTAACATTATTCCTTTTGGGCTGTGGAACTGACCGATTCATTCTAGGTGGCGTGGTTCGTAAACTGAGCTCTGGATATGTAAGCCTGATAGAAAACATAGCTTGGAATCTGTCTGGAAAAAAATAGTTTGTGTGCTGGGGGTGGGTGGGAAATCCCACCTCTTTTCTCCTGGTTCATTTGTCTCAATCTGAACTACAAGGTCTCTGAAGCTACTCCGTCCCCAGTGCTCCTCCTCCTAGTAGCAAAAATAACATTTAGTTTTAATTTGTGTGTGTATGTTTTTGAAACATAGAATGTGTCGTAGTCTAAAAGGCTCTTCCATTTTCGGTCATAAAAAGCCATGCATTCCTAAATAGGAATACACAAGGTTTGCAACTGAGATTGGGGAGGGGGTGAGGTGGGAGGAAGCTCGATTTCTTTAATATACTTTGATTTTCAAGTTTCTTTAGGTGTGCTTGGTAGGCAGAACAGTTGTTTAAAACCCAGTGTCGGAAAAGGAAGGGTCCACTGTTAGAAACCCCTGGAACGGAAAGGTCGATGGAAGCAAGGAATGTTTTCAATTGCATGTTAGGAGATCTTTACGTGCCACTCGAACCGGTGGGTGGGAGGCCTCCTAGAAGGGTTCCCTGAAAACAAGATGGCTTTCTGTGTGGACTCTGAACTTCAATCCCCTTCTGGTCTTTAAGTGGCCGCTAAAGAGCTCCGTCTTCCCCTTCCAATCCATTACACTGTTGAAAATACAGGCTGGTTTGAAATAATAACCCCTCCCCAACCCCACCCAGGGGTCAGTCTTGGTGGTGGGATTGGGGGGGGGCTATCTCAAGCTGTATTTGATGTCCTCCCATTGTGTTCATAGGCTGCATTTGTTCAGCTAGCTCCCTGCCTAGTTGTTTTTTTCAAAAGAAATACTCTCTCGTAGTTGTAAGTATTCACTGTGTATAGTATCAACATCAGTATCTCTTAATGGCCTTGCTGATAAAGAAAATATGGTTAGCCAGAGAGACGTCTTGTGTAATTGAGGTACTTGAGTGTAAAATGGTTTCACTAGTAAAAGAATTAACCTGCCAGCGAGATGCCTGGGTGAGGCAAGGGGTTGGAATAGCAATTTGGCAGTCATTGATAAGAGGCTACATCAAAGGTCTGCCGAAAACAAAATGTAGCTCTTGTGTTGGTTCTAGTGACTTTTTAGTTCTTGTGAGTGGTCTGGTTCCGCTGGCTAGTTGAGTCTGTGCGTTCTTGGCCTTAATTCAGATGTGGCTGCCGTGAAACAGAGCAAAACAAAGGTTACAGAAATCATTACGGTATTAGGATATTTTGGATTTCTGTAATCCTGCTCCCATTCCATGGTTTATCAGGTGCTGCATCGTGTTGACTGTGTTTGACCTTTGCTATTCAAGAATCCACCTTGAGTCTCAGTGAGACTACAAATAAAGAAAAACGTGGTAAAGAGAGTAAGAGTGATTGTACAGAGACCTAGGGGAAGGAGAGAAGGAAATCCTGTTTAAAAAAAAAAATTGAGGAAGGAAGAAAGGCACTTCCTTTAGGGAGCAAGCCTAAGTAGGTCTCCTCGGAAGCAAATTCCCATGTTATTCAGCGAGGCCTGTTTCCAGGAAGACAGCTGTAGTCTTTTGAGGTGCCACATTACCCTTTGCGGACTTTATCTTCCATTGCAATAGCCTTGCGAGGGGCTAGTATTGCTGCTAGGGAAAGCTCAACAAATAGCTGGAAAATCTTGTAATCGTACCAAAACACAACAGGTGAGAGGGGAAGTGTGCTCTATATTTGCCCGGGGACCATGAGGCTAGTTTTAGGGCGACTTGAGAGGGAGAGAGTCTATGTAAGCGATTGAGTAGTAAGGAAGTTTCAGAGAGTATTTGAGTCCAGTAGCACCTTAGCAACCAGCTTGATTTTTTGGAACAGATTTGGAGTCCAGCGGCACCTTTAAGACCAACGAAAGCTCATACCTTGACTAAGCCTTTGTTGGTCTTAAAGGTGCCACTGGACTCTTAACTTTGTTCTACTGCTTCAGACAACACAGCTGACTACCTGGATCAATCTTCATAGATTTTCTGGAGTATCTGACAAAGGGAGTTTTGACTATCGAAAGCTTAACCCCCCCCCCCCAATCTTGTTGAGTAATTTGATCTCGAAGACTTGAGACTGCTGATGTGGTGCTAGGTGGAGGCGCCTCGGACAAGAGGAACCAAAAACGTTGCCACGACACTTCCGCAGGTCGTAAATCCTGGTTCTCTGCTTGGTTGAAGAACTGGTTCTAAGTGGTGATGCCTCCCAGAATAGGTTTGGTTGAAGGAAATGGGCCTTGCTCGCAACTCAATGGGGTTTTTTTTTTGGGGGGGGGCTGAGTATTTGAGCAGATCCTTCTTGCGATTGATCGTCTTTTGCTCCTAAAAATAGAAGTGCCACCGAAACACCGTTTGAAAGGGAGTTGTCAGAAGTTACAAGCCATTAAAAAAAAACATTTCCCCACGCAGCTTGGTTGTTTGGTTACCTGGAAGAAGTTCTCAACTTGGCACAGGTGGGCTGCTGTTTACAAGGTTGCCCGGGAATCAGCAGAACATGTGTAGGATCTGTGTGTTCATCAGCCGAAGCTGCGTTTCTTTGCTGGATTGCGAGGCAGTTGATTGAAAACGATTTTTGCATGAGACGCGTAGGCTGGCGCTCTGTGCTTTAGGTTCTTTTTATGTCCTCCAAACAGATGGAAATAGATTGATTTGAAATATACATTGGGGAAGAAGCGATCGTGACCCCGGGCTTCGTGGAAGCCATGCGCCTGCAACGTCCCATGTTTAGAGTTGATGATCGAGACATTCTGGTTATAACTTTGGGACTTGGCATTAAGTCAGTCTTGTTATGCTCTAGCAAGTTGTCTTTTTTTTTTGGAGGTGTAACACAATACTTTCCAGGTTTTTCCAGATGGTGGGGCTTTCTGTTTTGGTCAGGTTGGAAGGGGAAAACCCCACCGATCCTATGTATCCTTGAAACTGGTGGACATGTTTCCAGGTCACGTGCTGGAGGTCAAAAATGGGTGTTCACGCGACGCATAGATAAAATTCAGGCAAATCGGTTTGATTCATGCCATCCCTTTGCCAAATCTGGAGATCTGTCCTGTAAGATTGAACACTGCAAATTTTTCTTTCCTTAACTTGCTCAGTTCGTGAACTTTGACTTGTGGAGAATGATACTCTTTTCACTGCTTGCTTGCTTGCTTAGTTAATCGTATATGAATACAGATAGACTCTAAGGAATTTAGCAACAGTAATGTAAAGTTAAGATACAGAATTCTCGTGAATTTGGTAAGTGGAGAGCGGAAAACATTGGCTTGCTTTGACTTCCTCCGTACCTTAAAAAAAGGGGGATTTCATCATCAGGTTCTTGGATATTCAAAACCCGCCTGCCCTTCCCTATTTCACCATATTAAGACACTTCCTGAAAAGAACAGTACACATTGCAGCTGGCTTGGGGGGTGGGGAAAGAACCAAAACATTCTTGCGGTTTTGGTTTTTGAGGTAATCTTTCTTAGGAAGAAGGAAAAAAAAAAGATATCTGCAGAAACTGAATTTGGAAGAATCTTGTCATCTTATCCAGCAGCAGAGTTCTCGTCCACAGTGGGAAAGTCCTGTTGAGTTCCAGGGGATTTAAACAGACTCCTCTTAAAGGACTTTTGCGCTCTCTCCTGTGTAAAAGGTGGGGATGTGTGGGTTTCAATGTCTTGGTGTCAGGTTTTTGTGTCTCTTCATCGTCATGCCAGGAAGGTGGCTTTCCCATTGCGTTTTAGCTTTGCTTGTTCTCTTGTGTACTGTGACATTTGGGGTGTGTGTAAAGCCTTCCTTTTGCCAGTACTGGGGAAATCTTTACCTGCAAACCCCCTTCCCCCAAGAAACAGAAGTGGAGTCTGGTCATTTCCTAGAAAAAGTGGTGCAGGGGCTCATTTGCATATCTCATTTGCATATGCCACACCCCCCAACAAAGCATGCCTGGGTTCCCTGCCTGGGTTCCCTGCCTTTCTCTCCCTTCCCCATGTGGGGAAGGGAAAGAAAGGGATTTAAATCCCCCTAGGTGATGGGAGGGTTCTGCAGGCCTTCCCTGGCCCGTCTACCTTGGCGGGCGGGTCAGAAAAGGCAGCGGCGGGGGGGGCGCCCTTGAGCTCCTTACTGCCGGAACGCTGTTCTGGCAACCACAGTGCCGGCAGGAAATGACCCCTGGGAGTCGAGGAAAAAAGGACGTTCTTGTTTTCCTTCAGGAGTATGTATACACTCGTGCAAAGAGTAATATTTTAAACATTTTGTTTTATCTATCTTTGGCCCCGGTCACACGGGCCGGATATCGCGGGGGGGGGGAGGCGTGGCTAATTGCCCCAGCGCAGTTTGATGCACGATTATGCGATCAGACGTGCCGGCGGCACAACACAGGTCTTTCCCTCGGTGCCGGCGGGTAAACGAGGGACCGGAGGGGAATGCTGCGCGCTGGCGTGATCACATCACGGGTGTCTGGAGGCAGCCCGTGGCAAACGTTTACTAGTACCTTGGAGGTACTAGTTTTTTAAGGTGCATTGTCGGCGGTAAGCCACCGGTGCGCTCCA
>NW_015174852.1:574362-587318 GCF_001447785.1 Gekko japonicus
TTCTTTGCAATGGTGTACAATGTTCATCTCGCCTGTTTTATCCTTGTAACGACCGTGTGAGGTGGGTTAGGTTGAGAGCGTGTGACTGGCCCAGGGTCATCCAGCGAGGTTCCATGGCAGAATGGGGTTCGAAGCTGGCTCTCCGAAATGTAGATCTTGATCTGGATGCACAGTTAGTTGATGACTATTTCTGATTCAGCTAAGAAGATCTGCGTTCGGGAGCTGGTCACGTTATGTCTGTCACTGTGTTTTAGAATGTTAGGACAAGAAGAAGAGATTGGTTTATGCCCTGCCCTTCAGTACCCAAAGGAGTCTGAGTGGCTTATAATTCCGTTCCCTTCCCTTTCCCCTCCCCACAACAGACACCCTGTGAGGTAGGTGGGGCTGAGAGAGCTCTCTCAAGAACTGCCCTTGAGAGAACAGCTCTGACAGAACTTATGACTGACCCAGGGTCACGCCAGCAGCTGCATGTGGAGGAGTGGGGAAATCAAACCCAGTTCTTCCAGATTAAGAGTCCATGCTCCTAACTACTACACCAAACTGGCTCTCAAGGTTGTTAGAATGGGAAAAAAACAAAGTTTGAGCCCAGTGGCGCCTTTTAAGACCAACAAGTTAACTTCTGGGTATGAGCTTTCTCTGGGTAAAATACTTTGGCCACCAAATGAGAAGGGAGCACTCATTGGGGAAGACCCTGATGCTGGGAAAGACTGAAGGTAAGAGAAGGGGACGGCAGAGGTTGAGATGGTTAGACAGTGTTATCGTGCAACAAACATGAAATTGAGCAAATTCCGTAGGACGGCGGAAGACAGGAGGGCCTGGCGTGATCTGGTCCATGGGGTCGCAAGGAGTTGGACTCGACTGTACGACTGAACAACAACAACAACCTAAGCTTTTCTGTGCTTGCACACGAAAGCGTCTACCCATAATTAAACTTCTTGGTCTTAAGGGCCGCACTGGACTCCCAACTTCATTCTGCTGCTTCAGACCAGAATCTTGTCAGAATGAAAAGAGGGACTTAGAGGGCCATGTACACTACTCTGAGCTTGCGCGAAGGGAGAGACGTACACCGTAGTGGACAACTAGATGTTATCGCAGCTCTCAAAACTGAATCCATTTCCACCGTCATACGGACGTAGATAACCACAGCGTCTTCTGTTTACAAAACTGTACCCAGACCGATTCTGTAGACAGACACAGTTGAGCGGACATTGTATCCTAAACATGGAGTAAAACTTAACAGTTGTCAGTATGAAAAAACGAAAGCCGATTAAGGGACTCCAGGAAAGATATGCCAAGTCCCCCCCGCCTCTAGAATTTGGAGGGTTGTGTTCTCTAGCAGATAATGTTCTGTAACAGACTCAGAGCCAAGTACTGTCCTTTAACTTGTATATTAAAAAAGCGGTGTTTAACTACCTAGTGCTGACCTGAGAGGGGGGGGGGTGTAACATCAAAAGGAGCCCTGCGTCATTCCAGTTCCTCTGTTCTTCCTTTCAAAACAGCAAAATGTTGTGATTGAAGTAACTCTGTGACAGGCCGTTACAACTTGCAAACTGCGGAGTTGAACACAGCCCACTGGGCGTGGCCCATTGGAGGCTTGATAGGTCTCCCGTGGCTGGGAAACGGGAGCTGTGATGAGCACCTGGCAACCCATAATAGGCAGTTGGCTGGCAACCGTGGGCTCAGAGGATCTCTTGAATCGGACAGACCCCAATACATGGCACGAAACATGAAGCTCATATTTTAGGCATCTGTGCTCTGATAGAAAAGGGCTGTTGAGTTTTGTAAGTTTATATCCATCTGTTTCTAAATAAAAGGCGAAATTCGGTTACCCTTAAAAATAAAAGCTGTCTTGGCTGCTACACTTCAGCGGTAAGGAGGACCAATGCTCCCTCTAAGCTGTGGAGTCTTGTGAGCAACTTTGTGAGCGCCTGGCATTAAAGTTGTGAGCGAGCGATTTGTCTGCTGCATGAATTAGTTTGCTCTGGAGCCCCATCCTTCCCGAGCTAAGACAAAAATCTGTGAGCTGGAGTAGAGATGTAAAATTTCCGGAAATTTTGAAGCTTGGAAAAAAACCAGTTTTTTTTCCGTTTCCCCCCCCGGAAAAAAAACGGAAATTTTTGGAAAAATTGAAAAAAATGCTACATTAGCATTTCTTTTGTCTTTTCTAGATTGAAATTCTGTTACTTTAGGAACATAAAATATGACTATGGACATTTTTACTTGGCATGAAATTATCACAACTAGCATATTAAAAATATAGTGTATTCAAACAATTATTACAAACAGAATACCCACCCACATGCAAAAACGAAACTGAAACTTTTTTATTTTCTTCTGACAATCGCACCTCCTAAAGGAAGAAAAGCATCTTGTTCTTGCATTGGAGAGTTCAGTTTGTAACCTAGGACTTGCTTGTCCTCATTGCACAGAAATTAGATCAATACCATATATATATATATTAGAAATGATTTGGAAAATATTTGAACACCTTGTTAAAATAAAACGTTCCATAATCAATTTTTTTCTTTTCTTTTTTCAATTTTTCCAATTTTTTGGAAAAAAACAAAAAAGGCTTCAGGAAAAAACGGAAAAAAAACGTTTTCCCCCCGAATTTTTCCGTTTTTTTCCCGGCGCCTTCACATCTCTAAGCTGGAGGCTAACTCAGCTTAGAGGGACATACTGGGGATGACTTGGAATTTTTTTTTTGGTGAGTATTGTGTGTTGTGTGTGCGTGTGCGCTTGCAGGCCTGGAAGTCATGGTGACTTCTGGCAACCTCTAGTGTGATTTGGACATTTCAGCGAGGTGGTTTGATATCACCTGCCTCTGCATCCCGGCCCTGGTGTTCCTCGGAGGTCGCCCTTCCAAGTATTTGCCAGGGTTGGCTGTGCTTAGCTTCTGAGAGCTGACAAGATTGGGCTTGCCTTGGCGATCCGAGTCAGGGCCGACTTGAAGTCTTAATGGAGGGGGCCGTATCATTTTACCCAGGTGGAGCTTGAGAGAGTGTGGCGTAGTGGTTAAAGTGTTAGACTAGGATCCGAGAGACTTGGGTTCAAAGTCACACTTTGCCGTGGAAGCTCAACTGGGTGACCTTGGGCCAGTCGGTCTTTCTTGGCCTGGTCCACCTTACGGGGCAGTTGTTGGGAGGATGGAATGGAGAATGCGAGAGAGCAATGCTGTAAGTTCTCCTCTTGGAAAGACAGTAGGGTGTAAATATGTAACTAAGCCGAGTTGTCCAGTTTGAGGATTTTATGATGGGCCCTTAATACATTCTGATGGTAGACAGTGCTGTTACGCAACCTTGTAGGGTTTTCAAGGCTCGAGACGCTCAGAAATGGTTTGCCGTTGAATTTCAGAATTGTGTCTTTATCTTTCCATCGGCAATATCTGCGGAGGACGTCCTAATTGCAAACCCAGGCCTGAGTCGGCAGCACCCTTGGAAGAAAATCCCATCAAATTCAGTTGGAGCCAGTTTCCAAGCATACGACTGCAGGAGGAAGGCCATATCTTTTCCCCCTCTCTGGTGCGGCAGGAGTTAATGCTAGTGAATATTTTATAAATTGCATGCATCCTTCCCCTTTTTGGATGAGTCCAGCTGAATCGAAAGGAGCTGCGGTGGCTCAAGTGGTTAAGACGCTGAACTGCAGGCTGTGGAAGATCGGTAGTTCAGCAGTTCGAGACCCGAGTATGCTGCATGACGGAGTGAGCTCCCGTCTCTGGTTCCAGCTCCTGCCAACCTAGCAGTTCGAAAGCAAGAAATTGCAAGTAGATAAATAGGTACCACTTCGGTGGGAAGGTAACAGCGTTCCGTGCACCTTGGTGTTTAGTCGTGCCGGCCACATGACCACGGAAATGTCTTCGGACAGCGCTGGCTCTTCGGCTTTGAAACGGAGATGAGCACCGCAACCCTAGAGTCGGATCCGACTGGCTTTCGAGCAAGGGAAACCTTTACCTTTTACTTTAGCTGAATCGAGTGACTTCATCTTTCCTCGAGATGCCAACAAGTTGCATAATAAAAAAAGAATGATGTGAAGCTGCCTGGGGGGGGGGAAATGTTATCGCCTACCGACCTCTTATTGGTGCCGTCGCGCACTGTAAGCAAGAGGTCTGTTGATACAGAAGTGGGAGCGGAAGGCGCTGTTCCAAGCGGCCTCCCTTTCTCTACATCTGCTGTGTTTTAAAGTTTGCCTCCTTGAAATAATTTTTTTTTGGGGGGTCTTGGAAAGGAGCTCGAGTGCAGTGCGTGTGTGTGCTGGAGCGCAAGGCTGTTGGTTCCGGACGCACAGGGAGGCCTGTCGCTTTGTGCTTTCCGCCCCGCTTTGGCAAACAGAGCGTTGACCTCCCCGGCTTCTCCCTATCTTCACTATTTGAACAATCGAGCTATTAAACCAAAATTCAAAGTGGCGACAATCTCGTTGAGGAGGCTTCCTGGGATACCGCAAGGGAGCCTCATGCGTTCCCTTTTAATCGCCCCAAGATCGTAGAGAACCGGTGCTCCCTCAAGCTTCTTGGGATGGCCGGGGTCGAACCTTTTACCTTTTGCCTTTTGCTGAGCTCTGGCACTGTTGAGGGTCTGTGGGGGGGAATCCTGCAACTCGTGGCCTGCTGTCGAGAGGGAATTCAGAGATGAGGCTGTTGTGCTCTGGACGAAGGACTTCTGTGTTCACGTATGCTTTTGTAACCTGTCTGTGTTAGGGTGAAAGTCAGGGTTCCTTCAAGTTCCTCTGAAATTGATACCGGAACGCTGTGTACGATTGTACAGTGTACTGTACCTTCCTTTTGGGTTTGAAAGCCAGTTATTACTTAAATGGGAGCTGCGGTGGCTCAAGTGATTAAGACGCTGAACTGCAGGCTGTGGAAGGTCTGTAGTTCAGCAGTTCGAGACCCGGGTGCCGCATGACGGAGTGAGCGCCCGTCTCCAGTTCCAGCTCCTGCCAACCTAGCAGTTTGAAAGCAAGAAATTGCAAGTAAATAAATAGGTACCACTTCGGTGGGAAGGGAACAGCGTTCCGTGTGGCTTGGTGTTTAGTCATGCCGGCCACATGACCACGGAAATGTCTTCGGACAGCGCTGGCTCTTCGGCTTTGAAACGGAGATGAGCACCGCAACCCTAGAGTCGGACTCGACTGGCTTTCGAGCAAGGGAACCTTTACCTTTTTTACCTATTACTTAAATAAGGCACATTTTCATGTTCTGCACAAATAATTCTAGAACGGGAATTCTGAACTACAGCTGCTTTCATACATGTTGGAGAATGCACTTTCAGTGTGCTTTCGCCATCACGTGCAAGTGATTTTCCCGTTTCTCCCAGGAAAACCCAGTTGCCAGTGATTGCTAAAGTGCATTGAGAGCGCATTATCCAGCGTGTTTGAAAGCTGCTATAGTGAGAACATTATTTTGACTCCTTGATCATTCGTGTTGCAGTGAATGGACTTTACCTGCTAGCACGTTTTGGGGGACAAGGCTCAAGTCCTTAAAGACCAAACAAAATTTCCCAGGGTGTAATCTTTTGTGAGTCAAAGGTTAGACCCAGAATTAAATTTTGTTGGTTTTGAAGGTGCCACTGGACTCAAACTTTGTCAGATACAGATAGGTCTTTTGTGTCTGATCAAGGGAGTATTGACCTATGAAAGCTTACACCCTGGGAAATATTGTTGGTCCTTAAGGTGAAGGGCTGCGGTGGCTCAGAGGTTGATGCTGAGTTGCAGACTGGAAGGTTGGTAGTTTGGCAGTTCGAGACCCGAGTGCCATGTGATAGAGTGAGTTCCCATCTCTGGCCCCAGCTCCTGCCAACGTAGCAGTTTGAAAGCAAGAAATTGCAAGTAGATAAGTAGGTACCGCTTCGCTGGGAAGGTAAGAGCATTCTGTGCGCCTTGGCGTTTAGTCATGCCGGCCACATGACCACGGAGAATTCTTTGGACAGCGCTGGCTCTTCGGCTTGGAAATGGAGATGAGCACCAGCCCCTAGAGTCAGATCCAACTGGCTTTCGAGCAAGGGAAACCTTTACCTGTACTTTAAGGTGATAGCTGGACTCAAATGTTGTTCTACTACTGTAAATTAACACAGCTGTGCACTTGAAAGTAGCAACATGTTTGTGTGTGAAAGTTGTTGCCCAGATATTGAAGACGTATGAAAACTCTGGTGCTTACAAGAAATGCACAAACTGGCTTGCTTTTCCATTATGCAAATTATCACTGAAGGCTTGTACACCCCCCCCCTCACTCCCACACACATACATACACAAACAATCACACAATATTTGCTTAACAAAAGTAAAGGCAGAATTTGACAAATGAGTGCTTTTGGTTATGCATCTGTGTTATGCGGATGGTCGCATTGCTTACAGAGTATACTTTCTATGTCAAGCCCAGGTTTGTTATTGTGCGGAGTGTGTTGTGTCGGTCCTAAGTATAAACAGACTTTTTTTTGAAGTCAGTTACATTTTAAGTGATGTGAAAAGTTTGCGTTAGAGGCAGGGTTCTTCCAACCTGTGGGCACTTCTGGAGTTTTGAAAACAGGGGCAATGTTCCCTCTAAGCTGCGGAGACTTGTGAGCAAAAATCCTACTTTGTGAGCTGCTGGCATTAAAAGTTTGTGAGCGAGCGATTTGGCTGCTGCATCAGTTAGTTTGCTCTGGAGCCCCATCCTTCCTGAGCGAAGGCAAAAATGTGTGAGCTGGAGGCTAAAAAACTGTGATCTAGCTCACACTGACTCAGCTTAGAGGGAACACTAGTGGTGGGTGCCATAACAGCATGGCTGCTGTGGGGGAGGTCCAATCAGAGCATGGCTGCCATGGAGGATGGGCCCGATCCTAAAATGTTGGACGTTCCAAGTCAATCATCCTCCTGTGTGGCTGGTTCTGAGTGGTTATGCTCTGGCAGATGGAGCAAAGGCAACCCAGGATTACCTCTTTGCACTGGGGAAAGAAGAAGAAGAAGAAGAAGAGATTGGATTTATACCCCGCCCTTCACTTGGAGTCTCAGAGCGGCTTACAAACTCCTTTCCCTTCCCCTCCCCACAACAGACACCCTGTGAGGTGGGTGGGGCTGAGAGAACTGTGACACAAACTGCTCTTTTTCAAGGACAGCTGTGCCAGAGCTTGTGACTGACCCAAGGTCACATCAGCAGGTGCAAGTGGAAGAGTGGGGAATCAAACCCGGTTCTCCCAGATTAGAGTCCGCACACTTAACCACCACACCAAACTGGCTCTCGAAGAGAAGGAGAAGTAGAGGAGGTGGAGGAGGTGGAGATTCACTACCCGAAGGAGTCCTGGAGCAGCTTACAATCCCTTTCCCTTCCCCTCCCCACAACAGACACCCTGTGAGCAGTGTTCCCTCTAAGCTGCGTTAGTGTAAGCAAGCTCACCGTTTTTTAGCCTCCAGCTCACAGATTTTTGACTCAGCTCGGGCAGGCTCCAGAGCAGACTAATTTATGCCGCAGCCGAATCGCTCCCTCGCAACTTTAATGCCAGTCACTCACAAAGTAGAATTTTTGCTCACAAGACTCCACAGCTTAGAAGGGAGCATTGCAGTCTGTGAGGTGGGGCTGAGAGAGCTCTCTTGAGAACAGCTTTGAAAGAACTTGTGACTGACCCAAGGCCACACCGGCAGCTGCATGTGGAGGAGCGGGGAACCAAACCTGGTTCTCCCAGATTAGAGCTCCTAGCCACTACACCAAACTGGGCTCCTTGTTGGAGATCGTTGTGTTAGATTGGAGATGCTTACTATGAGCCGTCCAGTTGCCTCTCCTTTCACCATGCATTTGCCAGTGAGGGTCCATCCGGGATCTGGGAGACCCTGGTTCAAATCCCCACGCTGCCCCGTATGACCTTGAGCCATTCACACACCTACCTCACAGGGTTGTTGTGAGGATTAAAAAAAGGGAGAGGGAAACAGTGTAAGCTGTTCTGGGTCCCTGTCGTGGAGAAAGACAGGGCGAAAATGCAGTAAATAAATAAGAGAACCTGTTTTGCATGTTCCTCTGGCTCAGTAGCTCTAAATAAGCAAGCTGTGTTGCCAGCATTCAGGACTTTTGTTTCAAATGGCTCAGGCCGTGATTCTCTGGTTTGTTTGGAAAACAATGTCACGGAAGCTGTTGCAACTTGCCATAGGCAACAGGTGGGAGGGGAATCTGGGGCGGGTCGCGGTTGGTCGGGGACTTCAAAGGCGATGACATCAGCCTGCCCCGGCTGTAACACAAGTGTGGGGCCTCTACGCAGAAAAGTGGCGTCGTCGTATTAACAGATGCCGATCTTGTTCAAGGAGTTGTATTGTACGTCTTAACTGGGTTGGGCGCAGACTGTGAGAACGGCATGTGGTGTAGCTATTGAAGAGTGTCCTTTTTGAAAGAAAGCTCTTTTCCGGGGCTTGGGAAAAGATTGTTTCTACGAAGCCAGGCGCCTTCAAAAGTAAATGCCTAGGGTCATTAGCAAGTTTGAGGCGGGGGGGGAGGGAAATGGGGCAGCCATCTTGAAAAAGCCCAGCTGTTGTTTAGTTGCCACCGATTGGTTCACCACTGTTTTGGCCTCTGAGCTGGGTCATCTTTGTTTTGTTTTTGCATTTTTATGTGTGTGCGTGAACCTGGAAGTCATGGCCGACCTCTGGTGACTAACTGGGGGCATGGAGGAGATTCGGAGAGGTGGCTGAATAAAGCCTGCCCCCGCCTCCCGTCTCTGGTATTCCAAGGAGGTCTCCCATCCAAGTTGACCATGCTTAGCTTCCGAGATCTGACAAGATCGGGCTTGCCTGGGCTATCCAGGTCAGGGCCGGGGTCTTGGAGTTATAAAAAAAAGTGTTCTGAAAACATTTGGTGGGTGCCAGGAAAGGTTTTGTCTGGCAACATGGCTCCTATGGGCACCATGTTGGTGACCCCTGGTTTAGGAGAAACAGAAGTCTCAGGGTACGTTCAGACGGGCATTTATGCCGGTATAGATGCCGGTTGGAATCGGTGTACTTATGGGCGATCACACGGCGAACATCTGCCTTCCGTCCCTAACTGTTGCAAACAGCCTTTCAACCGTTGTATTCTGCTACTAGGTCCCCAAGTGGTGGTATCCTGAGTGCACCGGTTCCAGCTGCATTATCCCCATCTGATCGCTCTCCGCTGGTGTAGAGCCACTTCCGTTCGGAAGCCCGAGGCGATGTGCGCTTGGGCGAAGCTTCGCCCCGGCGTTAGTGAAATAAATTTTAAAAACGGTGCCTACTTGTCGCCTTTAGACGAGTCCGGGACCTCACAGAGGCCGGTTTCGTTATAAAAGTTTAAAAGGAAGTGTTCATTTAAAGTTTAAAAGGAAGCGTTCCGGCAGTTGCGTGAAGGGGAAATCGCTCTTCTGAACACGCGCCAAAATTCCAGTACTACAGATGGCTGCGTGTGCGCGTGCCCAAACTGAAAGAAAAAAACTGTGTGAACGGTGTGGCTGCTCAGCGATCCGGAACAAGGAGGTAAGTGGGATCGCGTTTTTCCAGCTTTAAAAAAAAGCGCCTCGAAATGGAGCGGTTTAACCCGCTCCCAGGCGTCCGTCTGAACGCACCCTCAGAGTGTCATAGCGGCCTGGCTTCCCTTCCCTAGGCACTGCCCTGTGGTGGTTGTGGTAGATAACTCACTGAAGATGTCAACTCAGTGCGTGACTGCAACGAAAAAGGCAAATGCTATGCTTGGTTTATTAGGAACGGGATTGAAAACTAATCGATCGGTATCGTGAGGCCCCCGCATAAGTCAATGGTGCAGCCTCATTTGGAATGCTATGTACAGTTCTGGTCACCGCACCACAAGAAAAGGTATGGTAGGATTGGGGAAAATTGCTGAAAAGGGCAACTCGAATGATAAAAGGGTTGGAACACTTTCCCTATGAGGAAAGGTTAAAGCGCTTAGGGCTCGTTAGCTTGGAGAAAGGACGACTGAGGGGTGACTTGATGGAGATTTCCAAAACTATGCATGGGATAGAGAAGGTAGATAAATACTTTTTCACAATACAAGAACTCATGGGCACTCAATGAAACTAATGAGCAGTTGGTTTAGAACAGGTCAAAGGAAGGACTTCTTCACCCAAAGAGGACTTAACACATGGAATTCACTTCCACAGGAAGTGGTGGCGGCTACGAACATAGACAGCTTCAAAAGGGGATTGGATAAACATACGGAGCAGAGGTCCATCAGTGGCTATTAGTCACAAGGTGTAGATGGAACACTCTGTCTGGGGCAGTGATGCTCTGTCTTCTTGGTGCTTGGGGGGCCACAGTGGGAGGGCTTCTGGAGTTTCTGGCCCCACTGGTGGACCTCCTGGTGGTCAAATTAAACTGCCGGCTCTACTCCTGGTGGTGACTAGAGATGTAGAATTTCCGGAAATTTTGAAGCTCGGAAAAAAAACACGTTTTTTCCCCCGGAAAAAAACGGAAATTTTTGGGAAAATTGAAAAAAATGCTACATTAGCATTTCTTTTCTTTTCTAGTTTGAAAGTCATTTTTAGTTGGCATGAGATTATCACAACTAGCATATTAAAAATATAGTGTATCCAAACAATTATTACAGAATACCACCCACATGCAAAAACAAAATTGACACTTTTTTATTTTCTTCTGACAATCGCACCTCCTAAAGGAAGAAATGCATCTTGTTCTTTCATTGGAGAGTTCAGTGTGTAACCTAGGACTTGCTTGTCCTCAGTGCACAGAAATTACATCAATCTGATACCATATATATATATTTTAGAAATGATTTGGAAAATATTTGAACACTTGGTCTTAAAATATTTTATTCATCATGTTAAAATAAAACGTTCCATAATCCATTTTTTTCCTTTCTTTTTTTCAATTTTTCCAATTTTTTGGAAAAAAACAAGGCTTCAGGAAAAAAACGGGGAAAAATGGTTTTTTCCCGAATTTTTCAGGTTTTTTTCCGGGCCTTCACATCGCTAGTGGTGACATCCCATCAGCTCCTTTAAGTTTCAGCTTTGCAACCATACTTCATAAGGAACCCCAAAATTGGTTTCCTAGAAGCTGCCTGGTGGGTCACGGGAATGACACCACTGGATTGCTAGTTGACATCGTATGTAGTAGGAACGATAACAGTGGGGATTTGGAGCCGTCTCTCCCCTACCCTGGTGTGACAGTCCGACCACTCCACCATACTGGTTCTAAGTTGCAGCCGTATTATTAGGTGGTGTGTGTTTGCATGTGTGTGTGAATTGGTACGGTAAAGGTAAAGGTTCCCTTGCTCGAAAGCCAATCAAATCCGACTCTAGGGTTGTGGTGCTCATCTCCATTTCCAAGCCGAAGAGCCAGCGCTGTCCGAAGACGTTTCCGTGGTCATGTGGCCGGCATGACTAAACACCGAGGCGCACGGAATGCTGTTACCTTCCCACCGAAGTGGTACCTATTTATCTACTTGCAATTTCTTGCTTTCGAACGGCTAGGTTGGCAGGAGCTGGAACTAGAGACGGGAGCTCACTCCATCATGCGGCACACTCGGGTTTCGAACTGCTGAACTACCGACCTTCCACAGCCTGCAGTTCAGCGTCTTAACCACTTGAGCCACCGCAGCTCCACCGAGAGGCATGGGGAAAAGCAAAGTATAATTTTTTAAATACATGAAGCATTATAGAATGATAAGAGTGGGAAGGGGCCATACGGCCTGTCTAGTCCTTTCCCCTGCTCCGTGCGGTATCAACCGAAAGCATCTCTGACAAGCGTCTGTCATTCAGAGGACCAGATTTTTGCTCTGAAGTCAGGTGTGCACAGAAACGTCAGTCCTTAGGAGCTCTTGGGAGGCTTTCAAGCGAGATCTGCCTTTTTTCATCTTCAAAGGACATCTTAGGCTCAGGGAATGGTTGGAAGACTTCTGTTCTAGCTGAAACTAAGCAGGTGTGAGCAAGTAATCATTGCGATGGAAGACCTCCTGGAAAGCCGTCTGCGTGCCGACGTGAATTCCATAATGGCACGAAGCCTGGATGTAAAGCTAATAAATATTACTAAAACACGCTCAGCTTCCGGTGGCCGTTTCCCCCTGCCTGGTGGTTCTTAAACTTCTCGAAAAACTTCTGGATCCGCTCTTCTTTCCCCGGCCCCTTGCAAAGGAACTCAATGCTGTCCCCCCCCCCCCTTCGAACACAATTGGCAGGAGCCACATATAATCAGACTCCAAACAAGTTGATATATCGTGTGAATATTTTTTTTTCCCCCCCCCCCCAGTATTTACAACTGGCATTACTGAGCAGCAGGCTGCATTTCATGTTCCTTGTTGCACATTTTTGCGGAGGCCTGCCCGAGTATCCCATCGCAAGCCCTCTAGAACCTTCTCTTTCAGCGCATACTGTTCCTTTTCCTCCCTCCCAACTTGGCATTCCAGTTGCGGGAGAATGAGTGACCCACTTCAGTTCTCAGCTTGTAGCTTACAAGCCGCTGTCCGTAGCCTGTTGGCTTTGGGTTTTTAAAATATTAGCGAGGAGCTCAACTTTTTTAAAAAATTACTGATCTGCTGGGCACGTGGAAGGCCCCAGGTTCAGTCCCCAGCATGTCCAGCTAAAAGGACCAGGAGGATGTGAGGTGAAAAGGTCTGTACCTGCGACCCCTGAGAGATGCTGCCGGTCTGAGTAGAAAATACTGACTTTGAGACACTAGGGGTCAGACTCAGCGTGAGGCAGCCTCCTGTATTCATGTGTGCCTATTGACTTTTACTGTTTTTAACTTTTTTTATTGTTAAACTTATTTGCTGCTTATATATAGGGACTAGGGAGCAAAGCCCGTTGTGGACGGAGACAACGGGCGCCTAGAAAGGTAGGGTGGGTGGGTGGATGGGTGGAGGAAGGAAGGAAGGAAGGGGGGAGAGAGAAAGAGAGAGAGAGGAAGGAAGGAGAAAGAGAGAGAGAGAGAAAGGAAGAAAGTGGGGGGGGAGAGAAAAGAAGGAAGAAGGGGGGAGGCGGGGGCCCCCCGCAAAAGATTCTCCCATCAGTTGGGGGGGGGGG
>NW_015174852.1:587349-589979 GCF_001447785.1 Gekko japonicus
GAGCTCCCGTCTCTAGTTCCAGCTCCTGCCAACCTAGCAGTTTGAAAGCAAGAAATTGCAAGTAGATAAATAGGTACCACTTCGGTGGGAAGGTAACAGCGTTCCGTGCGCCTTGGTGTTTAGTCATGCCGGCCACATGACCACGGAAACGTCTTCCAACAGCGCTGGCTCTTCGGCTTTGAAACGGAGATGAGCACCGCAACCCTAGAGTCGGACTCGACTGGCTTTCGATCAAGGGAACCTTTACCTTTTAATAAATGCCCAGTCTTGTAAATCTTAATTTGGAGAAAATGTTAATGACAGTGTATGTGTGTGTATACATGACCTGCATCCTAAGCACTAATTCTTGATGTACAGGGCATGCTACCAAGAATTAGTGAGATGGGCACTACATGTTATTACTTATTCCATGTTCCTAAAAGTTCATTTGCTTTTTTCTACTACAAAGTGATTGAGGGAGAGAGTGGTGTATAGGGGAAAAAGCAGCAAGCAGACGGGAGATGTTCTTAACTGAAGCTCAGTACAGAGATGCTGGTGAAGTGTGGCCAGCTCTATTTATTATGTTGTTTTATTTACTTTATTTTATACCCCACCTTTCATCCCAGTAGGGACCCCAAAGTGGCTTACATCATTCCCCTCCTCTCTGTTTTAGCTTCACAACAGCTCTGTGAGGTCGGTTAGGCTGAGAGTGTCAGTCATTCAGTTTATTTCTACAGTCCTTAGACCGGTCATACAAAAAGAAGTATGCCTTTAACAATAACAACAACAACAACAACAACAACAACAACAACAACAACAATAATATACTTTATTGTCATTGTACATAGTACAACGAAATTAAGGTGCAATCATTCGGTGATCTACAAGCATACTCATATACACTCACACAACCATTAGGGTTCACATTGCAACTTAACCACCAATGTCACCCAAATTCCAATTCATACAGCATTTAAAGCAATAATAGCTCTCGAATAAAAACTGTTTTTTAATCTGTTTGTCCTTGTTTTGATTGTCCTATATCTTCTACCCGAAGGCAGCAGTTCAAACAGGGAGTGTTCAGGGTGTGACAAATCCTGCAAAATGTTCTTTGCTTTTTTCAAGCATCGAGAACTATACAATTCCTCCATGAGTGGGAGAGGACAGCCAATAATCTTCTGGGCTGTGATGATAACTCTCTGGAGTGCTTTCCTCTCCACAGCCGTACAACTGGCAAACCAGACACAGACACAGTATGTTAAAATGCTCTCTATTGAGCAGCGATAGAAAGACATCAGTATTTTCTCACTCAAGTTATTTTTCTTTAAAAGTCTGAGAAAAAAAGCCTCTGCTGGGCCTTCTTCACCAGAGCAGTGGTGTTAGTGCTCCAAGTCAAGTTCTGCTCAATAATCACTCCCAAAAACTTAAAAGTAGCCACCCTCTCCACACGTTCTCCACCAATAAACAATGGCTGAAAGTCCGTTTTGTTCCTCCTATAGTCCACTACCAATTTCTTGGTTTTGGTGGTGTTGAGGATCAAATTATTTTCCCTGCACCAAACACAAAGCCGTTCCATTAAATTAAAAGCCTCCTTCCTACGTTGCAGGACTCAGAGTGCCTTACAGCATAAATAAAACGATGATGATGTTAAGACATATTCAGAACCCAAAATTTTAAAACCTCCAATGAGGACTGCCGATAAAAAGTAAATTAGTTAAATGCAGTCCTAAATAAAGCTGTCTTCAGCTTTCCTGAAGATTGGAAGGGAGGGGGTCAGGCCACCACCCCCTATAGATGGAAAGCCTGAACACCAGGTCGTGACGTCACAGTAATGGCGACGAGAGTAGTCATAATATTTCCTGCGTGGCTGACTCGAGCAGGCCCACCTCCCTGGGGAAGCTGTGACGGTATTTTAGAATGCCGAAAACAATAGCAGAGTCTCTGTTTCTATATACAGAGTATTTACATTTATTTGCACTGGACACTGGAGATGGTCACACAGACGTTTAGTAGCAAATTCACTATACAGAGTGACAAAGTGCTACGCATACAGTTGATCCCAAACCAGAGAGAGACAGCAATGAACAAGCTGCAATATATATTTACATCAACCAATCAGGTTACAATGTTCACAATAGCTGAGTCATGGTGACTGTTCCAGAAATCGGATGCAAGCTTAGTCACCTGACTGTCAGACTAGATCAGTATGATCTGACACATTGGCTCATGACTCACTGACATCCTGCCAGCAATATAACCAAATGCTGTCAGGCTGATCCATGATCGCGGGGATGCCACTGAAAAGCCCCTGTTTGGCGTCCCCTCCAAGCGAGCTTCTCTGATTGATGGGACGGTTGGGAGGGTCTCTCCCTGTGATCTTCATTCCCGGCCGGGTAAGACCGTCTTTCAGATACCCTGGGCCCCCACCCGTGTAGCGCTTTAAAGGGCTAAACTAACACCTCAAATTGGGCTCCTGAGCGGATTGGAAGCCAGTGTAATTTCCTCATGGCTTGATAATGGGTGTGTGTGTGTGGCGTGGAAAGAGCTGGTCCACCTCTGGGAGGTTTTGCGAGATGCCAGCCAGCCCTAGTCAAGTGTCCACCACCCGGCCTTCTTCCCCCCTTGGGGCTTACCGATCAGAGGTCATCTCG
>NW_015174852.1:590325-598639 GCF_001447785.1 Gekko japonicus
CCACCGCCGGGCCCCTCATAGGGCTCGGCAGTGGAGCTGCAAGGCCGGCGCTGGCGGCCGGGCCGTTGGGGGGCGGGGTGTGTGGCCTTGTGACACACTCCGTATGGTGTCGGGGTGTGGCCTTATGACACACTTCCGGTGATGTCAGGGGGTGTGGCCTTATGACACACTTCCGGTGATGTCAGGGGTGTGGCCTTATGACACACTTCCGATGATGTCGGGGTGTGGCCTTATGACACACTTCCGGTGATGGCAGGGGGTGTGGCATATGCTAATGAGTTATGCTAATGAGTTCCCCTAGCTCTTTTTCTACGAAACGACCCCTGCCGATGGTATCACGAGCCAGCTTTTAGGGACTTTCAGTTGAAAGGGCAACATGTAAACAAGCCAAATCAAGTCTACAGAAAAAGGGTGCTGCTTGCAGCCGCGTTCCAGTGGCCTTCCTTTGGAAAGCCGGAGGCTCACCCTAAGCAACCAGCTGTTCGCAAGCCTGCTTTTAGGCAGTGTGTTCCACAGAAGGGCACTTCTGCATAGGTTTCCCCAGGCATGCCACCACTGCTCACGTACGCATGCTTGATCACAGTGCAGTCTCCGTCAGGTGGCCTGCCATGTTAGGATGAGCTTTTGTCACTTCTGTGAGTTTGCTGTTAACCAATGGCTGTGCAGACTAAATTTTCCACAGTGGGAGGGGCGGGGTTATTTCTGCCGATTCCCCCTTCCTGTTGAGGATCTCTGTGGCAGCCATCTTTAAAAGTCCCAGTGTGGTGTAGCCGTCGAGTGGTGGACTCTAATCTGGAGAACCGGGTTTGAATTCCCCACTCCTCCTCCACATGAAGCCGGCTGGGCGACCTGGGGTCAGTCACAGCTCTCTCAGCCCCACCTACCTCACAGGATGTCTGTTGTGAGGAGAGGAAGGGAAGGCCGCTCTGAGAGACTCCCGAATGAAGGGCGGGTTTGGTGTCGTGGTTAAGTGCACGGACTCTAATCTGGGAGAACCGGGTTTGATTCCCCACTCCTCCACTTGCACCTGGCTGGATGACCTTGGGCAAGCCGTAGTTCTGAGAAGAGCTGTCCTTGAAAAAGAGCCGTTTCTGTCAAGAGCTCTCTCAGCCCCACCTGCCTCACAGGGTGTCTGTTGTGGGAAGGGGAAGGGAAAGGAGTTTGTGAGCCGCTCTGAGACTCCTTTGGGTAGTGAAGGGCGGGGTATAAATCCAATCTCTTCTTCTTCTTCTTTTACCTCACAGGGTGTCTGTTGTGGGGAGGGGAAGGGAAAGGAGTTTGTAAGCCGCTCTGAGACACCTTTGGGTAGTGAAGGGCGGGGTATAAATCCAATCTTCTCTTCTTCTTCTTCTTCTTCTTTTACCTCACAGGGTGTCTGTTGTGGGGAGGGGAAGGGAAAGGAGTTTGTACCCCCCCCCGCCCCCCCCCCCAGACTATTGGAAGTGGCAGTTTTCTGTTGAAATTCCTCGCCATCTTGGAATAGCCTGCTTCATTTATTGATTCTGTACTATATTTTATTACTGGCTTTAACTTTATTGTCTCATTCTGTTGGAAGCCGCCGTGAGCCCTGCTTGCAGGGAAGGGCGGCCTAAAAGTCCCAAGTAGTAAATAAATGCATGCACACAAAAGCTGATACTTGGAATAAAGCTTTCCTGGCCTTAAAGGTGCCCCTGGACTGAAACTTTGTTTTGCTGCTTCAGATCAACATGGCTCCCCTCCTGAGCAAATCCAAGTGGTTCTCAGAGCCGAAGGAACCCCCCTGGTTGGCTTAAGAAAGGAGAAGTGACCTTTTTTGCTTCTGGGTAGGGATTTGGTGGCTCTGGAAAGGAACGTCGGCTTAGCCAGGCTTTTATTGGGCTTTTGAGTTAGGGTTTGGCGGTCTGCCGAGGGACGAAAGCTTATTTTCGTGGTACAGATAAGCAGGGGTCATTTCGTAGAAAAAGAGGTGCAGTCGCTCATTAGCATAATTCATTAGCATAACTCATTTGCATAGGCCACACCCCCTGGCATCACCGGAAGTGTGTCAGAAGGCAACACCCACCACTCAGGCTCCACTGGACTGTTCTGGATTGCTAGCTATTGGGGGGGGGGGGGCATGCAGATCTGCCCTCACAGAGGAGGGAGAGCTTGTACCTGAATAAACCTTGGCCTTAAAGGTGCCACTGGACTGTCTTGGGTTGCTGTTGGGTGTGTGTGTGTGCTCTGCAACCTATTTGGCTGCTTCTTGCTCTGACTGAGGGCTGCTGGGAGCAGGGGGCAGGGCTTATTGCATATGCTTGCCCCCTGGGCTCTTTACTGCCGGAGCTGCGCTCCTGCAGGAAACAACCCCTGCAGATAAACGTCTTGTTAAGGGCCCGTCATTCCTAGCTGGTGTGTGTGGGTTCTGCAGAAAGGTGCTCTGAGAGAAAAGAGCAGCCTTGAACTGCTGACGTCGCCTATCCAGGGGAGGGGGAATCAGATCTCCTCTCAGGGGTTGAGCCTTCGCGAGTCACTGCTGCCTTCTTCACGAAAGGTCCTCTCCCCTGCCACAAACCCTGTTAGTCTTTCAGGCACTCCTGGATTCTGGCTGTTTTCTACTGCTACACACAGGCTAACACAGCTTGCTCTTCCTCAGGGGTTATTTACTTGAGAGCCAGCTTTACTCTAAGTCTTAAGGACTTTTTTGTGGCAAAAGAGGTGGTGGAACTCTCAGGAGGGAAATGAAGTCTTCAATCTGCATCCTGAAAACTCACGAGCCTTTAAAAACGTTTTTAAAAATTCTGTCGAAGAGGTTCCGGAATTCCGGATGGAAAGCCCCGCTTTAAGTTTATCCACACACCATATTTACCTTATTAAATACTTTATTTTCTGTTAAATAAACCTATCTGTGTCTTGTCTGTCATCAAAAATTTAAGAAGTAGGGGGGGTCTCTATTTACCTTCACGTACAAATACAGCCATAGTCCAGCGGGTTTCCAAATGAAGAGACCTTTTAGGGAGTACAGCGCTTGCACACTACCAGTCTTTACTTTAAAGCTTGCCTCTCCCTTTTTATTGTGGGCGGTTGGGGTACAAGGAATCTGTAAGAGAGGCCAAAGCGGAGGGCTGGATATTCTTCAGAAGGCAGTTGCCTCAGAGCCTTCCCCACCCCATAGCTGTCACAGCCTATGTTCCCTCTAAGCTGTGAAGTCTTGTGAGCAGAAATTCTACTTTGTGAGCTCCTGACATTAAAGTCTTGGACGAGCTATTCGGCTGCTGCTGAAGTCAGTTTGCTCTGGAGCCGTCCTTCCTGAGCCAAGACAAAAATGTGTGAGCTGGAGGCTAAAAAACTGTGGGCTAGCTCACACTAACTCAGCTTAGAGGGAACACTGGTCACAGCCCCCAGTTTGCCTCAGTCTCTCCCTCGGAGCAGCATTTTGGGGCAATAACTGGTCTACATCCAGAGAGGGGGAGGCAGAAAGGTTCCTATGGTAGAAGTGTATAAGCAGCGAAGGTAGTCTGGATCTAAGCCTGCATTCCTGGGCAGTCAAAAGGAGTATCTCTCTGCATGTACTCAACACACATCCGAGTATTTTGGATCTAAGTTTGGTGTTCAGTGGGAAAACCTTGACCTCAGTTTCGTAGTCATGGTGGTACAGGTACTTCCACGTGTTCAGAAGCACTCTGTTGAGACTCTTCGGGAATTTTAATAGTGTGACTGTCTTTTCAGGAAACAGTGTAGGATGTATTGCGAATGGTGGTGGAAAGCGCTGTCAATTTGCAGCCAACTTATGGCGACTCCGTAGGGTTTCCAAAGCAAGAGACTGGCTGTCTCCACATAGGGACCCTGGACTTTTTGGCGGTATCCTATCCAGGTACTAACCAGGGCTGACCCTGCATAGTTTCCAAGATCTGAAGAGATTGGGCTAGCTCAAGCCATTCAATATGCATGTACCTATTTTTAATTTGGCAAATGTATTCAGTCGTCTATACTGAAGAAGAAGAAGAGATTGGATTTATACCCCGCCCTTCACTACCCGAAAGAGTCTCAGAGCGGCTTACAATCTCCTTTCCCTTCCCCTCCCCACAACAGACACCTTATGAGCAATGCTCCCAATAAGCTGGGGAGTCCTGCGAGCAATAATTTCTGCTTTGTGAGCTGCTGGCATTAAAGTTGTGAGCGAGCGATTTGGCTACTGCATAAATTAGCTTGCTCTGGAGCCATCCTCCCTGAGCTAAGACTCAATTAGTGTGCTCTGGAGCCATCCTTCCTGAGCGAAGACAAAAAAATGTGAGCCGGCTAAAAAACTGTGAGCTAGCTCACACCAACTCAGCTTAGAGGGAACACAGCCTGTGAGGTAGGCAGGGCTGAGAGAATTCTTTCGAGGACTGCTCACGAGAGAACAGCTTTGAAATAACTTGTGACTGACCCATGGGGCACACCAGCAGCTGCATGTGGAGGAGTGGGGAATCAAACCCGGTTCTCCCGGATTAGAATCCGCGCTCCTAACCACTACACCAAACTGGCTCTCAGAACAGGAGATTTTCAGTGGTTCTTTAAGCTGCTTGGTTTGTACGTACCTTGGTGTGCCGTAGCCAGTGTTCCCTCTAAGCTGAGTTAGTGTGAGCTAGCTCACAGTTTTTTACCCTCTGGCTCACACATTTTTATCTTAGCTCAGGAATGATGGTTCCAGAGCAAAGTAATTTACGCAGTAGCCAAATTGCCTGCTCACAACTTTAATGCCAGTAGCTCACAAAGTAGAATTTTTGCTCACAAGACTCCACAGCTTAGAGGGACCTGCTCCATGCTGTGTCTTGGAACTTATTGAGCAGTAACAGAAAGGTGCACAGTGATGGACGTTAGCTGGTTGCACACTGAAGCAGGTAGGTGTCTGTTCCATTGTGTGCCCAGGACAGCATAGTGGAACCTCTTGACCCAGCTTGCAAAGTTTGTCCATGCAAGTTGATCTGTAGCCCCCCCTCCCCCAAGGGAGGCCGTCACCAGGAAGCCTGAAGTAAAATGGCCGGACGGCCTTTTCTTCCGGTTGTCTGACTGTATGCCCTTCCTTTCCAGTCCAATGGGGAGAGACGCTGGGTTAATGGGTAGTGTTGCACAAGAGGAACCATCTTGGGAGTTGGAATAGTTTGCCAATGTAGCAGAAGTGCATTTCATAATCCAGAGAGGAAGTGGGGAAGGTTGTATATGGGTGAATAGGCTTTGAGTACCATTGATATTTAAAAGCTTTGTTTGTACTGGTTTCAGTGGAATCTCCTTTATACCCTTCTGTAGTTTGTAGAGATTCTTGCAAAGCTGTTGTCCAGCACTGAAGTCTGCGCTGCCGTCTTCGAACACTCAAGGGCTTAGTTGAGGTGACCGTTGGTTTCCTGTCCCGTCATTGATCAGTCTCCTGCCCCTAGCTGAATCACAACAAACTGAAGAACCTCCGTATTGGAAACATGATTTGCTATTAAATCATGGACGTTTATGATTAAACATTTATGATTTAGGAACGTTTATGAGCAAAGCTACTATAATGTGACACAAAACTTCCTGTCTCTCCCCACCCCCCCTTCAAGACACATTGGGTTCTATTCTGAAGACACAAACGTCTGGGGACCAAGACACATGTTGTTGGATGGGAATCACTGATCGAACACTAAAATACCAACATTTTTAGAAGGGAAGGTATGAACACAGGATTCTCTGATGTGCGTATTTGAAAGAGTAAACAGTAATGAAGGAAGTTCTGTTTATAGAGATATGAAGACTTGGGGGGGGGGGGGGTTATAAGGACAAAACATGGGTTTGTTTGTTTTTTAACATCCAAGGACTCTCTCAGTGTTTCCAGTAGAAAGTTTGGCGAGTGCTGGAGGTAAAAAAAAAAAGAACTGCTATGAAACATTTAGTCTTCTGGAATGGGTGACATCTTTTAAAGACAGAGGGTCAAAATGTACCTTGAAGATTTTGGAGAGGCAGTGTGGTTTAGTGGTTATAGTGTCAGCTTATGATCTGGGACCGCCAGATTTGGATCCCCACCTTGCCATGGAAGTTTGCTGAGTGACTTTGGGCCAGCCACACGTTCTGAGCCTGGCCTACCTTACAGGGATGTTGTGAAGGGAAGGATGTAAGTCGCTTTGGGTCCCCTCTGGGAGAGAAAGCCGAGTATAAATGAATAATAAAAATAAGTAAACAGGATTCTTGGGTAAGGCAGTCTACATCCCTGGAGAACTTCCCAGACCAATCTTGTTTCTGACTTTACAATGGAGCCTGTTTTGCTCCCATTAATCCTGTCCAGACTTTTATATTTTGGTTAGGAGAGCTCCTCTTAAAATAAGAAAGCTCTGTTTCGCCACAAAAAGGACGGGATTTTCTCCAAGGTACCGTGTATTTGCTGAGTTCACTGCTCTTTGTAGCCTCCTTCCTAGCATCCATAAAAGTGCAATAAGGAAATTATTTTGGTGGCGGGGGGGGGGTATATCAACCTGCTTCAGTGTAATCGTGTGGATCAATATCCCTGGTTTAGTGACCCTTGTAGAGCTTCGAAGACAGACTGTGCCTTTTTTCTAAGGCCATTACAAGCCTGCTACTTCTCTGTAGGATAAGGGTTAATTAAGACTCCACCCTAAAGCCCACTTAGGTTTCAAGGGGGGGGGGGAATGAAAAATGCTTTGAATTTCTGAAATTCCTGACCCTAGAAGTTTACTGGATGAAGCAGCGCCCTTTATTCGAGGGAGACTCCCTTCTGTAGCACCCCCCACCCCTCCTTCCCTTTCCGCCTTCCTGAAATGCTGCTTCCAAGATTTATAGGGAGTCTGATTGTTTCTTTTCTTTTATAATGAAAGACAGCCTTTGAAGAGGGGGAACCGCTTTGCTTCCTCTCTGCTGTCGCTGGAGGCTACGAAGGGAACAGGATCTTGAAAAGTTCAGTCACTTGTCCCGGGTCTTTGCGGGGGGAGTCACTGAGAGGAGGAGCAGCGTGGAACCAGTGTGTGAGGCAGGGTGGTAGATTTCTGCGTCGGACTGCCAATGCGGAGGATAGTGTTTAGTTTTTTTTAAAAAAAGGGCTTCACTACGTTAAAAAAGAATCCCTGCAATTAACAGTCTAGCACATCACGTTAGAGCGTCACATTCGACAAGCCTTTATTGGCATACGTATACACACACAATAGGAGGTTAGAGCGTTATGTGCTTTTGTCTTCCTGATGTGCTAACTTACTACATGCAGGGATTTGGTTACACGTGGAACAGATTTGTAAGTGTTAAAATGGCTCACTTCGCCACATTACCTGTCGTCCCTTGATTCTCCAGGCAGTGAACAGTTGCTTTGTGTGTTTGTAGAGATAGTGGGAATAGAACTACCGTTAGACCCAGAAACGTTTTTGTTGAACATGTCACCGGAAGGGTTAAAGTATAACGATAAATGCTTGATTTTATATATCCTTACTGTGGCTAGAATTCTTATAGCCAAAGGGTGGAAATCAGAAAAGAACTAATAACAAAAGTTATAGAAATAAAAGAAATGGATAAAGTCAATATGATTTTGTCAGGAAAGGATGAAAAATGTATTTAAGAATAGATGGAAGAAAGTAGATAGTTGGTTGGAAAAAAATGGGAAATGAATCTCCAAAATATGATGTAAATAAACAGAAATCTATTTGGAACTCTTTGTAAAAAAGTTAAATAAACTATTAAAAAAACCCAGTTGCTTTGTGTGATGGGGTTCAAAGATCCAAGGTCCACCACTTTTCTGTAGAGGAGCCAGCGCGGCACAGTGGCTAGAGTGTTGGGCTAATATCTGAGGGAGCTGAATTCAAATCCTCGCTCTGCCAGAGAAGATTTCCGGGTATCCTTCGGCCAGTCTTTCTCACAGCCTTACTGGGATTCTCCCCTCAGACAATCCTAGATATGAGCTGGGATCCGGCTAAGTTAGCTCTCAAACAGAAAATAAGGGTGTCACTGCTCAGGTGGGGTGTCACCTGATGCTGCCACCACTCTGGATTTAGGTTCCCTTGAGAAGGCCCAGAGCACCCTCTCAAGACCTTCAGACCTCCCTTTTGGCTGAATAGTAGGCGTGAGGACCAGGCAGAGTACAACAAGGAAAAGGTTTATTTTATAGGAGGTCAAACAACAAGGTGCAGAATAATAACAGTAAGTGGGTGAAAAGAAATCAAATGCCTTAACGCGTCTAAATATATACCGTCCCTAGCTCACTATCTGCAGTGGCCTTAGACTGCTCACCCTTCCCTCAGGATGAGGGTTTCTTCCCTGAAGCAGCCTTTCTTCTGGCTCTGCCCTCTGGGAAGAAAGAATAGCTTTTCCTGCTACACCAGATCTTTTACTCCAAGCCCTCCTCTTT
>NW_015174852.1:599387-603378 GCF_001447785.1 Gekko japonicus
AGCCGCTGCTCGCTTCGTAGCGGGGGGGCGGCGAGGCCTGGCGGCTGCAAGCCGCTTGGGCCTCGCTACGGAGCCAGAGGGGGGGTGGGGAGATCGGTGAGCCGGAGGGGGGGTGGAGGCGACAGGGAGGAATTGGTGGGGAAGGAAACTTACCTGCTGCCGTCTCTGCTTCCTCCTCCTGCTCTGCCTGGAGCTCCCCCCCCCCCTTGCGAGTATCACGGGTCCCCTTTCTTGTAAATATCCTAAATTCGGAGTGCCTGATCAAATTAGATATCATTCAGTCCCGATGGCATATTTAACACACCTTGATATAAATAAATATAGGAAAGCCTTCACACTCGCTAGATGTGAGGCTCTCTGCAGCGCTCGAGGGCAGATGTAGAAGAGTTCCCCTTGCACACAGAGACTTTGTAAATGTGAGTCTGGGGAGACAGAAACTATTGAACATATAGAAACTATTGAACATATGATGTTTAGATGTAAGTGGTACAATGAGGCTCGAGATAAGACTAATTCAACCTCTTATTAAAGGGATGCCTGGGCAGACAGACGCCAAGTGTTGTAATAAACTGTTATCGGATGAAAGTCACTCTATTACTAAGATTGTGGCTAGATTTTGGGTGCCATGCTGCTGCGTTCAAAAAGGACAGCTTAACTTGTGAAATCGCAATTCTCTCCTTTTTAGTGTGTTTTTTAGTGAATCTGTTATATGTATTCTATATTTTTATATTGTGCAGTTCATGATGTTTTATTCTGGTGCCCCTTGCTGGGGTGTTTGGATTGCTCTGGCCGGATGCCGTAATAAAATTTCATTCATTCACCGCCTAGCCTACCTCATAGGATTGTTGTGGGGATAAAATGGAGGGAAAGAAAGTGATAAAAGTCACTTGGGCTCTCCACTTGGGGGGAAGGGCGGGGTCTAAATGTGGTAAATAACTAGTTCCAGACTCCCAGTCTTTGGGATGGATTGCATTGGAAGTTACTCAGTTGTCTTCTAATTAGTGGTTGGTATACTGTTTTTGATTGTGTGAATTCCCTTTTTTTGATTGTGTGAATTTCCCTATTCTTTGAGCCAGTTTGGTGTAGTGGTTAAATGCACGGACTCTAATCTGGGAGAACCGGGTTTGATTCCCCACTCCTCCACTTGCACCTGCTGGTGTGACCTTGGGTCAGTCACAAGCTCTGGCACAGCTGTCCTTGAAAAAGAGCAGTTTGTGTCAGAGCTCTCTCAGCCCCACCGACCTCACAGGGTGTCTGTTGTGGGGAGGGGAAGGGAAAGGCGTTTGTAAACCGCTCTGAGACACCTTTGGGTAGTGAAGGGCAGGGTATAAATCCAATCTCTTCTTCTCTTCTTCTTCTTTGAGGACGGTAAAAAAAATGGGAGAAAAATAATAAATAGCATCTGCATTGTGTTTGCACAAAACCTGTTTAAGTCTTAAGGGAAAACAGGATTTAAGGATGGACAAACTTACTGTGCCTTGATATTTGAATAGGGAGCTTGCCTTGGGAATAGAGAGAAAACAATGACACTTTTTGTAGGAGCTTAAAACTTTGACTTATTGGGCAGTGTTGGCTGAAATTCCCTGGGCTTCCCGAAACCCAGGGATGGCTACTCAGGGTCCATGGAGTCCTTTTGCCAGCTTTATGGCTGGATGACCTTGGGCAAGCCATAGCTCTGGTAAGAGCTGTTCTTGAAAAAGAGCCGTTTCTGTCAAGCGCTCTCTCAGCTCCACCGACCTCACAGGGTGTCTGTTGTGGGGAGGGGAAGGGAAAGGAGTCTGTAAGCCGCTCTGAGACTCCTTTGGGTTGTGAAGGGCGGGGTATGAATCCAATCTCTTCTGCTTCTGCTTCTTCTTTAGAAATATGGGTCAGATATTTTTCTTTGGGGAAGATACTCGAATTGGGTTGAGAACAGGACAATGGAGTCCAAACCGGCATGTTTGGAGAGTGTCGGAAAGCTGGGTTTCCCACCCTGTGCCGTAGCGTTTGCATCGGCTGATAGCAGGGAGCAGGGAGAAAAACTTGTATTCCTTTTGACGTTGAGCATAGTCTCATTAATTCTCGGGATTACGTAGCGCTGAGGGAGAGTAGAAGGGAAACGGCAGCATACTGGCTTAAAACGCTGAATGAAGGGCCCTGGTTTTGTATTTTGGAATATGCATCACAGTACACATATTGTGTCTCTCTTCTCTCTCTCTCTCTCCTCTCTCTCTCTCTCTCTCTCTCTCTCTCTCACACACACACACACACACTCCCTCTCTGTGTGTAAAATGCGGTCCAAAGAAAACACAAGGCAGCCAAAAAGAAACTGTAGTACTCTTTGAACTGGGATCAGTTAAGAAAAGAGTGCATTAATTTCAGGGCAAGGCGAACAACGTCGGGGCAGCCGCCTTTACGCTGCCATTAGGTCTCCTCCAACGGTTGGATTCTTCAAAGAGGAAATAAGAGGGGGAGAGAGAGAGAGAGAGAGAGAGAAAAGCCCAAGCCGGGTGCCCCAAAATAGCTAAGAAAGCTTTTTTTTTTTGGAGGTGTAGGTTTATAATACAAAGTTTTAATCCCTTCGATGACAGCAACAACAACAAAAACTCATGCAGTTTTCTCAACAAGGCTTCTTATTTGTTTCAGTCCTGAAAGTTCTTCGGGAGAAAGGGTCAGCGTTAAATTGCTGGGTGAGCAGACTGTCAGCCTTACCTCACAGGGCTGTTGTGAGGGTATAAAAGCGAGGAGAGGAGGACAGGGTAAGCGGCTTTGGGTCCGCTGTTAGGGAGAAAAGGGGAGGTGTCTCAAGGAGGTAGATTAAAAAAAAATCTGCATAGATTCTGCCCTGATAACCAAGCAGCAGAAAACACCAGTTTGGTGTAGTGGTTAAGTGTGCAGACTCTAACCTGAGAGAACCGGGTTTGATTCCCCATTCCTCCACTTGCACATGCTGATGTGACCTTGGGTCAGTCACAAGCTCTGGCACAGCTGTCCTTGAAAAAGAGCAGTTTGTGTCAGAGCTCTCTCAGCCCCACCTACCTCACAGGGTGTCTGTTGTGGAGAGGGGAAGGGAAAGGAGTTTGTAAGCCGCTCTGAGACTCCAAGTGAAGGGCGGGGTATAAATCCAATCTCTTCTTCTTCTTCTTCTTCTTCCTCTCATTTATTTTGGAGCCAATTTTAGCCCAGTGCCACTGGTTACCATTGGATAGTCCTGCCGTTTCCTCCAGGCCCATCGGCTTCCTTCATACTTTTATTTATTTATTTATTTAACCTTCGACTTCTATCCCGCTCACCCCCTAGGGGCTCTGAGCGGCTTACAATTCCAATTTCCGGCTGTCGTAACTCCGCCTCCAGGCCTGGACCACTCCGTGCTTCCGCGCATGCTCGCAGCGGCCTCCGTCCAAGTCAGGCTCCGGCCTGCCGCGTCGCTCCGCCTCCGCACCTTGTTGGTCCGGCCTCCTTCGTTCGCCTCCTCGCCTCACCAGCCGCCATTTTTTCTCCGTTGTCGCCACCGTTCATCGCTCTCCATTCTCTGTTCTCCGCCATCGCTGCTACGCCAGGGCCGCGTCCCCCTCCCCCGCTCTAATAGCAGGTCCCCATTTTATCTACTTGCCCTTTAACGGGCTTTCGAACCGCTGGGTGGACGGGAGAAATATGTACATATTTCTTTTAGCCTTCACTGTTAGAAGTCTTTAGAGCCCAAAGCAGTGCAGAAAATCTGAGGGCTTTTTTTTTTTAAAAAAAAATCACAACCCTAACAGAAGTATGCAGAAGGCAGTGCAGTGCAGTGGTTAGAGAGTGTTGGTAATATCTGGGGCTTGGACCAAGTGGTTGGTGTAAGGTGTGTACACATGGACGGATGGACGAGGTGATTCTAATGGTCCATCTCGGATCGTGGGTGGTATTCTCCCAGCGCGGCAACTCTTTTATTTGAAATGGGACTGGACCGATATCCCATTAAAGTAAACTTGGAAAGGAAACTTTATCCGTCAGTAAAAAATGTAATCGCTCT
>NW_015174852.1:603620-605310 GCF_001447785.1 Gekko japonicus
AGCCCAAAGCAGTGCATAAAATCCGAGGGCTTTTTTTTTTTAAAAATCACATCCCCAACAGAAGTATGCAGAGGCAGTGCAGTGCAGTGGTTAGAGAGTCTTGGTAATATCTGGGGCTTAGACCAAGTGGTTGGTGTAAGGTGTGTACACACGGACGGACGAGGTGATTCTAATGGTACATCTCGGAATGTGGGTGGTATTCTCCCAGCGCGGAGAATGGGACTGGACCGCTATCTCATTAAAGTAAACTTGGAAAGGAAACTTTATCTGTCAGTAAAAAATGTAATCGCTCTTTGCCCTCCTCTCCTCCCTCCCCTCTGCTTATCTTTTAACAGTTTGTGGGCCAAACATGGATATCCGGAACAGCGTGCAGCAACTGAAACAGCTGGAGGACTGCACAGTGATCGAAGGGTTTCTCCGGATTTTGTTGATCCCCCAGGGCGAGGACTTCAGCTCCTACCGCTTCCCCAAACTCACCGTCATCACCGACTACCTGCTGCTGTTCCGCGTGGCGGGTCTGGAGACCCTCAGCGACCTCTTCCCCAACCTCACGGTCATCCGCGGCAAGAACCTTTTCTACAATTACGCCCTGGTCATCTTTGAGATGACCAACCTCAAAGACATCGGGCTGTACAACTTGAGGAACATCACCCGGGGGGCCATCCGGATCGAGAAGAACTCCGACTTGTGTTACCTCTCCACCGTGGACTGGTCTCTCATCCTGGATGCGGCGTCCAACAACTACGTCATAGGGAATAAGTCGCCAAAGGAATGTGGGGACCTGTGCCCGGGCACGGCGGAGGGGAATTCGCGGTGTAAGACGACCTACATTAACGACGAACACAGTCCCCGGTGCTGGACCTCCAACCACTGCCAAAAAAGTAAGAATTGAGGGTTTGCGGTGTCAAGGATTAAAGCTTGTGTTATGTTTTCCTTCCTTAAATTATTTCCGGAAGACAGTGAGCGTTAGTACCATCTATTTCATCCCCCCACACCTTCGACAGCGCACATGCTAGTGGTGACTTTATCTCACTGTGGTGCCAAGTAGCAGTTTAAAACCATTATTTATTCCAAAATATGCTTGACGGGTCGTGACTGCCTGTTGAGTTGTTTGACCTTTTCTGAAAGGTGGCTGGTCCAAATCCTCCGCATGATCCAAGTGGTGAAGCTTTTGGTTATGTCGGAAATCTGTATGCTGCTGTTCCAGACTTGCTTGAGCTGGCTTAGACTGTACCGCTCTGGAATCTCCGAACGCTCTCTGATAATGAAAATGCCACGCATGTGGGGGGAAACAGCGTTCTCAAGGGCTGACCCCCCCTCCTTCCTGATAAGTCGGCGTTGAACATGCAGGGAATTTTGTTTTGCTTCTTAGGAGATACAAGAAGGGGGACCCGCGATACTTGCGGGGGGGGGGAGGGAGAAGTTCCACAAGAGGAGAAGGAAGCAACTGCGGGTGAGCCTTCTCCTCTGCCCCCCCCGTCCCCGGCACCCACGGCGAGGCCCGCGCCCCTCCAAGCCTTCTCCCTCCTCCCCCCCAGCACAGGCGGCGAGGCCTGAACTCTGCCCGCCAAGCTTTCTCCCACCCCCTCCCTTGGCGGCGGCGGCGGCGAGGTCTGGCTGGTCGGCCGAACTTTCTCCCTCCCCCCCCCCCCCCCGCGGGGGGGGGGCCCGGCCGGGCCCCCCCCCTCTC
>NW_015174852.1:605628-612707 GCF_001447785.1 Gekko japonicus
GGGGGGGGGAGAGGAGTTACCATTGGTGGTGTTTGCACATGCTAGCCTAGCCATAAGTAGTTCAGCATGTGCCAGTAGGGTAGTTGAATGCTACGGTACTGGAGAGGAGTCACCTGTGCATGGGCAGCACCACATCATGGTGCTCTCTGGAAAAATAATCCTGCTAGATTTCTTGAGATTAAATTTAATTTGCTTTTTAATGTTTTTCTGATGTAGTTTAAAGTTTTGGAATCTTGTAAAATGTGCACTTCTTTTTTGTTTGACCGGTCTAAGGACCGCAGCGATAAACTGAGCTGCGCTGTTGCTGGAACGGGCAAAATTGCAGGCCAGCATCAGGCCAGCAAGGGATTGATTACGGAAAAGAAATGTTGATGGAGGACTGGAGGGTGTTTCACCGATCGGATGTAGCAGTGTTGTTCTCGAAGGCGAAGTTATTCGGAGGGTCCAGCGAGTCTGCGTTCCGAGAAAGAAAGCAATGGTGTTCGCGAGCTGTGCGCTGGAAGAGAAACGCTCGCCCTTTCTGAGGAAAACAAGACGGGGGAAGTATAAATGTTCATTGTTTAAAAGAGAGCTTCCGGTTTGGTTGTTTGAGCCCATTAGCCGAGATGGAACAAGGGGAGCACTCAAGGAGCAGAGCGGAGTGGGGCGGGGAGGGGAGAGCGGCTTGGCATTTCTGTCGTCCGTCCGTAGCCCCGTCTCCCCGCTGTACCTGTGTTGCTTCAGCGAGAGCAGTAATTTTGCAAGGCTGATGTAACTTTGTGGTTTTGTTGAGGGCCTCTTGGGGAATCCAGCGAAGCACCCAAGCACTGGCGCAACTTCCTCTCCTGCGACTTGCCTGAGAAAAGGATTTGGCGTCTCAAGAGATCCTAGCTGCGAGAACTACATGGGACTAGAGATGTAAAATTTCTGGAAATTTTGAAGCTCGGAAAAAAACGGAAGTTTTTGGAAAAATTGAAAAAAATGCTACATTAGCATTTCTTTTGTCTTTTCTAGATTTAAAGTCATTCTGTTACTTTAGGAACAGAAAATATGACTATGGACATTTTTATTTGGCATGAAATTATCACAACTAGTATATTAAAAATATAGTGTATCCAAACAATTATTACAAACAGAATACCCACCCACATGCAAAAACAAAACTGAAACCTTTTTATTTTCTTCTGACAATCGCACCTCCTAAAGGAAGAAATGCATCTTGTTCTTGCATGGGAGAGTTCAGTTTGTAACCTAGGACTTGCTTGTCCTCAGTGCACAGAAATTAGATCAATCTGATACCATACATATTTTTTAGAAATGATTTGGAAAATATTTGAACACCTTGTCTTAAAATATTTTATTCATCATGTTAAAATAAAATGTTCCATAATCAATTTTTTTCTTATTTTTGAGGAGAGAGTCCAGTGTTCCCTCTAAGCTGAGTGAGTGTGAGCTAGCTCACAGTTTCTTAGCCTCCGGCTCACACATTTTTGCCTTCGCTCAGGAAGGAGGGCTCCAGAGCAAGCTTATTGATGCAGTAGCCGAATCGCCGGCTCACAACTTTCATGCCAGTAGTAGCTCACAAAGTAGCATTTTTGCTCACAAGACCCCACAGCTTAGAGGGAGCATTGGGAGAGACCGTTGCTGGCAGTGCCCAGGGTGAAAGCACCACGGCCTGCCCTCGGGCTTCCCTCTCCCTCCCACTGTGGAATTTTTTTTTTGGGGGGGGGCATCATGAGACCTGGGAAAAGACAGCTCAGACGGCATTGAAATGCCCCGTGAGTTCCCTTTCACAGGGCACAAGAAAGATGTCGGAGATACATTGAAGGTGTTCCGCTCCGATACTGAATGTACTGAAGGCACCACTCCTGAGCAATGTTCCCTCTAAGCTGTGGAGTCTTGTGAGCAGAAATTCTGCTTTGTAAGCTACTGGCGTTAAAGCTGTGAGCGCGCCGTTTGGCTGCTGTGTCAGTTAGCCTGCTCTGGAGCCGTCCTTCCTGAGCTAAGACGACAACGTGTGCGCCGGAGGCTAAAGAACTGTGAGCTAGCTCAGACTCACTCAGCTTAGAGGGAACACTGCTCCTGAGTGCCCTTATAACCTTTCTTGCCCTGTGGAAGGGAACTCGGAGGGCATTCGGATGCCTTCTGAAGGCAATTGAAGGCCCTCTGAATTGTTGTTTTCTTTCTTTTGAACTGACGCACTCGCTACCCTGTTCCTTGAAATGAAGGGTTAGAAACAGGCTCGGAGCCTCCCCCTTTAAAGACAGGCATTCCGATTCATTTAATTAAGTGTAATTTCACTGCCCCCTTTAAAACCCTAGCTACGTGCCTGATGGGACCTCCGTGTTCGGAGTCGTTCTGCCCCAGGATCCTGGGGAACAGCAGTGCCGTAGGTGATGCAAAACATCCCAGCTGTTTAAACCTACAGGGCGCTCGGTTGGTCCGTTTTGTGCAGTTCCTAGAAATAGGTTGTTGAGTATGTGGCCGGTGCCTGGTCCGTTTTGTGCAGCTCCTAGAAATATGTCGTTGAGTATGTGGCTGGTGCCTGGTCCGTTTTGTGCAGCTCCTAGAAATATGTCGTTGAGTATGTGGCATTGGCGTGGCTTTGAAAAACAGCCAGCCACTTTTGCAGCTCATGCTGGGACTGGTTCCCTGTCAAATCTGACCTCAATGAACTTCTAGACAAGATGGGATTTAAACAGGTACCTAATAAACAGGTGAGCCGAGGAAGAAAGGTAGAAGAGGAGAATTCTGTGTCCTTTCCGCTTCCCGTGAAAGGCAAGCAGTGCATGGCAGAGTGGTTCAAATGGCCAGCCTGGTGTAGTAGCTAGTGTCCGATTAGGACGCAGGAGACCCAGGTTCGAATCCTCACACTATGCCATGGAAACTTGGGCCAGCCACACACCCTCAGCCTAACTTGCCTCACGGGGTTGTTAGGGGCATGAAACGGAGGAGAGGAGAATGACGTAAGCCGCTTTGGGGACCTATTGGAGGAGGAAGGTCGGGGTATAGATGAAGTAAATGGAATGATTCTGGCCTTGTGATAAAGGAACTTCCGGCACATGGTTTTGAGACCTCTTCAGAACCCGTTGTGAAGATTGGCGTTTACCCTCTTAGTCCTCCGTGCCACCTGCAGTTGCTTCTGTTTGTCTTGCGCCTGTCCCCCCCCTTCTAAACGCACCTGCACCCTCTGTGGGGCAGAGACTTGGCATTTTGACTGTTGCTCTTATTTGTTGTTTAGTCACACAGTCGAGTCTGACTCTTCGCGACCCCATGGACAAGATCTTGCCAGGCCCTCCTGTCTTCCGCCGTCCTCTGAAGTCGGCTCAGTTTCATGTTCGTTGCATCTATGACACTGTCTAACCATCTCATCCTTTGCCGTCTCCGTCTTCTTTGACCCTCAATCTTTCCCAGCATCAGGGTCTTCTTCTCCAGTGAGTGCTCCCTTCTCATTGGGTGGCCAAAGTATCTGAGCTTCAGTTTCATTATCTGGCCTTCCAGGGAACAGTTAGGGTTGATTTCTTTTAGGATGGACTGATTTGATCTCCTTGCAGTCCAAGGGACTCTCAAGAGTCTTCTCCAGCACCATAGTTCAAAAGAATCTATTCTTCGGCGCTCAGCCTTCCTTATAGTCTTTATAGTCCAACTTATACCTGCTTTTTTTTTTTTTTTTTTAAAAAGGCCACGTTACATATTTTACAGTCTGTGAAAAATACCTAGCGATATGGATGGTATCAAAGTATGGCAGGGTTGCCGGCTCCCTGGTACGTCTCTGCTTTCCAACTTCTGTGCTTTTCAGTGGCGTCAGTTTCTTTCCTCTGCGCCCCCCCCCGCCCCGAACTTCAGGAAGCCTGCATTCAAGTCTGTTTGTCCTTGTCGAGACCTTTCATTAAAGGATATCAATTGGGTGGGTAAGCAACTGTGTGGGAACATTTGGTTCTTTCTGAGCAGGACTCTGCCTTGTTTAATTTTGCCATTGAGGGGAAGCCGGGTTTATTGCAAACAAGGGGGGGGGGGAGAGAAAGAACCTTTTGGCTTCCTTTCCACACAACACTCTCATGGAAACAGTGTGAGAAAAGAGGTAGTTTTCCTGCCGCACGGTAACCCTTTGACATTTTTATAGCAATCAACAGCCGGGTCGAGGAGCTTTGTTAGTCTGCGCGCTGCAGAAAAGGGATTTCAAATTGGGGGGGGGGGGTTTGCTTGCACGCCCCGGATCTCTGCATTCCCCCCCCAAACCCTCAGAGCCTTCCCCGGGCTCCTGCAGGCCTCTGCGGGGCTGCGCCTACAATATTTACTCTTTGCTTTTCTTCTGGTGCCGCGGAGAAGATGCCAACTGTGCTCCGCTTACATCTCCTTTTTGGCAGCCCAACCGGAGAATGATGTTGCCATTCCGGATTTCCGGAAAAGAGTGAAGTGTTTGGACAGTCGCCAGAGGCGGTTGGATGAGTTCTCTTTTCCCCCCCCCCCGTCCCCCACGCTTCATCTTTTATTTATTTATTTACTCGAGGAGAAGGGGGGAAATCAGGAGATGTTTCGGAGGGAAACTGGCACCAGCGCAAATTCCCCTTAAGAATAAACGTTAGATTTTTTTCTTTAGGGTTGCAACTTTAAGCGAAAACGTCTTTCAAAAAAGCAACAACCACCGGCTTTTGTTTTGAACACATATTGTAATGTTCGAAGGCTCCCTCCCCACCACCAGGCGTTAAGGGCGCTGTTTTCTTTTTGTTTGTTTCAGAGGGTGGCCATGTTGGTTTGCAGGACAACAGTTAGATTTGAGTTCCGTAACACCTTGGAGACCAACAAGACATTCCGGGGTATAAGCAGCCCCGTAGCCAGGAATTTTGGGGGGAGGGGGTGCCGGGGCACCGGTGTGTGTGTGTGTGCGAATTAAATTAAATCATTAAACCCTTCTGGCTATTTCCAGTTTGGCAAGCTGTGGCGGGGCCTGCTGGACAGATTCAGTGGCTGAGGACTCGGGCAAAGTGGGGCCCCCCCTGGGGCGGGCGGGTGGTGCATGGGAAGGGCACCTGGAAGTCACTGGCTGGGGGTCTTTTGTCAAAGATGTCTGTCACAGCTGGGTGGCAGGCAAGTGGGTGGGCTGCTGGGTCTTCTAGGCAGCCATGGTGGGGGGGAGGGAGAGAAGGAGGGAGGTGGTGGCAGTGAACTCTCTGGGGCTGGCTCTGGCAGACTGCTAGTGGCACACAGCATAGCTGTGGCCGTCGGGCACATAGCCACTGGGGTAGCTGGGGCTCGGGCAGCGAGACACATTGCACTGTGCCGGGCACTGTGTTGCCAGCAGCAGCGCCCTCATGGCCAATCTGGCACAGCCTCACCGTGCAGGCCAAGGGAGGGAGGGAGAGAAGGAGGGAGGTGGTGGCAGCGAACTCTCTGGGACAGGCTCCGGCAGACTGCTAGTGGCACACAGCATAGCTGCGGCCGTCGGGCATGTAGCCACTGGGGCAGCTGGGGCTCAGGCAGCAGGACACATTGCAGTGTGCCAGGCACTGTGTGGCCAGTAGCAGCGCCCACATGGCTGCCCTGGCACAGCCTTGCCGTGCAGGCCAACGGGCAGAACCCAGCCAGCGCGGCATACTCAGAAGCCTGCCGCTGCGCCCGCCTGTCGAGCACCTGGCGAAGGCCAAGGAGGAGACCCAATGACTGCGAGGGGGTGCCACAAATGTGAAAGGGGGCGGGCGGAGCCACCGTGCTCCCCACCCCTAGCTATGGCCCCGGATATAAGCTTTTGCGGAAGACTGGAAGGCCTGGCAGGAGCTGGTCCATGGGGTTGCGAAGAGTCGGACTCGACTGTGCGACTGAACAACAAAATAAGCTTTTGCTAGTCAAAACTCCCTTGAGCTTTGGCTTGTGAAAGCTTCTACCTTGGAACCACTAGACTGAAACCTAACCAGGTTTTTTCATGCGTGTTCCGAATCTAACTTCATTTGAAGGAGGTTTTGGTCTTGCGGAGGATGGGCAGTCCTTTCTGAACGGGACCAGCGATGCGTGTTCCCTGTATCAATCTAGTTCCCTATGGCTGGGGTGTCAAACATAAATTGGGGGGAGGTGTTGCAATTTAGAGCCGCCTCTCCCACTCCATCGTATTCCACACAAATGAAGCTGAATTGGCTGCAAGGGCCAGGAAGCCGGCACCCGGAAGCTGGTGCTGTGAAGTTTCTAAGAGAACCAGTTGTCCTCTGGGCAGCGTCTGGTTCAAATCCGGACTTTCCTGCAAACTCTAGGCATGTTAGTCACTTCCAGCCTCAGTGCCCTTGTCCTCGACACAACAGTCTTGCCCTACCTTACAAGGCTGTTGCAAAGACAGCGAGGTAGCGTGGCACTCCGAGCACGACGATTGCTTAAGTCCTACATTTTTTCCAGAATGGCTCTCCCTGGACAAAGGGACTGATTGACTTTTCAGTTGTTGTTGTTCAGTCGCACAGTCGAGTCCGACTCTTCGTGACCCCATGGACCAGATCACGCCAGGCCTTCCTGTCTTCCGGCGTCCTCTGAAGTGTGCTCAATTTCATGTTCGTTGCATCTGTGACACTGTCTAACCATCTCATCCTTTGCCGTCCCCGTCTTCTTTGACCTTCAGTCTTTCCCAGCATCGGGGTCTTCTTCTCCAGTGAGTGCTCCCTTCTCATTGGGTGGCCAAAGTATCTGAGCTTCAGTTTCATTATCTGGCCTTCCAGGGAACAGTCAGGGTTGATTTCTTTTAGGATGGACTGATTTGATCTTCTTGCAGTCCAAGGGACTCTCAAGAGTCTTGTCAGTTGCTCCTGCTCTAATGTCAGGTGGGAAAGGCCTGTCATCGCCTTCCGCTGATGGATCGCTGGATGCGACCCGTAAGCCGTGTTCTTCCAGTCGCCCTCCCAAGATGCAGCGCATTTTTGGCTGGCGCGCCAAGCAACAAACAAATGGGTGACACTCCCCTACACATCCGTTTGTCTCTAGCTGAGTTGAGTTGGCCCGGTTCATGGTGGCGGTTTACCTCAGTCAGAGGCCTTCCCTTGTAGGCTTTGCAGGGTGGCTGAGATCAGCCACAAGGTGCCCCCCCCCCGCCCCAACACTTGTCTTTTCCCTCTCCTCTGTCCCTG
>NW_015174852.1:612951-635445 GCF_001447785.1 Gekko japonicus
AAGGACAGGGCTGGGCAGATAGCCGACTTGTGGCAAACTCCGTAGGGTTTTCAAGGCAAGGGGTGTTTAGGGGCTATTGCCTCCCTCTGCGTAGCAGCCTTTGGTGGTCTCCAATGTTCCCTCTAAGCCATGAAGTCTTGTGAGCAAAAATTCCACTTTGTGAGCTACTGGCACTAAAGTTGTGAGCCAGCGATTTGGCCACTGCATAACTTAGTTTGCTCTGGAGCCCACCTTCCTGAGCGAAGACAAAAATGGGTGAGCCGGAGGCTAAAAAAAACCTGTGAGCTAGCTCGCAACAACTCAGCTTAGAGGGAACACTGGACTGGTCTCCCATCCAAATAGCATCCAAGGCCCAACACTGCCCGGCTTCTGAGATCTAGGTTAGCCTGGGCCATAACTCCAGGGATTTGGTTGCAAGGGATCGTGGAGTCAGGAGATGAACGGAAGACATCGTTGGTGTGGGAGGGTCAAGAGCGCAGTCCATTATACCCCTGATCCCTTATGAATAAGAACATAAGAGACGCCAATGTTGGATCAGGCCAAAGGCCCATCCAGTCCAACACTCTGTGTCACACAGTGGCCAGAAACACCAGGTGCCATCAGGAGGTCCAGCAGTGGGGCCAAGACACTAGAAGCCCTCCCACTGTTGACCCCCCCCCCAAGCACCAATGAGTGCTTGCTCATGCTGCACCGACAATAAAGCACCGAAGACCCCATTGTGCTGGCAAGAAAACTTGCCGTGCACCCCCTGACTAAAGGCAGGGGGACGTTTCATTGGGATAAAAGCAGGGGGACGTTTCATTGGGATGAAGCCACCTGCAGTCTGTGAATACGTGAAGCTGCTGTCTTGAGTCAGACCACTGGTTTATCAAGGTCAGTATTGTCTACTCTGACTGGCAGCAACTCTCCAAGGGTCTCCGGTAGAGGTATTTTCCCATCACCTGCTACCTAATCTGGTTTTAACTGGAGAGGCCAAGGACTGAATTGGAGGGGACCTTCTGTGTTCCACAGATGCTCCGCTCTGAGCTGTGAACATAGAAGGTGTCTCAAAGCCCTTCCTTCCCCCACCTTGCCCATCCCAGACGTGCTTTGCTTGTTCACGTTTTGAACAGTGTGCCCAGAAGTATTGGTTTCTTGAAACGTCAAGATTGAGGCGTAGCTGGGAGAACCAGTCCATGGTAATCTGCCCGTTGGCCTACAGCTGGGCTCCTTGCCTACTTACAGAAAGGTCTGACCATAGAGTTCCTGGCAATTCCTGGAGTTACTGTTGTCACTTCCGGGTAGCTCTAGGAATCGCCAGGAACTCAGTGGTCTGAACTTCTGTAAATAGATGACTTATTTTCCCCTAGGACAATCCTCCTGCCTGTTTGGTTCCAGTTTATGCCTGCCGATCAGGTGATCATTGGTGGGCAAAGGCAGAAATTACCTGGAGGTCTCTTGCCATAATGGGCACCCTATGTTGAGCAGAAGTTTTGAAGATTATTTCTAGAGAGGGAAGATCCTTATGATGAAGAAGGTAGCGCCTTAAGAAGCTACTTGCTTTAAGGAGCTCTGTCTGATAAGAAGGCCTAGAGAGAAAAATGGGAGGATTTCCCCTCCCCCCAGCAGTTTGGAGAGCCAGTGGGGTGAAGTTGGTAAACTAGGATCTGGGAGAGCCAGGTTCGAATCCTCCCCCCTCTGTCAGGGAAGCTTGCTGGGTGATCTTGGGCCAGTCACACGCACTCTGGCTCAAACTAGACATTACATCTTACATAGATCAGGACTTGGGTGCCCGTCCTGTCTTGCTGTCATACAGAAGGGGGAAGGTATCTTACCTTAACAGCACTCCACTGTGGAGCCGGAGAAAGGGGGCAAATGTGCCCCTCTACGCAGTGGTTGGTAAAAATGGCATGGGAGGGAAGCAGGAAGTATTCCAGAGCCGAACAGAGCACTGTTAAGCTGAGATAACGTTTTCTTCTGTGTGGCATTGATTTGGGATGACCACCCGTGTCCTTACCCATGTAAGATGTAAAATCTAGTTTGAGTTTCAACCTAATCAATCAATCTCTCTCTCTGTCTCTCTGTCTCTCTCTCTGTCTGTCTGTCTCTCTCTCTCTCTCTGTCTGTCTCTGTCTCTCTCTCTGTCTCTGTCTCTCTGTCTCTCTCTCTGTCTCTCTCTCTCTCTCTCTCTGTCTCTCTCTCTGTCTCTGTCTTTCTCTCTCTCTGTCTCTGTCTCTCTCTCTCTTTGTCTCTGTCTCTGGAGAGCCAGTTTGGTGTAGTGGTTAAGTGCGTGGACCCTAATCTGGGAGAACCGGGTTTGATTCCCCACTCCTCCACTTGCACCTGCTGATGTGACCTTGGGTCAGTCACAAGCTCTGGCACAGCTGTCCTTGAAAAAGAGCAGTTTGTGTCAGAGCTCTCTCAGCCCCACCCACCTCACAGGGTGTCTGTTGTGGGGAGGGGAAGGGAAAGGAGTTTGTAAGCCGCTCTGAGACTCCAAGTGAAGGGCGGGGTATAAATCCAATCTCTTCTCTTCTTCTTCTTCTCTGTCTCTCTCTGTCTCTGTCTCTCTCTCTCTGTCTCTCTGTTGTTGTGAGGCTAAAATGGAGCAGAATGCTGTAAATTGGGTTTGGTCCCCATTAGGGAGAGAGGGGTGGGGTATAGATGAAGTTCATAAACAAATGACTTGTAAATCTTTGGGAGAAGTCTTAGCGATGAAGTGCTTGTTTTAGGCAAAATAAAGAAAAGCGGTGCAGTCAGATCTTGTTAAAACCAATTCAGACCGCTGCGGAACTGGGTTCCAGGATTTATTAATGTTTAGTGAAGATTGTTACTGAGTTGGACCGGATTGTTAAGGTAATGAGCGCTCTTCGAATGATGTCGAGAAAGTGATTTCCAAGTGTGGCAGGACCTCTTCAGGTATTTGGGCATCTGCCAATCGTATTGTTCCTTCGACATGGCGGTGAGGCCTCTGTAGGGGGCAGCCCTCTTTCCACCCCACCCCTAACCCCCGCTTTTCACCTGCCTGTAATGGCTCCTGCCCCCTCAAGTGAAATAAACCGGCGAGACTTAGCCCCTTAAGTGCTTCCCCCTCCAACTGAGCACACGAAAACTCAGGAACAGTTTTATTTGTGCGCAAGCCTGTTTGTGAACTTCATGAACCTTGGTGTAAAAAAATCCATAATTGGAAGCGGTGAATGCTTGACTCCCGATTGCGTTTAGAGCAATCAAAACCAAAGTCAGTGCAAAATGTCACAACCGTGGGGCGAAGCAAGATGGAAATATGGGGTAGTGAGTTCTCGTACTTGGTTGCTATGGTACTTGCTTCCGAGGAACCTAAAGATGCAGGTTCCATTTATTTAAAATATTGATACCCTGGCTCTCTCTGTTAAAAGCTTCCCAGGTAGAGTTCAGTGCGGCCACGTCCCAGATGAGTGAGCATGTGGTAACATCCTCATTCTATGTGGTGTGGTTTGGCAGTGTACTTTTGAGAAGTTCAATCTTGATAGAACATTTTAAAGTGAATATCCAAACTTATCATTCATCCTGAATTATAAGGATTTTTTTCAACCTTTAGAGAGCTTCTGTTGCTTCACAATGTCGTGATCTATAGAGGTTCCAGTAATCCAGACTCCCTTTAGTTTAACTGTGATATTCGTGCTCTCTATTTCAAACTTATTTCTCCTCCCCTTTCCCTGAGTGTAGAAACCAACGATCAATGTACTTCAGTACCTTTAAACGGCAAAAAAAAATTGCATCTCCGTTTCTAATGCAGGGTATTTTTTATAAGTGTTGTACTGAAATGAAGGCATTTTTAAAATTTGAAAAATAGGCCCAGCAGTTCAACTTTTATGGGCTAAGTTTATACGCAACTCACCATGTTCCTAAAAAAATTAAAGAATAACAATAAAAATTAAGCATTGTGTATATACTTCAGTTCGTCCCCCAAAGAATATATTTTGCGGGGATGTAGAAAAACTATTTCCCACACAGCTTCAACATTTCTAGAAATGGTAGACTTGAGTTCAGCAGTACCTTGAACAAGATTATCAGAGAGCTTTGACAGTTGATACCAGGGGTGTCATGCTAACTTGTTAAGAGGGCCAGATCTGTCATAAATGTCACTTTGTCGGGCCAGGCCGGCCTGTGTGTGCCATAAAACGTAATACCAACTACTGGAGACGGAAGCTTTATAAGGGACACAGGCAAACCCAATTAACAATATTATTTTTTTTACTTAAAATACAAACAAAAGCAATTGATTCCTCATAGTGAAAGTGATTTACTGGGGAACCCACAAAAGCCCCAATAAATTTAATCATAATGCAAGACTAGGTTTTTCCCCAAAGGATACCATAAAAGAAGAGGAGGAGGAGATTGGATTTATACCCCACTCTTCACTCTGAGTCTCAGAGCGGCTTACAATCTCCTTTCCCTTCCCCTCCCCACAACAGACACCCTGTGAGGTAGGTGGGGCCGAGAGAGCTCTGACAGAAACTGCCCTTGACAGAACAGCTCTGACGGAGCTATGACTTGTCCAAGGTCATCCAGCAGCTGCAAGTGGAGGAGTGGGGAATCAAGCCCAGTTCTCCCAGATTAGAGTCCGCACACTTAACCACTACACCAAACTGGCTCTGGGAGTACCTTACATTTCCATGCATACCAGTTGCTTGTGGGCCAGGCAAGAGCCCTGGATGGGCTGGTTCCAGCCCCCAGGCTTTATGTTTAACACCCCTGGCTTATACCGTAGGAGTCTTATTGGCCTTTAAAGTGCTACAAGGACTCAAATCTTTCTCTTCTGATGCAGACCAGCCTGGCTACCCACCTGAAACTGTCTTTGTAGAGATATTAGCTCTTTCTAGGCCCATTTCTGATATTCCCTTTTTTAGGAAGAGAGCCCTGACTTGGATTGTCCCAGGCGAGCCAAGCAGGGTCAGACCTGATCAGAACTTGGATGGGAGACCACCAAGGAAGTCCAGTGTTGCTGTGCAGAGGCGGGCCATGGCAACACCCCCTCTAGCTGTCGCTTGCCTTGAAAAAAAATTCCTCCGGGGGTGCCGTCATTCGGCTGTGACTCGGCGGCACCTTCCACTGCCGCAGGAAGACAGCTGAGCGAATATTAGTTTGTTTATTATTTATTTTTCGCGTTTATATCCCTCCCATCCCGTAAACGGGCTCAGGGCGGGTCACAATATTTCAGTAAATACAACAAAATTTAAAACACATTAAAACATATATAAAACATACAATCAGTAGTCATGCTTGCTGTAGGGAGAATCCGGCCCACTGATGTAACCAGGGCTTTTTTGGTAGAAAAAGCCCAGCAGGAACTCATTATCATAATAGGCCACACCCAACAGCAGAAACACATTAACATATTCGGCCACACCCCTGACAACACAGCTCGTTAACATATTAGGCCACACCCCCACGTTACCAGAAGTGTGGTCATCCAGCCACACCCACCTTTTGCTTCTTATTCTGTTCACCTTGTTTGTTGTCAAAACCCAGGGCTTTTTTTTGTAGCAACAACCCCTTTGCATGTTAGGCCACACACCCCTCATGTAGCCAATCCTAATAAGTTTCTGCTGTTGGGTGTGGCCTATTATGCTAATGAGTTCCTGCTGGGCGTGGCCAACTTGGGAGCCAGCCGGAACTCCGTTCCTGTGCGTTCCTGCCCCAAAATAGCCCTGGATGTAACCAGGTATGGCCGGTTATCAGTAGATGGGAGATCACAGTGCATGAGACCTCTGACCGAAACTCGTCTCTGCACCTGATGCTGGTCAGTGAGTGTTCTGTTCCGGTTGTGGGCCTGAGAGGTTTGACGGAATTGGTGGACAATCTGCTCCTAGAGGTTGACAGGGGGAATACTTTCCCCATTGGTCTCATTATCCCTTGCGGCAGCATGCAGCACAGTGAACCGCAAGAGCGACTGTTCTAAACCAGTATCTCAAGGATGGCTGTTGGTGGGTTGGGCGAAAGCAAGAGTGTCCTGGATTGTCCCAGGCTGGCCCGATCTCAGAAGCTAAGCAGGGTCGGCCCTGGTTAGTACTTGGATGGGAGACCTCCAAGGAAGGTCCAGGGTCCCAACAGAGAGGCAGGCAAGGGCAAACCATCTATTGGCTTGAAAACCCCGTGGAGCAATGCTCCCTCTAAGCTGTGGAATCTTGTGAGCAACAATTCTACTTTGTGAGCTACCGGCCTTAAAGTTGTGAGCGCGCGATTTGGCCGCTGCATAAATTAGTTTGGCCCGGAGCCGTCCTTCCTGAGCGAGGACAAAAACGTGTGAGCCGGAGGCTAAAAATCTGTGAGCTGGCTCACACTAACTCAACTTAGACGGAACGCTGCCACGGAGTCATCGTAGGTTTGTGGCGCTTTCTGCCAAGAGTTTCGTCAGTGAGTAGGGGGCCCTTCGCCACTTCTGTCTGAAGTCTCTGCACAGGTAACAGAAAGCTCCCAGAACAGGTAACAGAAAGCTCTTCCTGTCACTTTCCAGAAAGTTTGCAGGACGTTCTTATTCCATATAAGCTCTTCCTGTACTTTCCAGAAAGTTTGCAGGACGCTCATATTCCATTTGGCTGTTTAGAGGCTTGTTTTGTTCTCTGAACCCTTTTTCCCCATTTAAAGTTACCCATTATAAATTGGCGACTGCGTGGCTTTAATAAGTTTTTAAAAAAAATGTTGTGGAACTGTCCCCCTTGGCATGGAATATCATAATGCCCCTATATAAATCAATGGTGCAACCTCATTTGGAATACTGTGTGCAGTTCTGGTCACCACACCTTAAAAAGGATATTATAGCTTTGGAAAAAGTGCAGAAAAGGGCAACTCGAATGATAAAGGGGTTGGAACACTTTCCCTATGAGGAAAGGTTAAGGCGCTTAGGGCTTTTTAGCTTGGAGAAAGGACGACTGAGGGTTAGGGTTAGGGTTATAAACATGATTGAGGTTTATAAGATTATACATGGGAAAGAGCAGGTCAAGAAAGAGGTACTTTTCTCCCTTTCTTTTTTTTATAGCATTTTTATTTAGGATATAAACATACATGTTCAACATTTTACATGTTCTATTATTTCCCAATACACCCTAACCCATCTCCCTTCCCCCCCCCTTTGTTGGCTTCCCACAGTGCTTCAACCTCCTGCACATTCACTTCTTCCCTCTTCTTCGATTTTATTTACTCATATCTTTCACTAGGTAACTTATTGTTTTGTAACACTTATTTACTTTAGCCATCTTATCCTTAAACAATTCTAAAAGAAAATTCTATGCAGGTGGAGAAAGAGGTACTTCTCTCCCTTTCTCACAATACAAGAACTCGTGGGCACTCCATGAAATTGCTTAGCGGTCGGGTTAGAACGGATAAAAGGAAGTCCTTCTTCAACCAAAGAGTGATTCACACATGGAATTCACTGCCACAGGAAGTGGTGGCGGCTACAAGCATGGACGACTTCCAAAGGGAATTAGATAAGCATATGGAGCAGAGGTCCATCAGTGGCTATTAGCCACAAGGTATAGATAGGGACTCTGGGGCAAGTGATGCTCTGTCATCTTGGTGCTTGGGGGGGTCAACAGTGGGAGGGCGTCTAATGTCCTGGCCCCACTGGTGGACCTCCTGATGGCACCTGGTATTTCTGGCCACTGTGTGATACAGAGTGTTGGACTGGATGGGCCTTTGGCCTGATCCAACATTGGCATCTCTTATGTTCTTATGAATGTACCAAAGATTTCCCCTAAATGGTATATCCGTGTTATTAAATTATGCCCAGTGGATTTTAATAACTAGATGGGAATTCTGTGGTGCAATATGTAGCAGATTAATATAACAGCTCCTTTCCCAGGTTAGTTTTAGAAATCCAGTGTACCTAGTGTTATTTTTTTTGTCCCTTTGCATGCGCTCTGTGCTTTTGTAGCTTGGCTGTCATCTGTGCCGATCAACTAGAACCTTCATGTTCAGAGGCAGTGTATCTCTGAAGACCACCCAGTGGAGGATGACTGACTTCATACTGTGCTTTTGGGTTTTCTGAAAGTACATTTGGAAATGGGGATGCCCGTAGCCTTGGTCTGATTCTGCCATGGGTCGTCTTTCTTGCTTATGCCGGACCTCGCAACCCTTCCAAGATCCAGGGAGAAAAATGTTGTCACAGCCTGGGCAGTGGGCGGCCCATCATGGCCAGCAAGTTTGCTTTGGCACAAAGATAATTACAGTGTTTGAGTTGGTATTTTTTTGAGGAGCATGTTATGAAATTCTTAAGACTTCGGGGTGGGAAGTCATGCCTTTTTTTGGCAGGGAGGGCAAGAGCATGAGACCATTTTGTAAAACCGTGTTTTGAAATTTTTTATTTCCCCGCCCCCAAAGTTTTCCAAGGGCAGACTGACATGCTGAAACTCTAGAGGAAACAACAACACTATCGCAGTGTCCTAAGAAGTGAACACACGTGTTTTCCTTACTTATTTTCAACATATCACAAGCGATCCAAAGTTAACAAGCTGGACTTGCTTTAGTGTTCTGAATAACTGCTTGAAGAAGGGGAGGGTGCTTGGCTCTCTTGCATATCCTCTGCTTGGTTTTGGCTGTCCCCAGCTACATTCTTTTGCATCTGTTTCTCCCCTCCCCACCTGGCTGTTTTTGTATTCTCATCCAGCACCTAGAACTGGGGAAAGAGGAATAGCTGTTTGCACAAAACTCTGGAGGCTGAAGGTGGCCTTGATTTCATCGCTGCTTGAAGCGGAATGTCTAGCATCCTTAAGGCTAGCAGGGGCAATAAGATCTTCAGGTGTAGTGGCCCTAGTGCTGCCCTGCACGTCTGCAGGGCTATGGCTGCTGCATGTGTGATTCTGGAGGAACGACATGGTTTACAGTGGCTTTTTTTGCATGCAGAGCGGCACTGCCCAGTGAGTTGCTTCAGGCTGGCTTCTTCATCTTACTGGGTTCTTCATCTTCAGATCATGGCTCCTGGTTTTTCCCCACGTAGGATGTGAAAAAGCACAGAGAGAATTAAGTACATCTTCCAATGGGAATTGCTTGTGTTTTAAAATAAAACAAACAGCCCCTAAAAATCTGGATTGGCCAGGAGACTGAGAATAGCTGAGAATATCTTCTAACTTTTTGGAGGGTATGTGTGTGAATAAGAGGGATTAGGAGCAGAGGCACATGAACTAAGGGACATTATTATTATTTTTTTAAAAGAGATAGAGGGTTTGCATTTGTTAAATATTAGGCCCCACACTGAAGTTTCTAGGCATTGTAGGAAAGCCCTAGTTTAGTCGGCTGAGAAAGTTGAACCTGTTGGACCGTTGACCTTAAAGAAGAAGAAGAGATTGGATTTCTACCCCGCCCTTCACTACCCGAAGGAGTCTCAGAGCGGCTTGCAAACTCCTTTCCCTTCCCCTCCCCACAACAGTCACCCTGTGAGGTAGGTGGGGCTGAGAGAGCTCTTTCCAGAACTATGGTTGGCCCAAGGTCATCCAGCAGCTGCAAGTGGAGGAGTAGGGAATCAAACTTGGTTCTCCCAGATTAGAGTCCACACACTTAACTACTGCACCAAACTGGAGTGACATAGAGTCTGACAGGAAACTTAGCCTATCTAGTGAATTGGGTGGAGGAGGAGATTGGATTTATACCCCGCCCTTCACTACCCAAAGGAGTCTCAGAGCGGTTTACAAACTGCGAAACTTACAAAATGCCAAACTGGAATTTCTGATAGTTAACATGTTTCTCACACATGCTTCCAGGTACAACGGTTCATACTGAAACATTGGTAGGGGACAGAAAGGTTGAATGGGAGAAATAGGGGGAGAAATGGGAATTGCCCTGTTTGTAGTAAGCCAGCTTCATTTGGAACGACTGAATGGGGATTATCTCTTGCTTTACGTAAAAACAAAAAACAAAACCCAAACTTTAACAAAAACATGTTGTGTATGTGTTGGGGGGGGGGGAAGAAAACAAACACTGCAGTAGAAAGCTGTTCCCAGTGGGCAAGCCACTATGTAGCTGCAGCTTTTAGTTCAATATGGGGTCTGTGCTTCATTATGCCAAATCTCAGCCTAGAGGTTTTTTTTTTTTTTAAGAATAAAAACTATTATTGAACTGCAGGCTGTGGAAGGTCGGTAGTTCAGCAGTTCGAGACCCGAGTGTGCCGCATGACGAAGTGAGCTCCCGTCTCTAGTTCCAGCTCCTGCCAACCTAGCAGTTCGAAAGCAAGAAATTGCAAGTAGATAAATAGGTACCACTTCGGTGGGAAGGTAACAGCATCCCGTGCGCCTTGGTGTTTAGTCATGCCGGCCACATGACCACGGAAAGGTCTTCGGACAGCGCTGGCTCTTCGGCTTGGAAACTGAGATGAGCACCGCAACCCTAGAGTCGGATTGGACTGGCTTTCGAGCAAGGGGAACCTTTACCTTTTAACACACGCAACATAGACACACACATACACGGAAGTAGACCAAACAGTTCTGGATAGGCCGCCGGCAGCTCAAGAAAGTGAGCTTGTTCGCCACCTCAGCCTTCTAAGGCTGACTCCTGCTTGAGCTGTCCCAGTGGGCCACGGTGTGGGCCTGCGGTTTTTTTGGTGGTAGTTTTGGGTGTTACGAAATGCCCTCCTTGAGGAGGAGAATGGCAGGACCTGACATGATCCATTTTTTTGAAAGAACTGTATGGCCATCCTTTTTAGGTGTGGTGAGCCAGTGTGGTGTATGTCACTGTTCATTTTTGCATTTTACAGCTCCGTTCCCATAGTGGCAGGGGGGGAAGGAAGTGGAAGAATGCAGAGCCAAAACACTTTCACTTCCGAAGGTTTCTGTGATGTGCCAGACACCTTATCTTTCCTGAGAGCTTTTAGTGTCCTTGGTTCTCATCTTTCTGTGCTTACTTTGTTTCAGTCTAACTTTCTTCCGTAAGATTTTGGGCCTACCCTCTTGCATGCCATATGCAGCCATGTGTATAGAAACAAACCAAAGACTCCTTGAAACTAGAGAATGGATTATTGCCATTAAATTTTGGTTACACCTATTTTTTAAAAGAGACAACAATGATCTTATCGCTCATATGTTAACGGAGTCCCAGTCTTCTACGTGGCTTTGTCATATAGAAGAACAAATCAATTCAGTTGGGCTTAACATTGGAGACCTATATCTGTACACAGAAAAGTCAGCCTTTAGACTGATCAGGCAAAGACTGGTTGACATTGAGAGGCAGGTTCTTGAGAGCTGTGCAAAACGTAGATGCTCACCTCGTGTCCTTGAGTCTCATCTTTCTGTGCTTACTTTGTTTCAGTCTAACTTTCTTCCGTAAGATTTTGGGCCTACCCTCTTGCATGCCATATGCAGCCATGTGTATAGAAACAAACCAAAGACTCCTTGAAACTAGAGAATGGATTATTGCCATTAAATTTTGGTTACACCTATTTTTTAAAAGAGACAACAATGATCTTATCGCTCATATGTTAACGGAGTCCCAGTCTTCTACGTGGCTTTGTCATATAGAAGAACAAATCAATTCAGTTGGGCTTAACATTGGAGACCTATATCTGTACACAGAAAAGTCAGCCTTTAGACTGATCAGGCAAAGACTGGTTGACATTGAGAGGCAGGTTCTTGAGAGCTGTGCAAAACGTAGATGCTCACCTCCTAATTTGAGGCCTTTACCTTTTGGGCATAGGGCTGAGTATCTAACTCGTTTAACGAACCCGGGGCAACGAAGAGCATATATGTTAGCGAGGTTTAATGTGTTGCCATCAGCAGTATTATATGGGAGATTCCAAAAAATTCCATTCGACAGTAGATTGTGTTCCTGCACTAAGCAGGAGATGGAAACTCTTGAACATGTGTTGCTTTCATGTACTTTCTACTCGCACCTGCGCCTTACATTCATCGAGCCATGGTTGAGAAAGTATTCAGGGAAACCTGATAAATGGAAGATTTACTTTTTGCTGACAACCCAGAATCACATAATAATTGAAAGTGTTGCAAAATTTCTGTATGAAGCTTCAAGAAAGTGTTCCGTATTCCTTGCAAATTGAGTCTTATGGTCTGTATGTTATGCCAATAAAGGTCGATTGATTGATTGTTTCACAGGTTGGGGGGATGGCACTGATAGGGGGATGGATAACAGTTACCTTTTGGTGGGCAAAGTCCCAGGGGTGATGAACGTTTAGGGCCCTTGCTTGAACCTCGTATATCTATAGCTTTCACACCTTTGAACCTCAGTTCTAACACAGCCGGTGTACAGGCTGGATCCTATCAATGTCTCAATAAATGCAGGGGTCATTTGGGGGGGGACACGGGGGGACGCCATCCCCCAGGTGAGGTGCAGGAGGGCGGGGCCTGGAGCTCCCTGCTGGTGCCCGCAGGAGGTCGCCGCCGGCTGTGGGGAGGACACACTTCCGGTGATGTCAGGGGGTGTGGCATATGCTAATGAGTTATGCTAATGAGTCCTCCTAGCTCTTTTTCTACGAAATGACCCCTGAATAAATGTATCCTTCCTCGAAGTGAATGTGGTTGAGAACTGATTTCTCCAAGGGTCTGACAGTGTAGTGGTTAAGAGCGACAGACTCTAATCTGGAGAACCGGGTTTGATTCCCCACTCCTCCATATGAAGCCAGCTGGGTGACCTTGGGTCAATCACAGTTCTCTCAGAACTCTCTCAGCCCCACCTACCTCACAGGCAGTGTTCCCTCTAAGCTGAGTTAGTGTGAGCCAGCTCACAGTTTTTTAGCCTCCGGCTCACGGATTTTTGCCTTAGCTCAGGAAGGGTGGCTCCGGAGCAAACTAATTTACGCAGCAGCCAAATTGCTCGCTCACAACTTTAATGCCAGTAGGTCATGAAGTAGAATTTTTGCTCACAAGACTCCACAGCTTAGAGGGAACATTGTTCACAGGGTGTCTTTAAATCGCTTTGAGCATTGAGGAAAGGCAGGATACAAACATTTTAAGCAGTACAGTTGAGTGGCCTCCTTCTAAGTACCATGGCCCCAGTGAGGTAACCCTCCACCTGCATCCATTTGCATACAGCCTAATTTAACTTTGGTCTGCCGTGCTGAAAACATGGAGGTCAATTTTGGTACAGGCGTCTTACACCTTGTGGGAATTTAGAAGGGGGTGGAAGGTGCTGTTAAGCTGCAGCTGAGTTAATGGTGACCCCATCAATTTTTTTCAAGGCAAGAGAAGAACAGAGATGGTTCCCATCGCCGGCTGCTGGCCAGCATCCCTAGTCTTCATTGGTGGCCTCCCATTCGAGCATTATCCAGGGCCTACCTTGCCTAACTTCTGAGTTGTGATGAGATAGGGCTGGGCTCGGGCATCCAGGTGAGGGCAGCCAAAGACGGACTGGTTGAGCTTATAGGTAGAATACGTTGGGTGGAATTTTTCTCAGGCTTCACCCCTTTTGGGCTGAAGGTAGAGCCTGGCAACTTTGACCGCTCCTCCAAAGAGAGACGAATAACATATCAGCCAAGAAGGCGAGGTTATGATCGTTGTCTCCACCCCTCCCTTTCGTTGGAAGTGCATTTCCCTGCCTCAAAGGTAACATCTTTCTGGTACCGAGGTCTTTGGTGATTTACGGCTGTTTCCCTCTTAAAGTTCAGTGGGCCCCTCTCAGATGCCTGGCAGAAGAAAGTGCGAGCAAACTGAGGTTTTTCGGCGCCCTAGGCGAAACTAGCACCCCCCCCCAGGTGAGGCTGCCTTGTGGCGTTCCCCCACCTTGTGTCTCCCCCCCCAGCAGAGGACGGAGGGGGCGGCTGGCGGGCCGGCAGAGGAACAAAGGCAGGGGGGGAGGGCAGCTTCCGACCGGTAGGCGAACGCCTAGTTCGCGAGCCAGCCCTGAGCAAACCTTCACCTAAGCAAAAGTGACCTTTTGAATTTGGACTGCTTCCCACTGCCGCCCCCCCCCCCCGCTGAACCCAAAATATTTCATTGTGCAAAAGGTTTGGGAGGCCAGCTGGAAGTTTTCCGGATGTTAAAGGCCTACATCCCTCCCTGGGGCTGGGAGTCTCTGTTTATGGTGGTTATTTAACTAGCTTGGTTGTGTGTGTGTGTGTGTGTGTGTACATGTGTGTGTACATGGGGAGGGAGCTGGTGGTGATTGGTGTCCCTTTTGCCTTTTTTGTTCAAAAGAAAGAAAAAGGTTCAATTATGCCACCTCGGGCTCTTTTCGTAGCAGGAACTCCTTTGCATATTAGGTGACACACCCCTAATGTAGCCAATCCTCTAAGAGCTTACAAAGCTCTTCTTACAGGGGCTACTGTAAGTTCTTGGAGGATTGGCTACATTAGGGGTGTGTCACCTAATATGCAAAGGAGTTCCTGCTACAAAAAGAGCCATTCCCTCTAAGCTGAGCTAGTGTGAGCTACAGTTTTTTAGCCTCTGGCGCACACATTTTTGTCTTAGTTCAGGGAGGATGGCTCCAGAGCAAACTAATTTATAAAGTAGCCAGATTGCTCGCTCACAACTTTAATGCCAGTAGTTCACAAAGTAGAATTTTTGCTCACAAGATTCCACAGCTTAGAGGGAGCATTGCTCGACGCACACATCTAAACATGTGTGCCTAGAACAAGCAGTGGATATCTAACCAGTGGGACGGATCTTAAGGGCCGGAGGTGGAATTTTTTCCTTTCCTTCTATGAATAGAAACCTCCAGCGTAAGATGGCAGAAGGATTGGTTGTATATGTTGAGGGGGGGGTTTTGCCTTTCTTTTTAAGTGGGTTTATAATTGGCTAGAAATTCTTGTCCGCTTAGTCACTCCGGCACTGCACGATGAAAAGGGGGTGGGCGCGGGGGGAGAGAAGCCACAGGCCCCAACCCTGAGAGGCCCTGGCATGCGTCATCTCAAAGGAATGCAACCGTTGGCCTGAACAGCAATGCATTCTTAGAGCATGGCTCTGAGTCAGATGGCGTGGAGGGGATTGTTTCAAGAAAATAGAAGTTGTGCGTCCTGGAGTCTTCATAGGGGCACTTCAGGAAAAAACAACAACAAAACAAATAGTTCGGTTGCAACGAATTTGGAATACGGGTGAGGGACAAAGCAGGCTGGTAGTTCATGCGCCTCTGATGTTGAGAAGGAGTTGCCGAAAGTCATGCGAGATAAAAGCCATGTGGGAACCTGTCTTTGGGGAGAACGAAAGAGGTCCCCAGACTATGCACCAGAGCTTTTTAGTGGCAAAAAATTTTTTAGAAGGGGTCCAGGTCTACTCCCTTTTGTCCTTCCTTACGTTACAGAATCTATGTCTATATTGTTATGAGGAGATCAGTGTGGAAAAGGGGAGAAAACTGAAAATTCAGTACGCACCGGCTATATGTGTGCAATGCTAAATTCATAGTTTATTTGAAAAAATAAACAATATAGTTAAGTTTGAGGATGCTATAGGCTAAATATATATTTTTTTAAAGGCTACGATAGGTAGAGGCCAATGTTCCCTCTAAGCTGTGGAGTCTTGTGGGCAAAAATTCTACTTCATGAGCTACTAGCATGAAAGTTGTGAGCGAGCGATTTGGCTACTGCATAAATCAGTTTGCCCTGGAGCTGTCCTTCCTGAGCTAAGACAAAAATGCACGAGCCGGAGGCTAAAAAACTGTGAGCTAGCTCACACTAACTCAGCTTAGAGGGAACACTGGTAGAGGCTGCTTCATCCAATGGTTAAGCAGGAATTTAGGAGCCAACTTAGGGTTGCCAAGTGTATCTTCGCCGGGAGCGGGGGGCTCCCGGCCGGCGTCTTGTGCGTGCGCGCACGTCACCATAGAGTTTTCCCTTGTATGGCCGTGGCCCCGCCCCCAGCGTGCCCGGCTTGCCCACGTCACTTCCTGGTGATGTGCACGCCAGGGTGGGGTTCCTCTCGGGGCCCAATTCCGCGGCGGCGGATATCGGGCCTCCAAAGCGGGGGTTTACCCGCCACCCGCCCCCACTTGGCAGTCTTAAGCCAACTTAACAATGAACCCATAGTATTTTTATGGGACAAATCTGGGTAGGCTGTATCACTATCCAGCAGTGGTCATGAAGATATGGAAATTGTATTATAACTAGGCTCAAATTTGAATTCTGTTCATATTATGTATTCTGTTTTTATACATAAGAATGTTTTTGTTATAATTTTCATGTATACGCACGGTCTAATGACTGTAATAAAGATATACATACATACTATCCAGTAGTGAAGAGGCTTAAATAATTTGTGGCATTCATTCATTCATTCATTCATTTATTTATATTTTATTTTATTCTGTTTTATTAGGCTTATATCCTGCCCTCTCTGTATTGCAGGCTCAGAGTGGGTTTTAACATATAGGTCGGCAGTTTGTGCAGATTTACATTTAAGATCTGTAAAATCGTCACATACTGAAACAACAACACCTCAACAGGAAAACATTGTGGCCCCAGGCCGGCTTCACAGATCTGTGGTCACTGGAGGGGGGAGGTCAAATCAAAGTGGATGCCCACTGCCTCAACTAAGCGCCTGCCGGAAGAGCTCCATCTTGCAGGTCCTGTGGAACTGTAACAGGTCCCACAGGGCCTTGATCTTATAAGGTAGCTCGTTCCACCAGTCAGGGGCCATTGCCGAAGAGGCCCTGGCCCTAGATGAGGCAAGTCGGACATCCCTAGGCAGAGGTCATTTCGGGGGGGATCGCAGTTCCCCTGGGTGAGGTACGGGGGGCGGGGCACATGACGAAGCCCCGCCCCCTGCTTCCGGCCGCCCCGCTTCCGGCCCTCATTCAGCCAGGAGGAGGCAGGAGAAGAGGGAGGGTAAGTTGCTTCCTCCCTGCCTCTCCCCACCCCTGCCTGCCTGGGGCCAGGGAGGGCCTTCGCGGGGCTTCCTTGCACTCCCGCCGGCCTTGCAGGTCCACCGCCGGGCCCCTCATGGGATGTCAGGGGGTGTGGCATATGCTAATGAGTTATGCTAATGAGTTCCCCTAGCTCTTTTTCTACGAAACGACCCCTGTCCCTAGGGCCGTGGACAGTCAGGAGATGTTGGTTCGTCGAACGCGATGTTCTGTGGGGCTCATATGGGGAAAGGCAGTCTGGAAGATATGCAGGCCCCATTAAGATTAACAAAACTGGGAAAAGGTATTCATGATTTAAAATGATAGTAAACTCTGAATTTTATTCAGCTGTGATGTTCTTTTGATTCCCAATGGGTTTGTTTGGGGCTAAAATGGGTATGTGTGTGGGGAGAAATCTAGGATAACAAACTATGCCTAAGAAAAAACAAAGTGGTTTCCATGGTTGAACAAACGTTAACTGGTTTTTGAAGTTGCGGAGCTGTCTTGGGTAGCAAGGGGGATGGAAATGGGAAATTAATTTCTGGCACAAATGGGCGAAACAAGGTGTTCATTTGCCGTTGAAGCGTCTGTCATGGGTAAATAGAAGAAACAGCTAGTGCAAGATAGAAGAGTAACTTAGGTTATTAATGTTTGTATCTTTCACATTTTTGGACCTGAATCTATATGAGAGCTGCGGTGGCTCAAGTGGTTAAGACGCTGAACTGCAGGCTGTGGAAGGTCGGTAGTTCAGCAGTTCGAGACCCGAGTTGCCGCATGATGGAGTGAGCTCCCGTCTCTAGTTCCAGCTCCTGCCAACCCAGCAGTTCGAAAGCAAGAAATTGCAAGTAGATAAAGAGGTACCACTTTGGTGGGAAGGGAACAGCGTTCCGTGCGCCTCGGTGTTTAGTCATGCCGGCCACATGAACAAGGAAACGTCTTCGGACAGCGCTGGCTCTTCGGCTTTGAAACGGAGATGAGCAGCGCAACCCTAGAGTCGGATTCGACTGGCTTTCGAGCAAGGGAACCTTTACCTTTTACCTATATGAGAAGGACAAACCCGAAGGACAGTGGCTCAGAGTGTTAGGGTGAAGGAATACGTAATTAGGAGATGGCTGTTTTCCAAACTGACAGTTTTATATTTTTTGCCCCAGAGAACAATTTGGAAAAAAATCGATGCATGATGCAGAATATCCTGAAGACTTGATAGGAGTATGCAATGTAAATGGCGTTCGTAAAGGTTCTTGGAAATCTTGTTAATGTGGAACGGAGTCTGAAAAAAAGTGGTTAGAGATGAAATTGGAATTGCAAATTATTAAGGTTATAAAAGCGTAGCATTTGGGGGTTGGCAAGGGGATATCCCTTGCTCTGTTTCCTACTCCCAAGAAAGTCTCCCCACCTGTAAAACAGGGTCTCTGACTCTTGTAGGATGCGAGTTACCGGGCTGGTCCTAGAGACAAATGGGAACGTGTTGGACAAGGACTAAGCACTCCTGTGACACGAGCCAATTTGAATGTTCTTGGTGGAATCTTGTACTTCTGAAGAGTGGATGCAAACTGTTGTAGACCTGTTGGCTTAGTTAGGAGCAAGCTTTCTTCTCTTTGACATCTAGGCTATGGCGTCTCTCCTGCATAAGTTTGTACCTCTGTTGGGAATGAGATGAAGGGAGAACATCCGTCTCGGGTTTGTCAGAAGATATCACCAATTTATTGGTAGATGGGTGATGGTTCTCCGTAGTTGCATTTCAGTTGTTTGGTCTGTTGGAGCAATTTTTCTCCAGGTCAGTTTGGCTGGGGATCCTGGAGGTTTTTTGCCATCTTCTTTTGGGCATGGAACAGGGGTCACTGGGGGTATGTGTGGGGAGATATTTGTGAATTTCCTGCATTGTGCAGGGGGTTGGACTAGATGACTCTTGAGGTCCCTTCCAACTCTATGATTCTACATAGAGACCACCTTTTGGCTTCCCTCCCTCTCTTTCGTGGTATGTTCTTTGTAGCTTAGAATTAATCTAAAATCTGCCCCTGGGCCTTGCACAGGCTCAGAGGTATTCTTGATGTACGCTCCAGTGTCTTCTTGCAAATGGCTTCTGAAAGCCCCGCCCTGGTTTTAGAAGGATTTTGATGATGGTGCGCACAATGCTACAGCATAGGAGGCAAATCGAAAGCCCTCTTCAGTGCTCAGATCTCGACTGCATGCTTTCTGAGTGGGATTTCCTACCTGCCTGCAGATTTCTACCATGATAAAGTTTTACTTCCTTAACTAGGGAAGCCTGGGGATTTCTGCTTTGTGATGCAGGCTAGGGCTTGGATTTCTCAGCATCTTTATGAAATAGGGCTGCCAAATCCCCCCGGGGGGCGGAAAACCCCCGCCCCAGAGGCCCGTTCCCCGATGCCGGGGAATCAGGCCCCGGGGGGAACCCCACCCCAGCGTACACGTCACAGGGAAGTGACATTATGACGCCGGTTTTCCCTTGTATGGTCGTGGCCCCGCCCCCAGCGTGCCCGGCATCATGATGTCACTTCCCTGTGACGTGCACGCGCCGGGAGCCGAACTGGAGTCCCCCGCCGGAAGGGTAAGTGCCAGTTGGCAACCCTATTATGAAACCACAGGTCCTGGCCCTGTTCTTGATAACATTAAAAAAAACAAAAACTTATGCTGGCTCTTAAAATTAGGTGTCTCTCAGGTGGGCGAGCAAGATTGGAGTCCAGCAGCACCTTAAAAATCAAAAAGATTTCCCGGGTATGAGGTTTTGTGAGTCAAAGCTCCTTTGGCTGTTGAAAGCTTCTGCCCCGAAATCTGGTTGGTCTTAAAGGTGCGGCCGGACTCACGTCTTCTGCTGCTTCTGAGATAGGTTTTTTTTCCATTAACGATTTTTAACTTTTAACAGTGACATAAAAACCAATACACATTAAACTTGAATAGTTTTAACAATTAGAAGTAAATCATATCTTGATACAGAGGGTTTTGAGGAAGAAAATGTTTTCCCCTTAAGTTACTGCAGGCTGTGGAAGGTCGGTAGTTCAGCAGTTCGAGACCCGAGTGTGCCGCAAGACGGAGTGAGCTCCCGTCTCTAGTTCCAGCTCCTGCCAACCTAGCAGTTCGAAAGCAAGAAATTGCAAGTAGATAAATAGGTACCACTTCGGTGGGAAGGGGACAGCGTTCCGTGCGCCTTGGTGTTTAGTCCTGCCGGCCACATGACCACGGAAACGTCTTCGGACAGCGCTGGCTCTTCGGCTTGGAAACGGAGATGAGCACCGCAACCCTAGAGTCGGATTCGACTGGCTTTCAAGCAAGGGAACCTTTACCTTTACCTTTACCTTTACCTTTAACTTACTGTTGGATACCAAGTCTTTGCCACCTTATTTTGAAATTTGGTTATTGAAACGTTAATTAAATTAAAAGTCATTTTACTTAAAATGAAATAATCACAAATTTTATTTAGCCATTGTTGAACAAAGGGTACCTGTTTGTCTGTCCATGTTATAGCTATCAAAAGTTTTTGCTATAGTCAATAAAATAGAAAGTTGTCCCTTTTGTCTTTTTGTGATACCGAGTGTTGTCCAATGCTCTAATGATATCACTTCTGGCTCCAAAGATATTTCTGAAACTATGTTGAGCTGGTGAAATCAAATCTCAGTTCCAACACCTTCCGTACCTCTCTTCCCTTTGCCGGTCTTGTGAACGAACAGACCTACTACTCAGAGGTTTAAAAAAACCCATTAAGAAATACTCCTTGCCGTGAAGCCAAGTGCAAATGAGATCTTCACTCTTTCTTCACATCCTTCCAGCATCAACAGAAAAACACTGACTCGCACTTCCCACAATTTGCTCAAGTAATGGTTTATTAACTCTGTATTGGAACGAGAAGGAGCGCTTTTAGCCTTAATATAATTTCAAGTGTAGGAGCAGCAACGGAGGCAGATAGGCAAGAAGAAATGGGCGTCGTATGCGTATGGGAGACTTGACTCCATTTAGATAATATTCCAACTGCCATTAATCCATATCCGGTTATTTCTCATTGCTCAGTCGCCATTGCTGGCAATGTAACTAATAGGAACTAATTGCATTTGCTCTGGGAAACCAGATTTTTCCCCCCTGTTAAAAAAAGTATCTCTGCAGGAGACGTTAGCATTATCAACTTAACTGCATGAATGGAACTGCACATGCTGAACCTCAGTGCCCTTAAGGAATTGATAATAGCAAAAACCCTTCCTGTTTTTTTTTTTTTTAAAGAAAATCATTCATAAATTGGTTATGAGTTATAAATTCTTGTTTACATGCTGTCCTTCCAACAGGCATTAGCAGACAAGCAATTTTCATCGTCTTTGCTGTTCAGTGCCTTAAATTAGACAAATGGTTAACTTTAATGCCCGCTTTTGGCTAGCTGGTTGATGAGGAAAGAAGCTCTTCAAGGCCCCATCTTAAAAATATATATTGTTTTTCTCTTGCTTTATGTTTCTAGTGGACGGTACTGAAGAGTAACTTTCTTTAGACCGATGAAGGAAGCAGTTTTGAATTCTTAGAATGGAGCCGTGGGGAAAAAAAAAAGAGTATATACTTTGGTTGGCCATCAGTGACTTCAAAAATAGACCCAAGGAAACTGAAATTGTGTGCTTAAATCTCTATGTAATACAAATTACAAAATCCAATTAGTTGTAAAGGTAAAGGTTCCCTTGCTCGAAAGCCAGTCGAATCCGACTCTATGGTTGCGGTGCTCGTCTCCGTTTCAAAGCCGAAGAGCCAGCGCTGTCCGAAGACGTTTCCGTGGTCATGTGGCCGGCATGACTAAACACCGAGGTGCACGGAACGCTGTTACCTTCCCACTGAAGTGGTCCCTATTTATCTACTTGCAATGTCTTGCTTTCGAACTGCTACGTTGGCAGGAGCTGGAACGAGAGATGGGAGCTCACTCCATCATGCGGCAACTTGGGTCTCGAACTGCTGAACTACCGACCTTCCACAGCCCGCAGTTCAGCGTCTTAACCACTTGAGCCACCGCAGCTCCTAATTAGTTGTAAAGGTAAAGGTAAAGGTTCCCTCGCTCGAAAGCCAGTCGAATCCGACTCTAGGGTTGTGGTGCTCGTCTCCGTTTCAAAGCCGAAGAGCCAGCGCTGTCCGAAGACGTTTCCGTGGTCATGTGGCCGGCATGACTAAACACCAAGGTGCACGGAACGCTGTTAGTTGTAATTAGTACCAAAATATTATAAAGGTATTAGACAATCATAATGATGAAATTCATGGTTGTTAACAAAGTTCTCCGGAATAACGTATTGTTTCGTTGAGACTTCTTCTGAACAACGGCATGTGTCGTTATTAATACAACCTCAAATGGTGTCTGAATAGTAGACGCTTCTTCCAGTGTTATCAGATTATTGCAGTCATATTCATCCAGTGTTTTCTATACGGGCAAGTTGAGCAGTTACTGATAGCCTTCACATCAGTGACTTCAGCATAGAAAAAGAATCTCTTGCCTTGAAAGTGATGGGACTGCCTAGATATTTGGATCCGGAGCCGTGCCAGATAGTGACTGGGTGTTAAAACGAACCAGCCCTTGAGACTTGAGTGCTCTTTTTCCTTTCTTTGGACAGAAAGGCCAAACCTACCAAACACCGTTCATAATGGTTAAGAGCAGGGGTCATTTCCTGCAGGAGCGCACAGGAGCAGAGCTCCGGCAGTAAAGAGCCCAGGGGGCGGGCACATGCAACAAGCCCCACCCCCTGCTCCCAGCAGCCCTCAGTCAGAGCAAGGAGCAGCCAGGGAAGTTGCAGG
>NW_015174852.1:635475-636806 GCF_001447785.1 Gekko japonicus
AAAACAGTCCAGTGGCACCTTTAAGACCAAGTTTTATTCAGGTACAAGCTCTCCCTCCTCTGTGAGGACAGATCTGTATGTTCCCCCCCCCAATAGCTAGCAATCCAAAACAGTCCAGTGGTGCCTTCTGACACACTTCCAGTGATGTCAGGGGGTGTGGCATATGCAAATGAGTTATGCTAATGAGTTATGCTAATGAGCTCCTGCACCTCTTTTTCTACAAAATGACCCCTGGTTAAGAGTGTCAGACTAGTATCTGAGGGCCCCAGGTTTCTTACGCGCCCAGGGAAATGCTGATTGCCACTTTGGGGTCAAGAAGCAATTTTTCTCCAGGCCAGTTTGGCAGAAGATCCTGGAGGGTTTCTCCCCCCCCCCCATTTTCTGGGTGTGGAACAGGGGTCACTGGGTGGTGGTGGGGAGGTATTTGTGAATTTCCTGCACTGCGCAGGGGGTTGGACTAGATGACCTTAGAGGTCCCTTCCAACTCTGTGATTCTGTGACTTTGGACCAGTCATGCTCTCTCGGCCTAACCTACCTCACAGAGTTGTTGAGACCATAAAACGGAGGAGAGAGAAATGACGTGAGTCACTTTTAGGTCCCCATTAGGGGCAAAAGGTGGGACGGAAACAAATTAAATAATTCCAACAGGGCAAATAAGAAAGGAATCAGAGGCTGTCAGTAGATCCAACAATATTGGGAGTGATGGCTGCTCCTTGTTGAGTTTTAAATGGGGGATCATCCATCAAAGTGACTAAACACAGTCTTGGTTCCAAACCAAGTCCTGAAGCCTGGCTGGGACGGGTCGGAGCAGATGTGTCCTCCAGGAAACCTTGGGGTTTCTCTTTCGCCACGGACTGAATCGTCTTCCCTAAGAATGGCAGATTGGAAACTAGTTTATACAGTAAAATCAGTTCAGTTGAACATCAACTGAAGGTTGATTTCCCACCCACCCCCTGCTTTTCTGAAATTCAGAATGAAATACACTGGTTTTTGGAAGAAAATAGCACCGTTTCTATTTTATTTCCATTGATGTATAAAAACCAAAGTGAGTCTTTAAAGAAGTGCCCTAGATACAGAGCCAGGGCAATTATATCGACACCCAGAGGTTATTTCGCGGGGGATCGCGGGGGATCGCAGTTCCCCCGGGTGAGGTACGGGGGGCGGGGCACATGACGAAGCCCCGCCCCCTGCTTCCGGCAGCCCCGCTTCCGGCCCTCATTCAGCCAGGAGGAGGCAGGAGAAGAGGGAGGGTAAGTTGCTTCCTCCCTGCCTCTCCCCACCCCTGCCTGCCTGGGGCCAGGGAGGGCCTTCGCGGGGCTTCCTTGCACTCC
>NW_015174852.1:636911-715924 GCF_001447785.1 Gekko japonicus
GCTGCAAGGCCGGGCGGTGGCGGCCGGGACCGTTGGGGGCGGGGTGTGTGGCCTTATGACACACTTCCGGTGATGTCAGGGGGTGTGGCCTCATGACACACTTCCGGTGATATCAGGGGGTGTGGCATATGCTAATGAGTTATGCTAATGAGTTCCCCTATCGACACCGTTCTGATTAAAATTGCCCCTTGCCCAGTCTAGGGCTTCGGCAGTTTTGGGTCAGGCGTTCTTACCCAGGTAGAGGGTGAAGTGTGCAAAGTGAGACTTATTACCTCATGCTTCAGAGGTTTTCTTGGTGCACCATGTAAAGAAAAGGTTTGTGCATTGAGCAGTGGGCCTTTGGCCACTCTTGAGGCCCCTGTTTTCCACACTCTGGCTGTGGCCCCCCACTGATTTCTGTTTTCTCAAGAGCTCTTACTGCCCCCCCCCTTACCTTGTGGCCTAAAATTTTGTGCATACTGTTCCAGCAGCTCTTCCTGGGAGCAACTGAAACACACCAAACCTGTATATGTAATTTGCGAAGCACCGCAGGTTCTTGTGAGATTAGAAGAATTTTATGAATGCGAGATATTATTACTATTATTACTATTATTATTATTATTATGACCATCATCATCTTCTTGATCAGACAGCCTGCTTTAAGTAATTGAGTCCTGCTTTGGCCCGTCTTTAGGAAAAAGTGTGAATTAGTCAGAGAATAATGATAGCTTGTATTAGGAGAAAATATTACCTCCATTGCCGGGAAAACATTATCATTTAAAAGGACAGAAGATGGCTTCTACACGGGGATCATGTCAAAACTCTGCCAGTAGGTAGCATTTCCTCCCAGTCCTCCGCAAATCTACTCGGCTGAACTCTGAAAAGCAGAAAATCAGAGGTGGTTCGTGCCGTTTCTTGGAAAACATTGTTCTTCCTCTGAGGAAAGGAGGACGTCTTGAAGGGGTGAGTCCCATCGTCCGATTAAAGGAGGCAGGAATTAGTTCTCTAGCTTCTTGTCTCTGGCGTTGTGGCTCCCCCAGGAACGTGAGTCCCATCACCCGATTAAGGGATGCAGGAATTAGTTCTCTAGCTTCCTGTCTCTGGCGTTGTGGCTCCCCCAGGAACCGTAAAAAACCTAGATCTCCCATTAGAAGATTCTGCTTATCATCATCTCCGTCCTCCCACAGGAATAGATCTAGCGGACACGTTTGTCACCAGGTTTGGCCAACTAAAGAGGCCCCCAAAGAGCCCACCAACGTCCCAAAGCAAAAGCAGTATGTGGCCACAGGTCCCTCTAAGCTGTGGAGTCTTGTGAGCCAAAATTCTACTTTGTGAGCTATTGGCATTAAAAGTTGTGAGCAAGTGATTTGGCTACTGCATAAATTAGCTTGCTCTGGAACCATCCTTCCTGAGCGAAAACAAAAATGTGTGAGCCGGAGGCTAAAAAAAATGTGAGCTCGCTCACACAAATTCAGCTTACAGGGAACACTGGTAGGGAATATCAGTGAAGAAGAAGAGAAGAGGAGATTGGATTTATACCCCGCCCTTCTCTACTCGAAGGAGTCTCAGAGCGGCTTACAATCCCTTTCTCTTCCCCGCCCACAACAGACACTGCTTGTGAGAGAACAGCTGCGAAAGAACTTGTAACTGACCCAAGGTCACTCCAGCAGCTGCCTGTGGAGGAGTGGGGAATCAAACCCGGTTCTCTCAGATTAGAGTCCGCGCTCTTAACCACTACACCAAACTGGGTCAGAGTAGACAGAGTAGGCTTGGAAGTTCCACAGGCTTCTGTTTCCTTCGAGATGGTAAAACCACTTTCCTCTTCTCCCCCACATTTTGTCACACCCATCACAAAACAAATTCCTGACTTCTATACTGGATCACAGCATAATCCCGGCAGAACATGTTTGAGCCGCAGCGAGTGTGCTTCCGTACTGACCACACCTAGTCAAGTCAGTGTTGAGTCAGTAGTGGAGAGTTCTCTCCATGGAGGAAACTTTCTGCCACCTGGAGAAAGTTCTTTAGTAGTTATGCAACTCCGGCCCGTTGACACAGCCTGTGTTTTTCCTCTTCCTCTTCCCCCCCCCCCGCCCCAGATCAAAATTGACAATAGAGTGTACTGGGTTTCTCAGTGTTGGAGAATGCCTCAAAAACATTGGATGGCATTTCTGTATTCTTGATCGAAGTTCCATTCTGGCTGCAGCTAAATTTAGAGTTACAAGACGTTTGAATGTGTTTTTCAGTGTTGGCCTTTCTGGTGATTAGTCTGTGTTCAACATAGCACGAAAGTTGCAAAAATATATAGTAGAGCTGATGGGCAAGAATAGGACTCCTCTATCCCTGGACCCTTGAATAAAACTTTGTTTTAAAGGTGCTACCTGACTCTACTGTGAATTTGTCAGTGTTTAAATGATAATTTTTGATAGTTTAACCCTGTTGCTTTATTAAACGGCACTTGCATCCCTGAACAAAGCCGGCTCTCGAAAGTTAAAATCGTAGTGGTCCAAGAAGGGCTCATCCCATTTTAGAGTTAGAGAGCTGCGGAATGACTTGCAGAGTTTAATTCCTAAATAGTGAGAGAGTCAGATGGATTCTTGGTACTTCCGGCCCCAGATCTTGCCTCTAGATTGGCAGGACTGAGAACGTTGCCAGATCAGCCACATGGGATTCTTGTTTGAATTGTCAATGCCTGGAACCTGGTTAGGGTCACTTACGAAGCTCTGTTCTGTCTCTGATTGACCCATGAATCAAAACCTCCTTTCGTGTGCATGAACCCTTTTTCAAATGTGTGCATGCACACAAAAGCTCATACCTTGAATAAAAACTTTGTTGGTCTTAAAGGTGCCACTGGACTTTCAATTTGCTCTATTCCTTTTAAAAAGTAGCTCTCCCTTTCGTTCAGCTGTCCCTTTGAGATTTCCAGCCCGTCTCATCCCGAGGAATGCAAACACTTCCTATAATCCTTAAATTGGTCCAGAGTCCCAAGCAGGAACAACTTCAACCAAAAAGCTCTTTCCAGCCCACCGAAAGATGTTTTTACCTGCACACTGGGCATGTGACTCTGTTAGTCACAGGGCATCTTGCGCTGACTCACCTGTAAGGAATTGGGACTTGCCCTAGGCGAGGGGTGACTGGTTGTCAAAGTGCCTGAGTTGTTTCAGGGTCAGGTGGAACCATTCTCCCTCCCAGCTTTCTGGATTCCTTAACATCAAAGCATAGGACATGGGTGGTGTTGTGGCGGAGGGGGGGGGAGAGCCTGTGATCTCAGGTCACATAAGAAGTTTGACAATGTCTTCTTTCCATACAACGCTGCTGGATTGGAAACTGGCTCGAAGAGATTTTATTCCAGAGTCTAGGGAATATTTCCCTCCCTCTGAGCCAAACAGGTGCGTGGGTTTGTGTGGAAATCTAATAACCCTCTCTGTGCTCTGGTAAAAATGAGCATACATAGCCAATCCATACCTGTCTACTTTTAACCACTTCATCTGCCAGTTTCCCTAGGGGAAAACCAACTTTTGAATTATAAGAACATAAGAGACGCCAAAGTTGGATCAGGCCAAAGGCCCATCCAGTCCAACACTCTGTGTCACACAGTGGCCAGAGATTCCAGTGCCATCAGGAGGTCCACCAGTGGGGCCAGGACATTAGAAGCCCTCCCACTGTTGCCCCCCCCCCAAGCACCAAGATGACAGAGCATCACTTGCCCCAGAGTCCCTATCTATACCTTGTGGATCATAGCCACCAATGGACCTCTGCTCCATATGCTTATCTAATTCCCTTTTGAAGCCGTCCATGCTTGTAGCCACCACCACTTCCTGTGGCAGTGAATTCCATGTGTTAATCACTCTTTGGGTGAAGAAGGACTTCCTTTTATCCGTTCTAACCCAACCGCTCAGCAATTTCATGGAGTGCCCACAAGTTCTTGTATTGTGAGAAAGGGAGAAAAGTACCTCTTTCTCTACCTGCTCTTTCCCATGCATAGTCTTATAAACCTCAATCATGTCACCCCTCAGTCGTCGTTTCTCTAAGCTAAAGAGCCCTAAGCGCTTTAACCTTTCCTCATAGGGAAAGTGTTCCAACCCTTTTATCATTCGAGTTGCCCTTTTCTGCACTTTTTCCAAAGCTATAATATCTTTTTTATGGTGTGGTGACCAGAACTGCACACAGTATTCCAAAATTAGGTCGCACCATTGATTTATATAGGGGCATTATGATATTGGCTGATCTGTTTTCAATACCCCTCCTAATAATTCCCAGCATAGCATTGGCCTTCTTTATTGCAGTCACACACTGTCTCGACATTTTCAGTGAGTTATCTACTACAATTTCAAGATCTCTCTCTTGATCAATCTCTGCCAGTTCAGACCCCATCAATGTGTAGTTATATTTAGGATTTTTGGCTCCAATGTTCATCACCTTGCACTTGGCCACTTTGAACCCCACTTGCCATGTTGACGCCCACTCGCCCATCCTTGACAGATCCCTTTGGAGTGCCTCACAATCCTCACTGGTTTTCACCACCCTGAACAACTTCGTATCATCCGCAAATTTAGCCACTTCACTGCTTACTCCCAACTCCAAATCATTAATGAACAAGTTAAAAAGCAGTGGACCAAGTACTGATCCCTACGGTACCCCACTGCTTACCACCCTCCACTGAGAGAACTGCCCATTTATACTCACTCTCTGTTTTCTATTAATTAGCCAGTTTTTGATCCATAAAAGGACTTTTTGAGCTTACTTAGGATCCTTTGATGAGGAACTTTATCAAAAGCTTTCTGGAAGTCAAGGTAAACAATATCTATTGGATCCCCCTTGTCCACATGTTTGTTCACCCCCTCAAAGAACACTAACAGGTTAGTGAGACAAGATCTTCCCTTACAGAACCCATGCTGAGTCTGCCTCAATAGGTTTTGTTCATCTATGTGCCTACTAATTCTTTCCTTAATAATGGTTTCCACCAATTTACCCAGTATCGATGTCAGACTGACTGGCCTGTAATTTCCCGGATCTCCTCTGGAACCCTTTTTAAAGATGGGAGTGACATTAGCTACCTTCCAGTCCTCAGGAATGGAAGCACGTGGTTCTCCACTCTTTTGTGTTATCCTCACAGCAACTTTGCGAGGTAGGCGAGGCTGAAAAAATTAACTCAGCGCATTGCGGTCACTTTAAGGTCAAGTTGGAATTTGAACCTGGGTGTCGCCATTCCTAATCTGAAATTCTAACCATTACGCTATGCTTGCTGGTGCACTTCTTACAGAGGGAACATCCGTCAATGGCTGTTTGACATAGGAAGCAATCCAAACCATGTATGCTCAGAAGTGAGCCCCATTTTATTCAAAGTTGCTCACTCCCAGTTTTTAGGATTGCTGCCTTGATGACAAAGTGGAGTCTCCCGTTTAGCATATCCAAAATTGCTGATGCCACTTCAGATAGACAGAAGTAAGTGGAGGTCACCACTCTAAGACAGTACTTCCAAAGGCCACATCTGCCATGACACTTCCCAGTGGCCTCAAATAGATGGGCAGTAAGACCTTGGATTACTATGTGAAGCCTCCAGGAAGGAAATCTATGTACCACTGGCGGATTAATAGAAATCGCTCCCAGCAGAGTATGTTCTATATGAGGATATCTTCTCAGGGCCCCAATTGCGTTGGGAGAAAGTGGGCCTAAAATTAGCATCCATTGCAGAAGTCCTGTATGAAACCTCACCCGTGGGACCAATTCATTATATGCAACTGTTGACCTGTGAAGATGGGCCAAGAACAGACAGTCCACAGCCTTGGACCTCACTACTTTGCTGCCCAGACTTCGTACATGACCCCTCTGTCCTGTCTGGCGATAAGAAAAGCCCTTCTCTACCCTGTGCCGGTGAGGTAGATAATTCATGGCGTTGAGTAGCAGTCAACGCTGTTGCTCTTGTAAAGAGTTGCTGGGGCTTCGGCCAACCCAAATGGTACAGTCGCGAATTGAAAATGGTCGTCTTGATCAGCGGATCTCAGGAGTTTCCTCTGTGGAGGAAAACCGTAGCTGTAGCAGAGCATTCTCGGTCTTTATCAGTCAAGGATGTTAGTCTGTCTTGGTGATTCGATAATGGATTTGAGGGTTTCCATTCTGTTTTGCTAGATCCAGAATTCCTAAACAGGACTCTATTTAGTCCCTGTTTGTTTCGGAAACTCTGAGGAATATTGAGTGGATTGAGACGCTTCCTGGTGATGTAGCTTGCTTGTGTCACTTATAGCTTTGAGCAAGGGGTTGGTCAATGCTGTGTCCTTTGCTGCTTCCGTGTAAGAGGTAACTGCGTCTGTTGCGAAGGGCTATGAGAGTGGATTATTTCTTTGATTTTTTTGGTCTCAACCTGTGGAGGATCTGTTCCGCCTTGGGTGGAACTCCCTACAGATAATGGCATGATTGTCAGTGGAGACGCCCGGGATCCAGTAGAAACATAGCAGCATATTTTGAGCTTGAATGTTAATTGAGATCAGCGTCCTATCTGAATTTAATATTCTTAAGACTTGTTGTCTAACATTTATGAAACTGAGAGCTTTGGCACCACTATAATATCTCCTGAAGAAGATCCATTTTTTTTGAAACGTTGTTATGTAATCCGGAGACGACGTTGATTATGTGATTACGTACCTTGGTTCAAGGATTTTCTATTGAGTTGTGTATCATGTTGTAGTGCTTTAGATTGTAATACATAAACAGCATTCTTTATAAGTCTTATGACTGTTTGATTGTGGGTCAGACTATCACGACTGTTGGCTTTATACTTGTTTAAATGATTGTCAGTGGAGACAGTGTGGTGTAGTGATTAGAGTGTCAGAATAGTAAGAGGCCTAAATTCGAATCTCCATTGTGCCATGAGAGCTTGCTGGGGTAACCTTGGGCCAGTCAGTGCTCTAACTACCTCACAGAGCTGTTGTGAGGATAAGATGGAGGAGACATTTAATTAATTAATTAATTAATTAATTAATATCCCACCCTCCCCGCCAAGGCAGGCTCAGAGCAGCTTTAAATGGAGTGTATAAAACAATTAAGAATTAAGTAAAATCAGAACAATACAGTTACAAACATAACATAATATAAAGTGCTCGTTTGTATCAAATGGCGAGCATTAGCAGCATCCTGACTCAACAGCCAGCTGACATCATAGTCTGGGTTGAATTGGCTGTTAATAATGATGTTAATATTGGGGCCAGGGCCTTAGTTTCTTGGGTGGAAGAGCTCCGTCTTGCAGGCCCTGCAGAACTGTAAAAGGTCCCGCAGGGCCCCGATGTCCTCCGGGAGCTCATTCCACCAGTATGGAGTCGACACTGAAAAGGCCCTGGCCCTCGTCACAGCCAACCTGGCTTCTCTGGGGCCCGGAAGGGCCAAACAGTTTTGGGACCCCAATCACAGTGCTCTCTGGGGAACATGTGGGGAAAGGCGGTCCCTTAGGTATGTAGGCCCCTGACCATATAGGGCTTTAAAGGTAAGAACCAGCCCCTTGAACCGAATTCGGTATACTATATGCAGCCAGTGCAGTGCTTTTAAGCAGGCCAGATGTGCTCCCGCATAGGGAGGCCGCATAGGGAGGCATTCTGCACCAGCTGCCGCTTCTGGATTTGGGACAAGGGAAATGGTGTGTGCCATTTTGTGTCAGCTTTGAGAAGAAAGGCAGGATGGAAATTTAGTATATAAATTGTATAAAATTATTGTTGTGCTTGGTTCTTTTTGTTCTGGAACCGGGGGGGGGGCGCGACCCTAGGGGCTTGTCTTCATCCTTGGACCTGGAGTTGGGTTTTTGCTTGGATTCCGATCTAAAGTACCCCCACTGTCCTCTGATAGATCTTCTCTCTCAATTAATCTGTGCCTTGCCTTTATCTTATCCTTGGTTTTCATAAGAAGGCTGCTGAGGTTTCTTCCCAAACAGCTTCCCTCCAGGGAATGGGGCAGTGACCAAAACCTTAGAGGAATCACTGATTTCTCAGGACTTCAGTTGCAAAGTCTGCCCACGATTGCCGAGGCATTTCCTCTGGAGGGAAATCTTATTATTTATTCCATTTATTTATTCCATTTATACCCCGCCCTCCCTGCGAACAGGCTCAGGGCAGCTTACATTAATCGGTAAGGTAAAGGTAAAGGTTCCCTTGCTCGAAAGCCAGTCGAGTCCGACTCTAGGGTTACGGTGCTCATCTCCGTTTCAAAGACGAAGAGCCAGCGCTGTCCAAAGACGTTTCCGTGGTCATGTGGCCAGCATGACTAAACGCCAAGGCTCACGGAACGCTGTTACCTTCCCACTGAAGTGGTCCCTATTTATCTACTTGCAGTGTCTTGCTTTCGAACTGCTACGTTAGCAGGAGCTGGAAACAGAGACAGGAGCTCACCCTGTCATGCGGCACACTCGGGGGTCTCGAACTGCTGAACTACCGACCTTCCAGCCTGCAGTTCAGCGTCTTAACCACTTGAGCCACTGCAGCTCTCTCTAAATAAATACATACATAAAAATGACCAGGTTAACAGAAGGTCTGGAGCACTAATACCTAACATGGAGCGTGCTGATATATTTCTTGGGGCACCCACTTCCTTCCCAAAACAGTCGACCAATCGTGGATTTCCTCCACTTCCTTAAAGCCAAAGGTGCTTCGGAAGCGCTTTGGAGGTCTCACCTTCGCGCCTTTGTAGAGCACTGGTTCAGAAATAGCCGCATCCTTCATAGGAGAACGCTCGACTTGGAATTCCCCAATGTGTCGGCCCCTGTAGCAGCCATTTTAGACTTCCCTATGAATTAACGCTCTCCAAAATGTCCTTGCTCAGATCTTGCAAACCGAGGTCTGTTAAGCTTCCTTGACTGAGTCAGTGTGGCTTACAGCATTCTTCTCGTTTTTATTTTCACAAACCACCACATCAGAGTGTGTGAGTAGCCCAAGATCACCCAGCAAGCGTCCGTGGCAGGGCAGGGATTCGAATCCAGGTCTCTGAAACTCTAACCACTATACCACACTTGGGCTGCGGTCACACGGAGCATTAGCCACGCTACAGAGACGGAAGATAGGCGGATTTTCCGGGCGCGATCACACCGCAACATCTGGGAAGCGTAGAGCTCCCGTGGCGAACCCGAGGCTTCCCGCCGAAGATGCGGAGTTAAAAACTAGTACCTCCGAGGTACTAGTTTCCGGAAACCGTGGGGCAAGGGCTGGCGTCTGATCGCGGTTCCGGTGGTGGCATCCGGTGCCCGCCCATGTCCCTTCGCAAACAGTTCCCCCCCCCCCCAAGTCTTCACAAGATGATCACAAAGAGGAAAGAGAAAGTGCCGTTTTGGCTTTTTAAAAAAATGACCCCGTTTGTCACGGCAGCGGCACCTAGCCGCTTCTTTGCCACGCTGCAGGATCGTCGTGTGATCGCCACCCTCGTTTACCCGCCGACGCGGAGGAATAGACCCGTGGTCTGCCACCGGCGCGTCTGATCGCGTAATTGCGGCTCAAACTGCGCCGAGGCAATTAGCCATGCCTCCCCCCCACGATATCCAGCCCATGTGACCGGGGCCCTGGTCTCATGAGAACAGCCCGTGCTCCTTTCCTAGGCTGGAAATGACCTCTGGCCAGTGGAGCCCGGGAGCTGAAGAGACGACTTTGCCTCCTGACCTGGTGGGACAAGTCACCTGTGCAACCAGAGGTTCCTCTATACTTCCGAGTGAGAAACCCCGTGAGGTAGGTGGGGCCGAGAGCTCTGACAGAAGCTGCCCTTTTTCAAGAACAGCTCTTAACAGAACTACGGCTTGCCCAAGGTCATCCAGCCAAGTGCAAGTGGAGGAGTGGGGAATCAAACCTGGATCTCCCAGATCAGAGTCCGCGCACTTAACCACTACACCAAACTAGCTCTCTTAAAAACCTTAGGCAGCTTACAAAAAAAAAAAGAAGCCCATTTAGCCAAGAGTGGATATTTCAAACATTATTAAACATTGCTCCTTTGAGCTTCAGCCCGTGGAACGTTTTCTTGGACAGCGAACAGTCTGTTGTAAAGACCATTCTCAAGATTATAATATATTAAAATCTCGGGAGGGAGAGACAGGAAAGGAGGCGCGGCTCTCAGGCTTGTGAAATAAAAAGCACTTGGGATTCAGCACCGTAAAAACCACGGCATCTTATCTGCAAGATACGAGAGGAGAGGAAGAATAGGGCACACGCGGTTTCTAAATCCATCACCTCGTACTCCTGTCAGGCAGCCAAGGGCTCCGAAGTGTGTTCACATCTCCAGGCCAAGACTCTCCAAGCAAGGGCAACGCCACAGTTCACCCAGCTTGGATCCTACAAAATAGGTCATGAATCATGTCTAGGAATACAACTTGACTTCAGCTAAGGGAGGCCGGCAGAACCTCCTCTTATAGAACTCACGAAGCGTAATCCTCCGAGCTGCTGAAGGCAGACAACTTTCTGAGAGGGACGAGTGACTTCCAGGTGGCAAACACAGGTTATGAAAATGGCCAGTCTGTTGTGGGGAGAGGAAGGGAAAGGAGTTTGTCAGCCGCTCTGAGATACCTTTGGATAGCGAAGGGCGGGGTATAAATCCAATCTCTTCTCTTCTTCTTCTTAATTTTTTTTTAAAGAAAAGGCTGTCTAAATGCAGTTTTCGTGTGACGCCTGAGCCAGACCTAGCTATCTGCAGCAGTCTTAGTTCCCCTTTAAATTCTTAAGCCTTTAATTTGATAGTAGCTTTTGTGATTAAATAAAAAAGGAAGCCAAAACTACAAAAAGCCACTGACCACTTCAACTGGCCCGAGCTGCTGGGAAATTGAACGAGAAATTTATTCATTTAAAAAAGTGGAGGTTTATTCAAACTGAGAGCCAGTTTGGTGTAGTGGTTAAGTGCGCTGACTCTAATCTGGGAGAACCGGGTTTGATTCCCCACTCCTCCACATGCACCTGGCTGGATGACCTTGGGCAAGCCGTAGTTCTGATAAGAGCTGTTCTTGAAAAGGAGCCGTTTCTGTCAAGAGCTCTCTCAGCCCCACCTGCCTCACAGGGTGTCTGTTGTGGGGAGGGGAAGGGAAAGGAGTTTGTAAGCCGCTCTGAGACACCTTTGGGTAGTGAAAGGCGGGGTATAAATCCAATCTCTTCTTCTTTTACCTCACAGGGTGTCTGTTGTGGGGAGGGGAAGGGAAAGGAGTTTGTGAGCCGCTCTGAGACTCCCTTGGGTAGTGAAGGGCGGGGTATAAATCCAATGTCGTCGTCTTCTTCTCCTTCTCCTCCTTCTCCTTCTTCTGCTTCTCCTCCTCCTCCTCCTTCTGCTTCTCCTCCTCCTTCTCCTTCTTCTTCTTCTTCTCCTCCTCCTCCTCCTCCTCCTCCTCCTTCTTCTTCTCCTCCTCCTCCTCCTTGGTAGATTAGAAGATGTGTAACAGGTAGTATAGGAGCTGCGGTGGTGGCTCAAGGGGTTAAGACGCTGAACTGCAGGCTGTGGAAGGTCGGTAGTTCAGCAGTTCGAGACCCGGGTTGCCGCATGACGGGGTGAGCTCCCGTCTCTGGTCCCAGCTCCTGCCAACCTAGCGGTTTAAAAGCAAGGCATTGCAAGTGGATAAATAGGTACCACTTCGGTGGGGAGGTAACAGCACTCCGTGTGCCTTGGCGTCTAGTCATGCCAGCCACGTGACCACGGAGAAGTCTTTGGGCAGCGCTGGAAACGGAGCTGAGCACCGCACCCTAGAGTCAGATTCGACTGGCTTTCTTCTAGCAAGGGAAACCTTTACCAGCGATCCACACCTTAGCCCAATTCAAGGTGTTGGTTTTGACCTTGAAAGCCTTACACAGCTTGGGACCCGGGTACCCGAAAGACTGCCTTTTCCCATATGTTCTTGCTTTGGAATTAAAATTGCATGGGGAGGTCTTCCTGTCTGTCCCATCACCCAAAGAAGTTCATTTCGAGGGCACATAATAGGGGGCCTTTTTAGTGGCAGCCCCACGATTACGGAACATCCTTCCCAGGGGAGTGTTCCTGGCCCCCCTCCCTTTCAACCTGTAGGAGGCAGTTCGAGATAGTTTTATTTAGGAGCGTGTTTGGTTAAAGTCAAGGCTCTTTTTGTAGAAAAAACCCAGCAGGAACTCATTAGCATAATAGGCCACACCCAACAGCTGGAGCTCATTAGCCTATTGGGCCACACCCCTGACAGCACAGCTCATTAGCACATTAGGCCGCACCCCCATGTTACCAGAAGTGTGGTCATCCAGCCACACCCACCTTTTGCTTCTTATTCTGTTGACCTTGTTTGTTGTCAAAACCCAGGGCCTTTTTTGTAGCAGGGACTCCTTTGCATGTTAGGCCACACACCCCTAATGTAGCCAATCCGAATGTGTTTCTGCTGTTGGGTGTGGCCTATTATGCTGATGAGTTCCTGCTGGGCGTGGCCAACTTGGGAGCCAGCCGGAACTCCGTTCCTGTGCGTTCCTGCCCAAAAATAGCCCTGGTTAAGGTTACTTAGCACTGGCAGTGTTCCCTCTAAGCTGAGTTAATGTGAGCTAGTTCACAGTTTTTTAGCCTCCAGAGCAAACTAATTTATGGAGTAGCCAAATCGCTCACTCACAACTTTAATGCCAGTAGCTCACAAAGTAGAATTAGTAGTAGACTCCACAGCTTAGCAGTCTTGAGTTTTGATTTCAAGATTTGGGTTTTCTGTGTGTGTGTGTGTTCTTAAATATATTTTATGTGCTTTTTAAGTGCCAGCTGCCTTGAGCGGCTCCGTAAGGAGGAGAGGCAGCTGATAAATACGATCAATAAATAAAATCTCCATCTGGCACAGGGAACTTTGACTCACGAGAGCTCGTACCCGGAAAATCTCGTTGGCCTCTTAAGATGCTACTGGGCTTGAATCCGACTCTTTTTACTGCAGAAGAACATGGCTGCCCTCTGAAACAGAGTCCCATCTCCACGTCCGGGTGTAATCCGAGCACACTCCGGTGGCAGAGTGACCCGGCTGTAGCAAAGGCTGTCTGGTCGGAGGGAGTGAATCAGAGGATTTTGAGCAGTTAATCTTTCAGAGCAGCAGCGGGCAGCTTCCGGGAGGCAGATTGCATTTGTCTTGCGGTATCCTTTAGCTGAAATCCCCCCCCTCCCTCCCCAGGATAGTAACCGATCTCTTGCGTCAGGGTAAATGTGTCGTGGCACATGGGCTGGGAATTACCGCAATAGCAGCTCCCCACGTGGCAACTAGTAGGCAAAGCTATTGGCAAAATGGCACGTATAGTATTGCATACTCTGGGAGCTGATTGCCGCTGTCGTCCTGGGAGTGGAAAGATGGGCGGCACCTTTGAAGCATTATTCTGCATGCTTTGCCGCTGATAGGTTTGATTTTATTCCTGGCTGGTCACGAACTATTTCCTCTTGTTCAGGCAGGATTGTCAAAACTGTCCGGCTGTCTATGGCTGCATGGGTCTCCCTCTCCCCCACCCCACCCTATTCTGGTGTTTTTTTCCCCCCTGCCCTTTGTTGAAAAGCATGCCCAGCACCGCCTCCTGCTTCTCTGCAGTGTTTTGTACGGGGACCATGTGCTTGGGTGTATGCGTGCTGCAGCCAGACACCCAAACAAAGACGCAGCGATAGCTGCCGCCGCCGCTGCCTGCGGTGAACGTTAAAGGTGATGCGTCTCTGTGTTTGCGTGCAAGGCTGACTGTAATCCCAGGTCATGCTGCCATTTTATCTGGAGTAAACAGGGCTGCCTGCCGTGGCATTTTCTGATGCCGAGCATTCATCAGTAGCACAAAAGGTTCCAAAGGACTTCTTGTTCCTACTTAATTGTCCCTGCGTTGAAATTGTTTCTTGCTTGTTGAATTCTTTGTGCTGGAAGTTTTATCTAGGCAGTTCTGTTCCAACCAGTCGGTTAGATAGGTACATTGAGAGGTGTTTTGTAAATTTAAGTTTAAATGTACTTGAGTGATAAAAGGGGGTTAGTACTTGGACGGGATGAAGCTGCGGTTGCTCAAGTGGTTAAGGCGCTGAACTGCAGGCTGTGGAAGGTCAGTAGTTCAGTTTGAGACCCGGGTGCCTGGAGTGAGCTCCCATCTCTAGTTCCAGCTCCTGCCAACCTAGCAGTCCGAAAGCAAGAAATTGCAAGTAGATAAATAGGTACCACTTCGGTGGGAAGGTAACTGTGTTCCGTGCGCCTTGGTGTTTAGTCATGCCGGCCACATGACCACGGAAACGTCTTCGGACAGCGCTGGCTCTTCGGCTTGGAAACGGAGATGAGCACCACAACCCTAGAGTTGGATTCGACTGGCTTTCTTCGAGCAAGGGAACCTTTACCTTTTTACTTGGACGGGAGATCCCCAACAAAAAATCCGCAGAGGAAGGCAATGGCAAGCTGCCTCTGCTTCTCACTTGCCTGAAAAGCCCTTTGCTGGGGTGGCCATAAGTTGGTTGTGACTTGAAGACAATTGCCCACGAAAGTGTGCAGCTTCTCTCGGAAACTCTAACAGTGTCAGTGTACCTGTTTTTCGTCTTGTCTTAATAGTTTAGTGCACACACACACAAAAATTCCAACCACTTCAAAGCAGACCTCCAACTATTCAGCCATTCCTCTGGAATTTAAAACAGGTGTTCATCTTTTTGCAACCTGAAAATGAGATAAATGAGGGGGTTCCAATTTGGGATGTTCCTGCCAGCCCCCCCTGCCCCCCGTTCCCAACTGAAAAGGAGTACCAGGGAGCCGGCGTGGTGTAGTGGTTAGAGGGTCAGACCAGAATCTGGGGGAAGCAGGTTCCAATCCCCCACTCTGCCATGGAAGTTCGCTGGGTGACCTTGGGCTAGTCACACTGTCTCAGCCTAACGTCCCTCACAGGGGAGTTGTGAGGATAAAATGGGAGGACAGAAGAAAGATTTAAGCCGCCTTGGGTTCCCATTGGGGAGAAAGGTAATGCATAAATTTAGTAAATACATTAAGAAGTAGAAGAAGAGCAAGAAGACTTGGTTTTTATACCTACTTTTCACTAAGTTGAAGGAGTCTTGGCATGGCTTACAATCGCCTTCCCTTCCTCTCCCCACAACAGGCACCCTGCAAGGTAGGTGGGGCTGAGAGAGCTCTGAGAGAACTTCCCTTGGGCGAACAGCTCTGAGAGAGCTGTCACTGACCCAAGGTCACCCAGCTGACTTAATGTGGATTAGTGGGGCATCAAACCTGGTTCTCCAGATTAGAGTCTGCCGCTCTTAACCGCTGCATCAAACAGGCTCTCTTAATCACTACACCGAACTATAAAGGTTTCCCTTGCTCGAAAGCCAGTCGAATCCGACTCTAGGGGGCGGTGCTCATCTCCATTTCCAAGCCGAAGAGCCAGCGCTGTCCAAAGACTTACCCATGGTCCTGTGGCCGGCATGACTAAACACCGAGGCGCACGGAATGCTGCTACCTTCCCACCTAAGCAGTACCAATTTATCTACTTGCAGTTTCTTGCTTTCAAACTGCTAGGTTGGCGGGAGCTGACGCCGGCGACGGGAGTTCAGTCTGTCACGCAGCGCTCGGGTCTCGAACCGCCGAGCTACTGAACTTCCGGTCTGCAGCTCAGCGGTCTTAACCTCTAAGCCACTGCAGCCCACACCAAACTAAGGACAACTAAATTTATTCATTTAATTTTGTTTACTTCATTGATTATACCCCACTTTTCTCCCCCGTGGAGGCCCAGAGTGGCTTACAACATTCTCTCCCTCTCCATTTTATCCTTACAACAACCCTATAAGGTAGGTCAGGCTGAGTGTGTGTGAGGCTGGCCCAAGGCCTCTGTGGCCCTCTCTGATATGTGTTTTATCCAGTATGCAAATTAAGCAAACTTGTAAGCATGTATTTGTTTGGAATCTTTTTCATTTTACTGCATTTATACCATTTTAAGGTATTTATAGTCCAAAATGAGTCAAAGTGGATTATTGCTTTTCTGTTTAGGGGTAAAGGCATTGAAGTAGCAAGGGGTGCAGTATTATTATTATTATTTTCTTTTTGTACCCTTGAGGACTAGAAGCACATTTGAGCAGCTAAAGTCCAGATTTTGCACGATATTGAATTTCACCCCCAGCATTAGTTTCTGTGCTTGCAAAAGGCCACCAAGAGAACACTCGGATCCAAAAGGTCAAAATCCTGCCACCGCGACACGTTTTAAAGCGGGCTTTCTTCCATGGCTAACAGAAGATGCCTCCTTTTACCACCTGGACTTGGCCTGTGAGCAGGAACAAGAGGCGCAACCACATTCTCTGGGGATGGATCTTTATTAGCCCTGGTTGCAGCTTCTGGCTTAAAGTGGCATTTCTCTCTTGGCTTTTCTGCTCCCAAGGAACTATGCCTCTTCCTTTTGAGGAGTAGCTTTTTCCAGAGCCAAATTCAAGCCTTTGTTTCCTCCCCCAGCCCTCCAAAAACTGGGATTGCTTGCACTTGGCTTACCTTTTCTGATAATGGAGGACGGTCCCTTCTGGAGGTGCAAGCCAGCCCTACACCCCCCTCCCCAAATCTCCTCTTGAATGACCCTTTGCAGAGAGTTGTATTTTTGTTGGCATGGGAACGGGTTAATGTGTAACTGCAACCTTTTATCACCTCTGGGACGTCTTCTAGCCTTTCCAGTGTTTGAACCTTCATCTCTCCCCCCCCCCCTGCTTTCAGTAAAAGGCTTCCATTGTTTGCTTCTACTGACTGATGGCTATTTTTGCATCACAGTTAACTGCCTGGGTGTTTCACTTCCTGGGAATGGGTGGGCCAGGTAGCTGGCGTTTGTGGCCAACCTAGGAAGGGAAGGAGCGGCCTGTGAGCTGGGCTTCCTCCAGCCTGTCCATGTGCCCCCTCACCTACGTGAAAGGATAAAGGTTAAGTAGCCTTGGAGCCATCCTCTGAAGTTGGGTCAATTTCATGTTCGTTGCATCGGTGACACTGTCTAACCATCTCATCCTTTGCCGTCCCCGTCTTCTTTGACCTTCAATCTTTCCCAGCATCAGGGTCTTCTCCAGTGAGTGCACCCTTCTCATTGGGTGGCCAAAGTATTGGAGCTTCAGTTTCATTATCTGGCCTTCCATGGAACAGTCAGGGTTGATTTCTTTTAGGATGGACTGATTTGATCTCCTTGCAGTCCAAGGGACTCTCAAGAGTCTTCTCCAGCACCATAGTTCAAAAGAATCTATTCTTCGGCGCTCGGCCTTCCTTATAGTCCAACTCTCGCAGCCATACATGACTACTGGGAATACCATTGCTTTGACCATGCGGACTTTTGTTGGCAGGGTGACGTCTCTACTTTTTATCATGGTGTTTAGGTTCGTCATCGTTTTCCTCCCAAGGAGCAGGCGTCTTTTAATGTCATGGCTGCTGTCACAGTCCGCGGTGATCTGGGATCCCAGGAACGTGAAGTCTGTCACTACTTCCACGACTTCCCCTTCTATTTGCCAAGGAGTGATGGGGCCGGATCAACTTCAGAGGATGTCGGAAGACAGGAGGGCCTGGCGTGATCTTGTCCATGGGGTCCCGAAGAGTCGGACTCGACTGTGCGACTGAACGACAACAACAACAAGCCTTGGAGCATGTGAGGATATGAGGAGTGCGAATGGAGGGTACGCCGTCAAATGCGTGGGACTTGACTTGCTCCCCGAAATAAGCCGGAGTTGCCCGCCTGGATCTGATCACCAAGTTAAGCTTAATACATGGATCAGTACGCAAGAGCCAGTTCGGTGTAGTGGTTAGGCGCACAGACTGTAATCTGGGAGAACCAGGTGTGATTCCCCAGGGATACCCAGCAAGCTTCCATGGCCGAGAGGGGAGTGGGCGGAGATTTGTCGTTTTTATCTGCCTTTCTCACTTGGACTCCAGGCCAGTAACACAAGTGAGTCCAATACCATTGTCAGGATGGGGCATTCGATGAACAGTGCAATAGGATTAGGGTTGCAGAACCAAGTGGAAATCTAAAAACAGAACTGAAGCAAAACCTAAGTGGCCATCTACCTGTATGGATAGACTGCTACCGTGTTTCCCCGAAAATAAGACACTGTCTTAGATTTATTTTTTCTCAAGAAGACACACTAGGGCTTATACCACAAATGCATAGAAATCCTGCTAGGGCTTATTTTGGGGGTAGGTCTTATTTTCGGGGAAGCAGGGTAATTCCCATTTTTGTTTATGTCTCTATCTTGACTTTAATTGGCCCTTCCTAGCAACGAACCCCCCAACTCTCTCTCTCTTCCTATATGTAATGGTCGAGGGAATTCTTTGTCACTGTATCTGAAGAAGTATGCTTGCACACGAAAGCTTAGACCTTGAATAAAACTTGGTTGGTCTTAAAGGTGCCACTGGACTCAGACTTCTTCCAGCATCTTCAGACCAACACGGCTACCCCACCTGAATTTTACCAAGTAACTTTGTGAATCATTTTTAATGATTTCTTTCTTTCTCGGTTTTGGGTAGTAAGCTGACCTGCACTTTGCTATGGCCGGCCTCAGGGCTATTTTTGGGCAGGAACACACAGGAACGGAGTTCCGGCTGGCTCCCAAGTTGGCCACGCCCAGCAGGAACTCATTAGCATAATAGGCCACACCCAACAGCAGCAACTCATTAGGATTGGCTACACTTAGGGGTGTGTGGCCTAACATGCAAAAAGCCCTGGGTTTTGACAACAAACAAGGTCAAGAGAATAAGAAGCAAAAGGTGGGTGTGGCTGGATGACCACACCTGGTAACATGGGGGTGTGGCCTAATATGCTAATGAGTTCCTGCTGTTGGGTATGGCCTATTATGCTAATGAGTTCCTGCTGGGCTTTTTCAACAAAAAAAGCCCTGGCCGGCCTCATCTGTTTTGGGACATGTGAATATAGGGTCAACAGGGTTTCCACAGTGTGGTTTCCTAAAGGTCTGAACGAAGGAGGATTCTGTATGTGGTTTGTTACCGGAGGGGCGAAGAGATTGCATCTGTGCCGTTTGTTGTCGGATTTATAGGGCTTGTTTCTCGCCGGGTGCCTCCAGCAGCATGAAGTAGAAGGCCCCCGTCTGATAGTCTAATTTTTCTTTATCTTAATGAAGCGGCAAGGTTAGCTTACATAGTGATAAATATAATTATGGGAGCAGTGGCTCCATGCCCAAGTTGCCTCTGGGAAAAAAAAAATGAAACCGAACATGAAATTTCTCTAATAGCATCCTAATAGCATTTTCTAAGTGTTGCCGATCTTCCTTGTAATGCTATCGGTAATAAATAATAGGTTTTATTTACCCAGGAAATGCTGTTGCTTGTCAGCTTGTGTACATTAAGGATAATAAATCTGAAATTGGTTCATTTTTCTCCTTTCCTCCCCAATTCACTTGTGCTTACTCCCTAGTAATTGTGCATCGGACCGACTCCCCCCCCCCCCCCCCCCCAACAAACAATTAGACATGCATTGGGTGGAGATACATTGCTGCAAGTGGTCCCTATTTTAGGTACTGGAAAGAGAGAGAGCGGAGGCTCAAGTGGTTAAGACGCTGAACTGCAGACTGGAAGGTCGGTAGTTCAGCAGTTCGAGACCTGAGTGCCACATGACGGAGTGAGCTCCCGTCTCTGGCCCCAGCTCCTGCCAACCTAGCAATTTGAAAGCAAGAAATTGCAAGTAGATAAAATAGGTACCGCTTTGGTGGGAAGGTAACAGCATTCGTGCGCCTTGGTGTTTAGTCATGCTGGCCACATGACCACAGAAACGTCCAGCGCTGCCTCTTCAGCTTGGAAACGGAGATGAGCACCACATCCCTAGAGTCAGATTTGACTGGCTTTCGATCAAGGGAAACCTTTACCCTTTACCTAAGAGAGAGAGCGGTTGGGTCTCTCCCTCAAGCCCCCTCCTTTCCAGCCCCCAGAATATACCCTATGTTTTCGCCATTGACTTCAATGGCCCATAGGATATAATGGGGCTGAAATTGACATTCCTCCCGAATTGGCTGGTACTGACGAAACTGACATGCGTGAGTCTTACTGCCCCCCTGAAATTGATTCTGCCCCATTCCACCGAATCCGAATGGGCTGATTTTTTTTTTTGCACACCCCTACCAGAGATTTGAGTTGGGCTGCCACCAATACGTGGGACTGGAGCAGACTTTCTAAATTTGTGTGTTTAAAAAGATTAGTACTTCATTGGGCGATAGAAGGTTCGGCAGCATTTCCTGATTCTCTTCTAGGCTCGCTGGAGAGAATTGCTTACTAAGACTTGGTTGGGTTTTTAAAATTTTTTACCCCCCTCTTTGCTTTGATCCATTATCGCCTTTGGCAGAACAGTTAGGGGCTCTGGTTGGCAAGTAATTTTTCTTTAACGACCCATATTATGAAACAGATGAAAGCTTAAAAGCAGCAACGGATTTGGGCTTTGCGTACAGAAGGACAAGCGGGATTCTGATCCAGCCGGTGGGGGTCTGGGACCACTCCCTTAGCATGAACAGGTGCACCAGGAGTCTCTGATTTGGCCACAATTAATCGATTTAGTTGTGTGTTAACTCAGGGGCTGACGCAGGTCCCTCCTTGGTTATCGTAGGATGATTCTTCGAAAGGACCTGACGGGAAAACTGAGATGAGCTTTGAGAAGAACATTTCTTTGATTCTTTTTCCATTTATATCTTCACTTTCTCTCCACTGGCCCCCTGTAGTCTGGGCAAATCAGAGAATCCTCCACACAGGCGCTCAGGGTGCGTACTCTGCTCTAAAGAAGGGTGCCCCCAGAATGGAGTATAGGAAAGGAGTCGTTTTCATTTCTTGAGAGGTCAGATTTAATAGCAGTTTTTTCCACTGCCACTACGGGTTGATGTGTCTCATTTCTACAGTATTCCTAGGAAGGTGGTTTGTCTTCAAAATGTCTTTTGAGTTGCCTTTTGGAAATCATGAGCCACTTTCTCTTTGTATGTGTGTTTGGGTGTCTTTTTTAAAATTCCTCTCTGAAGCCTTGGGAGGTTAACAGTTCAAACATTTGAACAGTTGTAAGCCCCCACCCCTTTTTAAAGTAATGTCAACTTTAACTTCCTTCTCTAGAGATGCTATCTTGTACGTAGTGAGGAAGGGAATGAGTTGAGTGTGGAACATAAACGTTAACAATGCCGATTTGATAATTGGAGTAATAAGGGGAAAATAAAGTGAACTCTACTCTTAGTTAACCTGGCTCCACTCAGCAAAAAAAAAAAAAAGAGTTACTCTTCAGCTAGTAAGAGCAGCAAAAAATTTGTATGAAACTGGCGTTTTCTTTTGTTGAGATCCGTTTTATACCCTGTCTTGCCAGTGGAAAGCTTCCATTGGCATCCAGCCTCAGGGTCTAACTTTCTCTGCAGTTTGCTTGCTTCAGCCAACAATGACCCCGTTGGTATCACATTTGCGAAACACGCATGTTATACTCAGTGTTCCTTCTAAGCTAAGTTAGTGTGAGCTAGCTCACAGTTTTTTAGCCTCCAGCTCACACATTTTCATCTTAACTCAGGAATGATGGCTCCAGAGTAAACTATTTTATGCAGTAGCCAAATCGCTCGCTCACAACTTTAATGCCAGGAGCTCACAAAGTAGAATTTTTGCTTACAAGACCCCACAGCTTAGAGGGAACATTGGTATACTGTGTTTAGGTTTTCAAAATGCAAACTGGTTTCAGGTGTTTTCTGAATTGCTTAAAAAAATGGAAATCGCCCATCACAAACACCCTACCTTTTTATTCCTTTGAAGCTGGAGTGGGCTTTTTTTATTTTAAAAAAAGCTGTGTTGTGGTGGTGTTGAACACACAGTGGGGAGCCGGGCAGTCATTTGAATCTGAGGAATTGTTTTGCCTCTTTCCCCCACCCCTACTGGGGGCTTTAGGAAGGATTAGGCATGTTGTCAGGAACAGAGATTCCAGGAATTCCTTACCCTTCGCTCCTTTTAATTCCCTGCTTGTTTTACGTTCTGGTTGGCCGGTAAGAAGCTGGCCTCCAAGTGGGGTTGAAAACTAGCAAATGGGAGTTAGGAAAAATTAGGCAGGCAAGGTTTTACTTGGAGATAGCTCCATGTTGGTAGCCGTGTTGGTCTGAAGCTATAGAACTAGAAATGTAAAATTTCCGGAAATTTTGAAGCTCGGAAAAAAAAACATTTTCCCCCCCGTTTTTTTCGGGGGGAAACGGAAATTTTCAGAAAAATTGAAAAAAAGGCTACATTAGCATTTCTTTTGTCTTTTCTAGATTGAAAGTCATTCTGTTACTTTAGGAACATAAAATATGACTGTGGACATTTTTACTTGGCATGAAATTATCACAACTAGCATATTAAAAATATAGTGTATCCAAACAATTATTACAAACAGAATACCCACCCACATGCAAAAACAAAACTGAAACCTTTTTCTTTTCTTCTAACAATAGCACCTCCTAAAGGAAGAAATGCATATTTTTCCAATTTTTCGGAAAAAAACAAAAAAGGCTTCAGGGAAAAAACGGGGGGGGGGGACCATTTCCCCCCTAATTTTTCCGGTTTTTCCCCGGGCCTTCACATCTCTATATAGAACAAAGTTTGAGTCCAGTGGCGCCTTTAAGACCAACAAAGCTTATACCCAGGGCCATAGCTAACGTGGGGCCCACGAGGCCCGGCCCCTAGCGTTTCTTCCGGGCCCACTCCCTCCCAGGCTGGCCCCAAATTGAATTAATGCAATTAACTTTGATTTAATTAGCTGTGCCCCCCAAGGCCCCCTCAGCAAAAATCCCTAGCTATGGGGCCACTTAATTAAAATTAAACTTTATTGGTCTTTAAAGGTGCCACTGGAGTCATACGTTGTTCTAAAGGTTTACTTGGAAATTGCACATACCTATTAACTCTTCCCCAAGAAGTTAATACATTTCACTGGAGGGTTTAACATTTCTTTTACTCCCCCCCTCCCCAAATGGGGAGGGAAGCCGATCCAAAGTGGCTTACATCGTGCTCCTCTCTTCCATTTTATCCTCACAACAACCCTCTGAGGTCGGTTAGGCTGGGACTGTGTTACTGGCCCGTAGTCACCCCATGGTCACCTAAAACCTGCGTCTCCCAGATCCCCGTCCAGCATTCTAGCTTGAAGGTATGATTGGAAATGGGCGTTGTTACTAGTTCACAGGGCTCTTTTTGTAGAAAAAGCCCAGCAGGAACTCATTAGCATAATAGGCCACACCCAATAGCAGAAACTCATTAGCATATTGGGCCACACCCCTACCAGCACCACTCATTAGCATATTAGGCCACACCCTCATGTTACTAGAAGTGTGGTCATCCAGCCACACCCACCTTTTGCTTCTTATTCTGTTGACCTTGTTTGTTGTAAAAACCCAGAGCTTTTTTTGTAGGAGGAACTCCTTTGCATGTTAGGCCACAAACCCCTAATGTAGCCAATCCTAATGAGTTTCTGCTGTTGGGTGTGGCCTATTATGCTAATGAGTTCCTGCTGGGCATGGCCAACTCAGGAGCCAGCCGGAACTCCGTTCCTGTGCCTTCCTGCCCAAGAATAGCCCTGCTGGTTCACATGGTGCTATTAGTTCATGTGGTACAACGTGCTGCAGGCAGGGCTGGCGTTTTTGTTTCTCTCTCTCCTCAATCTCCCGGGATTCTCCAGAAAGCGTAGAATGTGTTGCTGGGCGCAGGATTCGACTTTCCGACTTGTGTGTGTGTGTGTGTCGAAACAGTACCTTTCTGCATGCCAGATTTCAGCACTGAACTTGGACCGTAAGGTGGAAAAAGTTCCCGTTTCCTTTCCTTTTGTTGATGTGGTCAGAAATGCGGCAAATGCCAGGTGGAAGCTCGGGAACCAAAAGAAGGGGCAGCACATGATTTCCTGTACACAAGGAAGGGTACGGGGAGCGACTGGGCATCATACCACAGCTTTCTGTTCCTGTTCCAGATTATTGAGGCTTTTGAGCAAGTGAAGGCGCAGTCTCTATACATCTGTGCTTTTACATATATTTTGAAGACTGTTGGTCGTTGGTCTGGAGATTGCGAAAAGAATGGTGGTGGGGGAGAGGATTTGGGATTAAAAATTAATTGCCACCCGGTATGTGCTATAGATAGCCCTGGAATGGCTCAGTTTGCTTGGAAACGGCTTTGCTCTGGAAATAGAAAGTAATCCCGGAGAGAGGCTGACCTGCCATGCAAAGTTTGTAAATAAAGGAGATTGCAGGTGACTCTCTGACATGTTTCTCGAAGGCAGGAAAAAAAATTGGAAACCTTCCATGCCGAGATCGAAGTTCCGCACTGGAACTGAGCCCCTGTTAGGAAAGGCTAACCTTTTCTTTTGTGGTTTTTGCCTTGAATCCATTTATAAAGAGAGTGTGAGAGGCAGTGATTCAAAGAAAACAAAATTTTCCTTGCATCCCTTTTCTGCTGTTCTCTCCCCCCCCCCAATTTTGGCAGCCAGCAGTCAAAGAATGAGAAACAGAATTATGCTGCCAATGAAATTAGTTACACTTAATTTACTCATAGCTTGCAGAGGGCTGGTGTGCAGAAACTGCAAATCCTTTCCCGCTCTGCAATCCCTCAAACGTCCACTTGCCCAGGAGAGGGAGGGATCAGGGAGAGGGTGTTAAATTGTTGTAGTTCGTCTGCGGGACTGTCCCACTTCGGCTGCTGAGAATGGAAAGGTGTTTTGAGAAGATAGTCGACGAGTATTAAGATGCAACAGGGCATAAAATGTAACGTTTAATGTCTAGCTGTCAGTAGTAGCTAATGGTATTAATTCTAGGCTTTAATGATAAGTATATATAATAGGAGCTGCGGTGGCTCAAGTGGTTAAGACGCTGAACTGCGGGCTGTGGAAGGTCAGTAGTTCAGCAGTTCGAGACTCGAGTGTAGTAACAGGGCATAACATGTAACGTTTAATGTCTAGCAGTCAGTAGTAACTAATGGTGTTAATTCTAGGCAGGGCTCCTTTTGTAGAAAAAGCCCAGCAGGAACTCATTAGCATAATAGGCCACGCCCAACAGCAGGAACTCATTAGCATATTATGCCACACCCCTGACAGCACAGCTCATTAGCACATTAGGCCGCACCCCCATGTTACCAGAAGTGTGGTCATCCAGCCACACCCACCTTTTGCTTCTTATTCTGTTGACCTTGTTTGTTGTCAAAAGTTTCCAGGGCTCTTTTTGTAGCAGGAACTCCTTTGCATGTTAGGCCACACACCCCTAATGTAGCCAATCCTAATGAGTTTCTGCTGTTGGGTGTGGCCTATTATGGTAATGAGTTCCTGCTGGGCGTGGCCAACTTGGGAGCCAGCTTTCCTGTGCGTTCCTGCCAAAAATAGCCCTGATTCTAGGGTTTAATGATAAGTATATATAATATAAAATGTTGAACATTATATATGTTTATTTTAAATGTCCATGCCAAACATTCTGTATTTACTCTGATGCAGATCGTCCCTGTAATGGATAAGTTAAGAATTTGTATAACATTTATATCCCTGTCCCCCCCCCCCCCCACCAATATCCCTATCTTAATTAAAAAAGGAACGAGAAGAGAGTCAAGGGGTTCATATCTCATGGGGAAAATCCACCGGCTGCTTGCCTCTGGTCAAGGAGATTTGAGGTAATGAAAAACCTATTCACCTGAAGTGAAGCTGATCCTAGGCAGGCACCTCGCCTTCAAACCAGTTTCCTTTATGAAAACATCACCTTCTGCCTGTCTCTTTCTGGCAGTAGGCAGAAGTAGGAAATGGAATCCATGAGGTTACTAAAGCTTAGTGCTGTAGTAGCCCTTTGCTTCTTAGCTTACAGGCAGGCTTCAGAAGAAGGAGGAGGAGGAGGAGGAGGTTGGATTTATACTCCGCCCTTCAAGTTTTATTCAGGTACAAGCTCTCCCTCCTCTGCAAGGACAGATCTGCACGTCCCCCCCCCCAATAGCTAGCAATCCAAAACAGTCCAGTGGAGCCTGAGCGGTGGGTGTTGCCTTCTGACACACTTCCGGTGACGTCAGGGGGTGTGCGATATGCAAATAAGCAAATAAGTTATGCTAATGAGTTATGCTAATGAGCTCTTGCACCTCTTTTTCTACGAGATGGCCCCTGAGTAACAGATTTACATATAGAAGGGTGGGCAGTAAATTCACACCGTCTATATGTATGACTGTTATTTCTGTTCCCATTTCATTGTATCTGCAGAAGTGTGCGTGCACACAAAAGCTCATACCTTGAACAAATTCAGTCTCCAGCGGCACCTTTAAGACCAACTAAAGTTTATTCAAGGTATAAGCTTTCGTGTGCAAGGTGCACATTTTCAAATACATTGGCATGGAAGACGAGGTTCTGAACTTATAGACGGGGATTTTAACAGCAAATTGACATGTAACATGATGATGTTTAAGTTATGCAAAGTGGCAAACTAAATAACAAGTTAAGGTTAACTTAATGCTGCTTCAGACCAACACGGGTGACTACCTGGCTCACACCTTGAATAATCCTTTGTTGGTCTTAAAGCTGCCCCTGGGCTCAGACTTCGTTCTGTTGCTTCAGACTGACATGGCTGCCCACCTGAATCTCGCTTTGGTGTAACTTTAAGCCTTCTGGTCATCCCTGGCTAGAGATGTGAAGGCCCGGAAAAAACCCGGACAAATTCAGAAAAAAACCAGTTTTTTCCCGTTTCCCCCCTGAAACCTTTTTTGTTTTTTTCCGAAAAATAGAAAAAATAAAATAAAATTTAAAAAATTGACTATGGAACGTTTTATTTTAACATGATGAATAAAATATTTTAAGACAAGGTGTGCAAATATTTTCCAAATCATTTCTAATATTTTTATATATATATGGTATCAGATTGATCTGATTTCTGTGCACTGAGGACAAGCAAGTCCTAGGTTACAAACTGAACTCTCCAATGCAAGAACAAGATGCATTTCTTCCTTTAGGAGGTGCTATTGTCAGAAGAAAAGAAAAAGGTTTCAGTTTTGTTTTTGCATGTGGGTGGGTATTCTGTTTGTAATAATTGTTTGGATACACTATATTTTTAATAGGCTAGTTGTGATAATTTCATGCCAAGTAAAAATGTCCATAGTCATATTTTATGTTCCTAAAGTAACAGAATGACTTTCAATCTAGAAAAGACAAAAGAAATGCGAATGTAGCATTTTTTCCAATTTTCCCGAAAATTTCCATTTCCCCCTGGAAAAAACTGGAAAAAAAACGGGTTTTTTTCCGAGCTTCAAAATTTCCGGAAATTTTACATCTCTATCCCTGGCCCTAAAGATATCCGGCTGTCCTCGACCAGAGCCAGGGCTTTTTTTTGGCCTTGGCTACAACCTGGCGGAACTCTCTGCCAACTTAATGCAGTTCCGCAGGGTCCGTAAGGCAGAGGTGTTCCGCCAGGCTCTTGGTTGAGGGCAGCAACGTTTTTTCATCATGGCTGGCACCAGTGTTCCCTCTAAGCTGAGTTAGTGTGAGCTAGCTCGCAGGTTTTTAGCTTCCAGCTCGCAGGTTTTTGTCTTAGCTCAGGAAGGAGGGCTCCAGAGCAAACTAATTTATGCAGCAGGCTAATCGCTCGCTCACAACTTTCATGCCACTCGCTGACAAAGTAGAATTTTTGCTCACAAGACTCCACAGCTTAGAGGGAGCATTGGCTGGCACCTTCTTTTCCTCCGTTCTGCCCACTTCGGCCTCCTCCCTGACCTGCCCACGAGGCAGAAGAACTGTCCAGAGTAGGTTTTGGATTAAATTATGGACGCCATCTAGAGACTATTAAATTAGGACCAATTGATTGTTGATTTTAATATGTAACTATATTGTTATGAACTGTTGTAAATCACCCAGAGCCTTGTGTACTCAGGGACTGGGCAAACCAGAAACCTTAATAATGATTTTGTGAGAAAGATGATTTCTGTCTGTACCTGTGCAGACAGACTAACACGGCTACCCATCTTGAGCTGCCTCCCAAAGAGAGTTCATAACACTGCTGGGGTATAAAAAGGAATGTTAACAGTTACTGTCAAAATATGGAGCTTTTAAAGCGATCGGCTTTGGTTACGCTGACCTCACAGGAATTCTGGGTGCATCAGGCTTTGCCTCTTGGAAGCGGTGGGCCCAGACAACTGTCATAGAACGTTAAAAGGCAGGAATGAAATAGATCTTGACTCAGATGTGCGTGATTCATAGACTGAATATACACTTTTCTGAAGCAGTTTTTAGGACGTATACCTAGTGTCGTAAGAACATGAGAAGAGCCCTGCTGGATCAGACCACTAGTCCACCTAGTCTGGTATTCTGTTTCACAGAGTGGCCAACCGGTTGCCACGGATGGCCAAATAAACAGGGCATAGAGGCTGAGACCGCGTGTTGCCTCCTGGCCCTGGCGCTCAGAGGTTCTTCTGACTATAGAGGCTCTGTCTACTCACTGTGGAGAGTAGCCACCGATGGACCTCTCTTTTATGATTCTATCTAAAGGTAGTTCCCTTGCTCGAAAGCCAGCCGAGTCCAACTCTAGGGTCGCGATGCTCATCTCCGTTTCAAAGCTGAAGAGCCAGCACTGTCCGAAGACGTTTCCGTGGTCATGTGGCCGGCATGACTAAACACCGAGGCGCACGGAACGCTGTTACCTTCCCACCGAAGTGGTACCTATTTATCTACTTGCAGTTTCTTGCTTTCGAACTGCTAGGTTGGCAGGAGCTGGAACTAGAGACGGGAGCTCACTCCGTCATGCGGCACCCGGGTCTCGAACTGCTGAACTACTGACCTTCCACAGCCTGCAGTTCAGCGTCTTAACCACTTGAGCCACCGCAGCTCCTTGTTCTATCTAGCGCCCTTTTAAAGCCAGCTGTGCTTGTGGCCATCACGACGTCCCCTGGCAATGAATTCTACAACTTAATTGCTCCTTGAGTAAAGACTTAACTTCCGGAATCTTGTTCTCCATCAACTTCGGTTCCCTGCGGGTAGCCATGTTGGTCGGTTGTGAAACAAACCAGAAGCCGAGTGCCACCTTAAAAGACTAACCCGGCTCATTCCGGCAGGAGCTTTTATGAGTTGGGACTCAGCTTAGGGCTGCCAAACCGCGGCGGGGGATCCGTGCGTCGTCGCAGGATCGCTGCCGCGGGGGGGACAGCGATCCGCATTGCACCGGCGTCGCCAGGATGTGATGGTACGCGTCGCTCTGGCAACGGGGGTTTGGAGTCCCGTTGCCAGGGCGACGCGTAGCGTCACATCCTGGCGACGCCGGTGCAACGCGGATTGCTGTCCCCCCTCGGCAGCGATCCTGCGACGACGCACGGATCCCCCGCTGCGATTTGGCAGCCCTAACTCAGCTCCATGAATCTCTAAGGTTCCCCTAAACTCCCGGTGGATTTAGATCGGAAGTCCCGTATCTTTTTGAACGTGTGAGCACATTGGGAATCCTGACACAGGGCGCAATAGCAAACCGGCTGCTGGAGGAGGGCGGAGCCAACCCAAAAACGTCAGGAAACAATGGCACGCACAACTCTTCAACGTCTGAGGCAGAAGTTCTTAACGGGATGCCCTTTAGTCTGCATGGCTGATCAGAATCCCTGCGGAACGCGAGCCCCACCTGACTCTGCTAGAGATGAACAGAGGTGGTTTGCCATTGCTTGGGTCTGCATAGCACCCCTGGTCTCCCATTGAAGTACTAACTAGGGTCCAACCCTCCTTAGCTTCCAAGATTGGTAGCCTGGGCCATCCAGGCTAGATACTTAGTGAGAGTGAGCTTAGAGGGAAAGGGACATCACATTCCAGGTATGCCTCCAGTCTTTGTTCCCTCTAAGCTGAGTTAGTGTGAGCCAGCTCACAGTTTCTTTAGCCTCCAGCTCACAGATTTTTGTCTTAGCTCAGGAAGGATGGCTCCAGAGCAACCTAATTGACGCAGTAGCCCAATGGCTCGCTCACAACTTAAATGCCGGTCGCTCACAAAGTAGGATTTTTGCTCACAGGACTCCACAGCTTAGACGAGGGCGCATTGCCCACAGTTCAGCTATGGGAATAGCAGTTTGTAAAACTTTTTGGGGAGGGGAATGGGCAGCCTCTGAGCTCATGCAATGTGTCTTTCCATTATCTGCCGCTGCGCTCTTGGTCTTTTAGACGAGGGGAGGTAATTTGTCAGGCAGCATTAAGCCCCCCTTCCCAGCAACTCTCCCATTCAACCAAGGCTATTTTTGGGCAGGAACGCACATAGGCTTACCAAGGTCCAGCGGGGGAATTGTATTTCCTGGCAGGAGCCTTGCCGCGGGGACGGCTGCACGCGCTGCACCCGCCATCGCCAGGATGTGACGCTCTGCGTCGCTCTGGCAACGGGACTCCAAACAGCCCCGTTGCCAGAGCGACGCAGAGAGTCACATCCTGGCGACGGCGGGTGCAGCGCGTACAGCCGTCCCCGCGGCAAGGCTCCTGCCAGGAAATGCAATTCCCCCGCTGGACCTTGGTAAGCCTAAACGCACAGGAACGGAGTTCCGGCTGGCTCCCGAGTTGGCCACGCCCAGCAGGAGCTCATTAGCATAACAGGCCACACCTAACAGCAGAAACTCATTATAATTGGCTACATTAGGGGCGTGTGGCCTAACATGCAAAGGAGTTCCTGCTACAAAAAAAGGCCCTGGGTTTTGACAACAAACAAGGTGAACAGAATAAGAAGCAAAAGGTGGGTGTGGCTGGATGGTAACATGGGGGTATGGCCTAATATGCTAATGAGCTGTACTATCAGGGGTGTGGCCTAATATGCTAATGGGTTTCTGCTGTTGGGTATGCCTTATTATGCTAATGAGTTCCTGCTGGAAGCCCTGCAACAAACAAACCTTTGCCCCCACCGCTTTAATATGAGAGAACTTGAGGTAACTTAAGATCGTTATGTCCCATGAATTCTGAATCTGGCCGTTTTCCTAACTTAAAGCAGAAACTGTTATTCCTCTTCTGTGGACTAATTTGCGCTTTGGTAACCTCTTTGGCTGAAGACCTTTGTCCTGGTTAGTGATGAATGGGGAGGGGAAGCCCGGCGAATCAGTCCACATTAACTGGCTTTCTCAAGGTCAGGCTGTCCTCCACGGAAATACGGACTTAGACTTCCTGACTCCTTCGTGTGTTCTCTTAATCTGTTGTGCTTCCAGTGCTGCAGCAGCAAAGAAACTTGGAAATGCCTCAGATGCTGTGTGTGTTTGTGTGTGTATTTACGTACAGGAAATCCTGTTGTTAGAATGTTCTGTTCATGTAAAAAAAACAACAACCACCCAACAACCTAGAGTTATTAGGTAGAAGTCTTTGTGGAAGTGTATTTCTGTTTGGGTGTTTGGGCACACTGTTGTAATTTTACATTGCACCACATGCAACGAAGAACTGCTTGCAGACGTGATGCGCCAACCACTATTGCTGTAGTAAAAGAATATTTCCGGTTTTAGGAAAGGCAAACCTAGCATCTGCTAGAAAGTAAATGGCTCCTGAAGTCGCTTGAACAGATTTTAGTGTCGAACATGGTTGTTCAGTCACTGGAAGAATTTAAAACCCACGAAAGAAAAGATCCCATTGTAAGAGAATACCTGGGCATTTGTCGTCGTTCATCCTTTACCCAGAAGAAATTCGCTTTGCTGTTCTCAGGAGGTGTTGTGTCACGGAGTACTAGGAGATTGTTTTCTGTGACAGGTTAAAGGGATATTGTGGTTTATGGAATAAGCTTTAGTCATAAATTTGCGGTCCGGTGTTTGAACTGTCTTCACAAACGAAGGACTGTTTCCCTTCCTCCTAGTCATCAGCAAAAAATGTGTTTGCTATTTGGAGGTGGGTATCGCTGGAGGTGGATTTAATATGGCTTGAGATTCTCTCCCCCCCCTTCTTTCTAAACATTCCCTAATGCTTTGTCTACGAACTGTAAAAACACTGTGTTTTCCCCCCTTTTTCTTTTTTGTCCTGCAGAATTTATTTATTTATAATTTCAATTTCTGTGCCGCCCTTTCTTTGAGTTCACAGAGCTCAGGGAGGTTAACGGCATAATAGTGTACAATTTAAAATCCAAGGAATTAAAATAGCCCAAAACAACATCAGTTGGCACCAAAACAAGTTTACAGTTTGCCTTAACTGTCTCGCAGTAGGCGAGAGAAAGCAGGGTGGGGAAGGGGGAGTGCCGGATACGATGGTAGGTACCCGTTGCTGTCCTCAACGAAAACCCTGGCAGAATATCTCTGCCTTGCATGCCCTGCGAAACTGCACAAGGTCCCGCAGGGCATGGATGTTATTTGGCAGAAAGTTATTCAGTCCCCTGCACTACTCTATGCCTTCAACCAGAAAGCATGGTTACAGCGTCTGTCAAAATGTAGGCTTTTCAGAGTTCAGTAAATCTAAGGCATTTGTAATGTCAGGTCCCTCTTGTGCTCTACTACCTTGATGTAGGCCACCGCTCTTACAGTCATCTGGTTCCGTTTGTTCTATAGTTTGATGCAACAGGAATGTTTAGTGGATTATTGAGGAATGAATCAACATTCTTAAGGAAACTTATACACACACATACAGGAATGGGCAGGTTAATATACATTTGCTTCTGTGTTGAAATAATTTTCAGGTACCTTGTGTTGAAATGACTTGCCTTTTTGGTGCAGTCCGCTAGTTCTTCATCTGTGCAAGTCCTGTCAGTGAAGGGGAGAGGCGCAAGAGCTAGGCTCCCACTCATTTTCAACGCACCTGAATCCAAGGATTAACAGAGGGTTGAGTCCAATGTTCCCTCTAAGCTGTGGAGTCTTGTGAGCAAAAATTCTTCTATGTGAGTTACTGGCGTTAAAGTTGCGAGCAAGCGATTTGGCTGCTGCATCAATTAGTTTGCTCTGGAGCCCCATCTTTCCTGGGCGAAGACAAAAATCTGTGAGCTGGAGGCTAAAAAACCCTGAGCTGGCTCACACTAACTCAGCTTAGAGGGAACACTGGTTGAGTCCTAAACTGGCTGTCTCCAGATCATCTTGGAAGAACTGCTTTTGCCTCCCTTGAACTCCTTTAGATTTACATTCTTTTTTAATGTTAAATTAAGCTAATTATATGTCTCCGACGCACGCTGTTGTCTTATATGGCTTATGTTTCCCCCTGTCTCTTGGAAGAGCCAATGAAAGATATGTTTACACTTTGAACAGCCACTGAGTTTGCTTCCCTGCCCACAGTGAGCAATGCAGAGTTGTGTCTCTCCCCCCCCCTCCACACTTCATCAGCTCATCTGTGTTTTATAATTACTGTTTATTTTTAAGAGCCTCTTAGAGCCACCCAGTGAGGAGGTGAATCATAGAGACTCCCGGTCTTTGCATGAAGGAGACTCTCTGTTTGTGCATCAGAGGGCAGCCGTGTTGTTCTTCAGTAAAACAGTTAGATTTGAGTCCAGAAGAAGAAGAAGAAGAGGAGGAGGAGGAGGAGGAGGAGGAGGAGGAGGAGGAGGAGGAGGAGACGACGACGACGACGACGACTGGGTTTATACCCCATGCCCTTCACTACCCAGGGGAGTCTCAGAGCGGCTTAGAAACTCCTTCCCCTTCCCCTCCCCACAACACACACCCTGTGAGGTAGGTGAGGCTGAGAGAGCTCTGACAGAAACTGCTCTTTTTCAAGAACAGCTCTGACAGAACTATGGCTTGCCCAAGGTCATCCCGCCAGGTGCAAGTGGAGGAGTGGGGAATCAAACCCGGTTCTCCCAGATTAGAGTCCGCGCACTTAACCACTACACCAAACCGGCTCCTTAAGAGACCAACACACTAGCACCTTAAGAGACCAAGAAGAGCTTCAGGGTATGAGCTTTTGAGAGCCAGGGCTCCCGTTATCTACTGCTATGTCTGAGGAATGAAGGAAGTTTTGACTCTAGACAGCTTATATCCTGAAGCTCCTCTTGTTGGTCTCCAAGGTTGCTACGGGAGGCAAAACTCTCTGTGTGTGAGAGAGACAGAGAAGGTCTAAAGCCATAGAACCATTTGTCTTGCTTCACCCAGCGAAAGGTTTCCCCTTGCTCGAAAGCTAGTCGGGTCTGACTCTAGGAGGTGGTGCTCATCTCCGTTTTCAAGCCGAAGAGCCAGCGCTGTCCGAAGACGTTTCCGGGGTCATGTGGCCGGCATGACTAAATGCCGAGGCGCACGGAATGCTGTTGCCTTCCCGGCGAAGCGGTACCTGTTTATCTACCTGCAATGTCCTGCTTTCGAACTGCTAGGTTGGCAGCAGTGTTCCCTCTAAGCTGAGTTAGTGTGAGCTAGCTCACAGTTTTTTAGCCTCCGGCTCACACATTTTTGTCTAAGCTCAGGAAGGATGGCTCCAGAGCAGACTAATTTATGCAGTAGCCAAATCGTCCGCTCACATTTAATTTAATGCCAGGAGCTCACAAAGTAGAATTTGTGCTCACAAGACTCCACAGCCTAGAGGGAACATTGGTTGGCAGGAGCTGGGGTTAGAGATGGGAGCTCAATCCGTCACGCGGCACTCAGGTCTCGAACTGCTGAGCTACCGACTTTCCTGTCTGCAGTTCAGCGTCTTGACCTCTGAGTCACCTGGCTAGTTCGAACCAAACTTTTAGCAGGCTGCTTTAAAAGCAGTGTGAACGAAGAATGGGGTTTTTTTGTGGGTTTTTTTGTTTTGTTTCTTGCTGTGTCCTAGTGAATAATTTTCCTTGAATCTAAGAGACCTTGGCACAGGTGAAGATCTGCCAGAGAAAGCCAGTGTGGTGTAGGGGTCAGAGTGTTGGACAGGGACCTTGCTCTGGTCAGCTCTGGAGGCTTGCTGGGGGATGCTGTGCCGGTCACATGCTCTCTGCCTAACCTGCCACGCAGGACTGTCGTGAGGGCAAAACAGAGGAGAGGAGAACAACGCAAGCCCGCTTTGGGTCTTCTTTGGGGGGACAGGCATAGAGATGTAAAATTTCCGGAAATCTTGAAGCTCGGAAACCCCCCCGGTTTTTCCCAGTTTTTTTCGGGGGGAAACGGAAATTTTTGGAAAAATTGAAAAAATGCTACATTAGCATTTCTTTTGTCTTTTCTAGATTGAAAGTCATTCTGTTACTTTAGGAACATAAAATATGACTATGGACATTTTTACTTGGCATGAAATTATCACAACTAGCATATTAAAAATACAGTGTATCCAAACAATTATTACAAACAGAATACCCACCCACATGCAAAAACAAAACTGAAACCTTTTTCTTTTCTTGTGACAATAGCACCTCCTAAAGGAAGAAGTGCATCTTGTTCTTGCATTGGAGAGTTCAGTTTGTAACCTAGGACTTGCTTGTCCTCAGTGCACAGAAATTAGATCAATCTGATACCATATATATATATTTTAGAAATGATTTGGAAAATATTTGAACACCTTGTCTTAAAATATTTTATTCATCATGTTAAAATAAAACGTTCCATAATCAATTTTTTTTTCTTTTTTCAATTTTTCCAATTTTTCGGAAAAAAACAAAAAGGCTTCAGGAAAAAAATGGGTTTCCCCCCCGAATTTTTCCGGTTTTTTTCCGGGCCTTCACATCTTTAGACAGGCAGAGTATATAAACCAAGTAAACTTTTAGAATAGTTGCCCGGCCGTGGCAACTTGCCGTCTCTCAGCCCCATGCAAATGAGCATCGGATCTCCCTGCTTGCAAAAATAGGAAGCAGAGTTCCTTACAGCTGCTGGACACCGAAAAAGAACAAAAATGCTTTGAATGCCAGCATAGCGCAGGGGTTAGAATGCTGGACGAGGATCTGGGAGGGGAGGCGGCGGGAAATGCCAGCATGGCCAAGGCCGTTGGGTTTCCAAGGCAGGAGGTTTGCCGTTGCCTGCCTCTCCGCAGAGACCCTGGTATCCCTTTGTGGTCTCCCATCCAAGTACTGACCAGGGCTGACCCCACTGAGCTTCGCCCAAGCGCATTCCAGGTCAGGGCAAGAAGAGGAGGAAGAGGTGATGGTGGTGATTGGATTTATACCCGGCCCTTCACTGCCCGAAGGAACATGAGAGAAGCCAAAGTTGGATCAGTCCAGTGGCCCATCCTGTCCAACACTCTGTCACACAGCGGCCAAAAATACTAGGGGCCATATCTTTCCGATCTCGCCGCGCCTCAGAAGTCGCACTCGGCAACTAACACTTTCCCGAAGGGAGTGGTGTGCCCACCCCCTTACGGGTGATCCCCAGTTTATCTACTCACCGAAGCTTTCGAATCGCTGGGTAGACGATGAGCTAGGACAAGGCTTGGTTGCTCACACCAGCACGGGGCTAGAACTGCCAAAGCTTGGCAGTTCAGATGTTATCGTTCAGAGGAAAAATCCCCTGTGCCACCGCTAATAGCCACTGATAGACCTGTGCTCCATATGTTTATCCAATTCCCTCTTGAAGCTGTCCATGCTTGTAGCCGCCGCCACCTCCTGCAGCAGTGAATTCCATGTGTTAACCACTCTTTGGGTGAAGAAGGACTTCCTTTTACATGTTCTAACCCGACCGCTCAGCAGTTTCATGGAGTGCCCACGAGTTCTCCTATTGTGAGAAAGGGAGAAAAGTCCCAGAGCGGCTTACAGTCTCCTTTCCCTTCCCTTCCCCACAACAGACACCCTGTGAGGTCGGTGGGGCTGAGAGAGCTCTTTCGAGAACTGCCCTTGAAAGAACAGCTCCGACAGAACTATGGCTTGCCCAAGGCCACAGCAGCAGGTGCAAGTGGAGGAGTGGGGGAATCAAACCCGGTTCTCCCAGATTAGCGTCTGCGCACTTAAGCACTACACCAAACTGGATCCTGTAGAAGGCGTACAGAAGGGGGTTGCCATTACATGCCTCTGCATAGAGACCCTGGTATTCCTTGGTGGTCTCCCATCCAAGGACTGACCATGGCAGGCGCTACTTAGCTTCCCAGATCTGGTATCCACGTCAGAGCAAAAAGATGTACACGGTTGCCATTACCCGCTTCTGTGTGGTCACCATGGTATTCCTTGATGGTTTCCCATCCAAGGACTGACCAGAGCTGAGCCAATGTTCCCTCTAAACCATGGAGTCTTGTGCGCAAATATTCTACTTTGTGAGCTACTGGCATGAAAGTTGTGCATTCATGATTTGGCTACTGCATAAATTAGTTTGCTCTGGAGCCCTCCTTCCTGAGCTAAGACAAAAATGTGTGAGCCGGAGGCTGAAAAACTCTGAGCTAGCTCAGACTAACTCAGCTTAGAGGGAACGCTGGAGCTGACCCTGCTTCGCTTCCGAGATCTTGGCTAGCCTGGGCCATCCAGATCAGCGTCAGGAAGACCCAGGTTCAAATCCCCAGGGAAGCTCACATAGGGCTAATCGTACCGTGTCTCTCAGCCTAGCCTGTAGCACAGGGTGATGGTTGTGAAATTCACTTGGAAGGAGGGGAAGGATAACACCGTAAGCTGTTTTCGGTCCCCGCTGAGGAAGAAAGCCGAGTATATAAGGCTCAATATAAATAAATAAAATGTAGAGGCTCTTGGTTGACTTCTTGGCTAGGGTCGCGGGTGGCTGTGGTGAGAACAGAATTCTCCTGGGCGTTTGGAGTGCTGAAACTCTGCAGAAAGACGGAGTTGAGGGCGAGAGGGCACCTTCCGTGGTGTGAATGGGCACAGGGCCCTTTCCTTTCTCCACGGTGGAATGGCTAAGTAGCCTTTCAACAATGTGCAGTTGACATTCGCTGTAAAAAATGGGCAGGTGGAAAGTGGCTCTTGGGCTCTTCTCCTGGCTAAACAAGGAAGTTTCCCACCATCTCCTCCTAGAAGCACTAAGGTCCAATTGTTTCAGTAGGCCTGTTTTGTTGTTGGCTTGGATGGCTTTTTTTTTTTAAGCGTAAAAAGGCCGCCAGCAATATTTGGCTGTGTCTCTGTGACCTTTTCAGTGCTGCAAGAAGGGGGGGGGGGTTGTGCCAAGAAAAGATGGCGCTGCTGTATAATGCATTGCACCTAGCCGCGTCTGAGCATGTTGAAGTCTGGTGGTGGCAATAGCCCTGGGCCTGGTCTGAGGCCTGTGAACAGCTTTAATGCGCCTCCCCATGTCTGAAGTAGTTTCAGCACATCTGTCAAGTGGCAGTGTTTGGAAGCATGCCTTGACACCTTCCATTGCTTAGATGCATTTGAATCTGGGTTTGGAAGGGTTGTAACTGTGCAATTTTTTGCAAGGGACCAAAATCAGGAAAATTCAACCCTCTTGGCTCACAGGTCCTCAAGCAGTATGGTGTAGTGGTTAGCGTGTCTGACTAAGATCTGGGAGGTAAAAGTAAAGGTTTCCCTTGCTCAAAAGCGAGTCGAATCCGACTGTAGGCGGCGGTGCTCATCTCAGTTTCCAAGCCGAAGAGCCAGCGCTGTCCTAAGACTTATCTATGGTTACGTGGCTGGCATGACTAAACGCCGAGGCGCATGGAACGCTGTTACCTTCCCACCAAAGCGGTATCTATTTATCTACTTGCAGTTTCTTGCTTTCGAACTGCTAGGTTGGCAGGAGCTGGGGCCCGAGATGGGAGCTCACTCTGTCGCACGGCACTAGGGTCTCAAACTGCCGAACGACAGACCTTCCGGTCTGCAGCTCAACGTCTTAACCTCTGAGCCTGGGTTCAAATCCCAGTCTGCCATGGAAGCTTGCTGGGTGACCTTGGGCCAGTCACATTTCTCTCAGCCCAATCCACATCACAGGGTGGTGGTGAGTTTAAAATGGAGGAGAGGAATCCACTTCAGTCCTCACCAGCGTTCCCTCTAAGCTGTGGAGCCTTGTGAGCAAAAGTTCTACTTTGTGAGCTGTTGGCATTAAAGCTGTGAGCAAGTGAATTTGGCTGATGCATAAATTAGTGTGCTCTGGAAGCATCCTTCCTGAGCTAAGACAAAAACGTGTGAGCCAGAGGATAAAAAAACTGTGAGCTAGCTCACACTAACTCAGCTTAGAGGGAACACTGGACTCCTCACTGGGCAGAAAGACAGGGTGTAAGTGAAGTAAATATAAATATGTTGTGACATCCAGGAAGGAGTGCATTTAAAAAAAAATAAAAATCTTATGTTCATAATTGAGGACAAGCTGGAAGCCGCTTAAAATTGGAGAGGGGCCACGGCTCAGTGGTGGTGCATCTGCTTGGCATGTAGAAGGTCCCAGATTCAATCCCCAGCATCTCCAGGTAGTAGGTGAGTGGGAAAGACCTTGATCTGAGACCCTGGCTCAGTGGTAGAGCCCCTTTTTGGCATGCAGAAGGTCCCCGGTTCAATCTCGGGCACCTCCAGTTACAAGGATCCGGTCGTTGGTGTTGGGAAAGACCTTACTGAGACCCTGGCTCAGTGGTAGTGCATCTGTTTGGCATGCAGAAGGTCCCAGGTTCCATCCCCGGCAGCATCTTCAGTTAAAAGGACCAGGCAGTACATGACGTGAAAGACCTCTGCCTGAGAACCTGAACAGCCGCTGCCAGTCGGAGTGGACAGTGCTGACCTTGATGGACTGATGGTCTGGTTCAGGATAAGGCAGAAGAAACCCCATCGCTTAAATTATAAAAATGAGATTCTAGCAGTATTCCTACACTGGCTGTTGTCAGCTGACTAGGACAAAGCTCTGAAGCCCACACAGCTTCCTTCCTTCCTCCCTTCCTTCCTTCCTTCCTTACTTCCTTCCTTCCTTCCTTCCTTCCTTCCTTCCTTCCTTCCTTCCTTCCTCCCTCGCGCCCTCCCTCCCTCCCTCCCTCCCTCCTCAGCTGCGCCGGTGGCAGTGGGGAGGCTGGCCCACCAAGTTTTCATCCCCAGCAGCAGCAGCAAGGCTGGCCCACCAAGCCTTCTCCCACCCCCTGTTCCCTGTGGCGGTGGCAAAGCCTTCTCAGAGCGTTCCCTGTGAATGTGCAGGGAATGCTCCTTTACTTTTGGGGGAACTTGGTAGAAAATTTAAACAGTAATAAACATTAAAACTCAACCATAAACATTAAAACTCAACCACACTTCTGACTGTCACTGGTTGTACGGTTCTTTAGCATATTATATGGATCAATAGATGGATAGGTGACAACCACCTCAGGGAGGCCATATAGAGACGTCCGCTGCCTCAACCAAAGGCTTTGGCGGAAGAGCTCCGTCTTACAGGCCCTCATCTCGACTGGGAGCATGTTCCACCAGGCAGGGGCCAGGGCAGAAAAGGCCCCGGCCCTGTTCTTGTGCTGAGGCACTGAACCTCACAGTTTTTCAACTTGTGAAGTGGCTATATCCCCCCAGGGCTGGGAAGTCCTGGGTTCAGATCCTCGCTCTGCTGTGGAAACGACACTGGGTGGATCTTGGGCCAGGCACACATTCTCAGCCTAATGTATTTCGCAGGGTCGTTGTGAAGATAAAACTGAGGATGGGGGCCCACCTGATGCCACCTGAATCTCTTTAAAATTAAGGGTGGGATAAAAATATAAGTGACAAACAATAGCCGCTGTTTACAGAGAGTCGATAACACCAAAAAAAAGGCGCCTTGGTTGTAAGTATTCTTTTTTTCCTGGGCTGTTTGTGTGGTGGCCCAAGGTTAAGTCAGAGGGACAAAGATTGTAGGTTTTATCTTTTCTTTTTCTTTTTGGCATAAGGCACGATAAGATCTCTGTGTGTTCTCTTACTCCCCCCCCCTCCAAATGTTAGTCTTGTGCTCTAACGGCTCTGGATAAGCCTTCCGCACTGTCCATTTGTTGCTCAGATTCTTTTAAAAGAAACATAATACTTTTGTTTATCAAAACAGCTTGCTTCCTGCCTGGAAGAACAGGTTTTTATTGCCCCGGCCTCTTCTGCCGGCCCCTTTTGGACTGTAGAAGCCCTTCAGCGTCCTCGTCTGAGAAACGTGGTGGTGGTGGTGGGGGGAAACCAGGGCCGGCCCCAGCTTATTTTGCACCCTAGGCGAGGATCCCTTCTGGCGCCCCCCCCCCCATGTGCCCACCAATTTTCAAAAATAAATGCATTTTAGGAAGAATGAAAAACACAAATAATCAAGAAACTCCCAGAGTATGGGGCCGGGTGCAGCTTGGTGCCCCTAAGGGCCGGCCCGCTCTAGGCGATCGCCTAGTTGGCCTAGTGAGTGAGCCGGCCCTGGGGACAACGACTCTTGGTGGTGAGAAATGTCTGCCTTTTTGGATGTGGCTTGCAGGTTGACGGAGTAAACGTTTGATCTGGTGGTTGGAAGAGTCTTGAAAGCAAACAAAAAAGGGGTCGAACGGGACTAGGTAACCAAAAAGATTGGGGGGGGGGGGGAAAGAACTGTCACGTATGAGAATGCAAACGTCAATGATACAAAAAGTTAAAATTACATTCCAAGAACTTTGATCAAATTATAAATATTAAAAACTGGCATCAAGGTGCATCAGTTCCGGATTACGTATATCGGTACCTTCCCCTAGTGTAAAAGGCCTTTGTAGTAAAATTGCACCTGTACGCAAGGAGATGTCACTCTTCCAGCTGTCTTTGATATGACAGGTACCATTATAACTAACACAGAATACACGTAAACGGAACATATTTCTAAATGTGTTGGAAGAATCTCTTAAGGTCAGCACAGGAAATGGGTGTGCTTACAGCCAGGGTTCCCTCTAAGCTGAGTTCGTGTGAGCTAGCTTACTGTTTTTTAGCCTCCGGCTCACACATTTTTGTCTTGGTTCAGGAAGGAGGGCTCCAGAGCAAACTCATTGATGCAGCAGCCAAATTGCTCGCTCACAACTTTAATGCCAGTAGCTCACAAAGTAGAATTTTTGCTCACAAGACTCCACGGCACAGGAAATGGGTGTGCTTCCAGCATCCCCAATATGAGTGCAGTTCTTTCTGTCATGAGTATGCACTGGATTGGGTGGCTGCAGCCGCTCCCCTCCAATCTGTTCAGTGCTGGGGGTGGGGGAACCCCTTGTGCATGGTGTGTCCAGACACATTGGGCGATGTTCAACCAGTGGTTAATTTATGGAGCGCTGGGATGCCGCATCTGAAAATGTTTCACTAAAGTGCTAGGTTTTGGGGGTGTGACTCTTCCTCCCGTAAATATGGAATGAGAAGTAGGCCTGTGATTAACTTCATGACAAGGCACTCTGCAGATGCCCAGAAACCTCACCCTTCTAATCCTCTCCTTCCAGGATCACGCCCTGGCTTTGAAAAACGCATGGGGGGGGGGGCGGGCGGAGGGGGTTGGAGCCAACTTTCCAACATGACTAATAGAACCTTCAGTACCGCTCTCTGATTCTCCCCCCCCCTTTCGTTATTATTACCGCTAAGCAGCATTAACTTTTTAATCATGGCGTGATTACTCTTTCTTGAATGCAGCTTCTGCCTGCGTTAACTTGTTTGGTGGGTGGCACTAAATAAAGAGGGGAGGGGAGGAAACGGGAGGAAGGGGGGGGGCTATTGGGCTTGCAATGCAACCGAACAAGGGAAGTATCCGAAGCCGAAGTGCAGAGATGAGGGGGTTGGGAAGCAGGGCCTCTCTCTCTCTCTCTCTCTCTCTCTCTCTTTTCCTCCACCCCCTTCCAGGAGGCCCTGTACTGGTTTGGGCCGCTCCAGGCCCTGTCTCAGTGAGGCACCTCGAAAGGGGTGGCGGACGAGGTGGCCGGTCTCTTTTCCGCCCTTTGTGTGCACAGGGAGGCATTTCGAGGAAGCCGAAATCCACTTGGATCACCTGCTTTTGTGCCCCTTCCTGACCCCCCCCCCCAAGCCTCTTTCAGAATCAGAACCTTGCTGGATCCTTGGTCAAGTCCTTTCCCATTGGATGCCGCACTTCCATTCATGAACTGTACACGGTGCCTCCCGCCCCCCCCCTTGTGAAACTAGAGCACATGCTTTTAATAGGTTCTCTCCCACCGTCCATTTTCCTGTTTATTAGACAGAGTACTAGCGCTCTCTCTCCCTTTTTCCACTCTCCCCTCTTCAGTCGCTGTGCGTGTTATTATAGATCGCCGTGCGTTTGTATCTTCAAACGGCCCTCTACTTCTGTGTTTACTTCGGCGACCCAGTACTTCTGCGCAGAACGCTGGGGAGAAAAATACGTCTTCTCCCCAGCTTTCTCTGCTGCGTTTGCATTAGCAGCTCTTCAACTTGTGAGTTGCACGGGGATGCCAACCAATGTTCCCAGTAAGCTGTGGCGTCTCGTGAGCAAAAATTCTACTTTGTGAGCTACTGGCACTAAAGCTGTGAGCAAGCGATTTGGCTGCTGCATGAATTAGTTTGCTCTGGAGCCCTCCTTCCTGAGCTGAGACAGAAATGTGTGAGCCAGAGGCTAAAAAACTGTGAGCTAGCTCACACTAACTCAGCTTAGAGGGAACACTGATGCCAACAGGCCTAGTGGGGGGGGGATGTCCTTTAATTTACCAGGTGCTGTGAAAAGTTTCACTTGCCCATTTCCATATGTTAAAGGGGCAGGGTTTCCCCCCCCCTCTCCAGGCCGTCTGGCAAATCTTCGTCTGGGTGGTGTCCCCTCATTTGCTTAATGCTGTTTACCAGTGTGTGTAGCGCTTTTTGTTGGGGGGTGGGGAACCCATGTTTTGGAGCATGGCTCTGCAGTGAAACCTGGCAAAGGCCGTTGGATGGCGAAGCCTGCAATTCTGTACATCGCAAAAAATCAGTGTGACTTGTATGTGGTCAGGTTGGGGGGGTGTTGTGTATTTGCTTAGCACCACCACACATTTGCTGGATTGGTTTGTGTCCCGTTTGCTGTCTTTTAATTGGCGCTTTGGTTTCCCCGGCATCATTTCTCTTAAGGTGGATGTGTTTTCCCGGGAGAGGCCCCTTTCCCCTTTCTTAGGCATGTCGCAGATAGCAGATAGCGCATTCCTGGCCTCTTAATCACGGTTAACAGATGGAGAAATGTACTGCCCATCCGGTTTCTGAGTTGGTCGCTAGCTTCCGTTCTCCCAAGTCACCTTTACTCTTCCCAAGGTACAAAAACCCATGAACGATAATCAGAACTGAGAAGCCTCATGTGCTTGCACTATCAGGGTGGTAGCAAGCGACGGAATACGGTTCCACATTTTATTTATTTACTTCAGTCACACCCCATTTTTCTCCCCAGAGTGGCTGACATCATTCTCCTCGCCCCCATTTTGTCTTCACAACAACCCTACAAGGTAGGTTAGGTTGCGTGTGTGATTGGCCCAAGGTCACCTAGCAAGCTTCTGTGGCAGGCGTAGAGATTTGAACCTGGGTCTCTCAGACGCTGCAGGGGCTGCTGTGGCTCAAGTGGTTAATATGCTGAACCGCAGGCTTGGAAGGTCAGTCGTTCAGCAATTCGAGACCCGAGTGCCGCATGACGGAGTGAGCTCCCGTCTCTGGTCCCAGCTCCTGCCAACCTAGCAGTTCGAAAGCAAGAAATTGCAAGTAGATAAATAGGTACTGCTTTGGTGGGAAGGTAACAGCGTTCCGTGCGCCTCGGCATCTAGTCATGCCGGCCACATGACCACGGAAACGTCTTCGGACAGCGCTGGCTCTTCGGCTTGGAAATGGAGATGAGCATCGCCCCCTAGAGTTGGATTCGACTGGCTTTTGAGCAAGGGAAACCCTTACCTCTACCTCTCAGATGCTAGGGGGGCACTCTGACCAGTAACTACACAGTCTTAGGCAGTCTCCCCTCCCCGCAACATGTGATGTTAGAAATTGTTGAATGTTATAGTGCAACAAGAAACGGACATGGCTGTATTTATGAAAGAAAGAAAAAAACCCCACAGTGTAACATTTCAAGATCGACCGTTCAGAGGAATACGGATCCAGATATGGAATTTGTCGACGGCCAGGCACCGCCGCTAGTGGAAATTTCCCCCAACAAACATGTTGATTTATTTATATTTAAAAATAAAAATAAAAAAACCCACCCATGTCTCCGTTGAGTCTGGTTCATTGATAAGCCGCTGAATTTAGAAGCTCAGGTTTTCCATATTGAACCAGGCCTTGCTGTGTTTATTACTCAGCCGCGTCTTTTAAAAAAGAAGCGGCCGAAGGGGCGCTAGGCAGAGTTAAAGAGAAATAAACTTATCTTACCAATACAAACGTTGCTTTTCATCTCTCAGGGCCAAGAACTGTTGATCTTGTAAGGTGTTTTAGCAGTGCGATTTTTAAAAATGTCCGTGGATCTCATTATTGAATGGAAGTGTTCTCTTGCTACTGTAGTTGGGTCAACCATGCCTCCTGTGGTTTGCCTCCAAGAGGTTTTGTTGTTGTTGTTGTTTTCTTCTAAACCCAGTATACTTTGAGGCATAGAGATTGGGCTTTGAGGAGCTTCCAGGTGCCCAAAGAACTAATTTTGATTGCTTGCTTGCTTGATTTAATTTACAACCCACACCAATGTTCCCTCTAAGCAGTGGAGTGTTGCGAGCAAAAATTCTACCTTGTGAGCTCCTGGTATTAAAGTTGTGAGCGAGCAATTTGGCTACGGCATCAATTAGTTTGCTCTGGAGCCCTCCTTCCGGAGCCTAAGACAAAAGTGTGTGAGCCAGAGGCTAAAAAACCATGAGCTAGCTCACACTAATTCAGCTTAGGGGGAACCCTGACGCACACCCTCTCCTCGACAGAGGACCCGGGAAGGTTCACGGCATACCCAAACGCAGCATTAAAACTTAAACAGATAATAAAACCTACAAATATAAATAAGTATAGTCAGAGGTCGATTCGGGGGGGATTGCAGTTCCCCCGGGTGAGGTGCAGGGGGGCGTGGCACATGACGAAGCCCCACCCCCTTCTTCCGGCCGCCCCCTGCTTCCAGCCTCATTCTGTTGCAGAAGGAGGAAGAAGCAGGAGGGTAAGTTGGCGTCCTCCCCCTCTGCCTGGCCGAGGCCACTCCACGTGGCCTCCGCAAGGACTCCCAGCCCCATCCAGGAGCTTCCCCAAGGTAGCTGTGTTAGTCTGTTGCTGCAAAATAGTCCAAGAGTTCAAATAGCACCTTTAAGACTAACAAATAGCACCTTTAAGACTAACCTTTAAGACTAAGACTAACTGAGTGGTGGGTGTGGCCTTATGGCACACTTCCGGTGATGGCAGGGGGTGTGGCATATGCTAATGAGTTATGCTAATGAGTTCCCCTAGCTCTTTTGCTACGAAACGACCCCTGAGTATAATAAAGCAGCGCTTATCTCACCAGCCTGCGTTTTTCATTCCGGCATTGTCGTCGCCTTTTGAAAAACTTAAAAAAGAAAGCAAGGAGACCTTCATTGTGTGTGCCTGACATATTAAACTTTTTTCATGATCTGTGAGTTTTTAAAAATTGAATTCGCCCGCCTGTCTACGTGTACCTTAGTATTCCTTTGTTTACTGCAGCTGAAAACACAATTTGACTCTCCTGGTGATGTTCGTTTCCTCCCAGTCCAGGTTGGTTGGTGGCTGAGTCCCAGTGACCAGCTAAGGGGATATTTGGAGCACTGATTCCCAACCTGGGGGTCCTGACCGAGAAGTGGGTTGCAAAGCCTGTGAGTTCGGGCTTTGTGGGGCTTTTTTAATGTGTGCATGCTCCATTTGTTTTTTTTTAAGCCGGTCACAATATCTAGTAAAATGGGGACTTGTGGGCAATGTTCCCTCTAAGCTGTGGAATCTTGTGAGGAAAAATTCTACTCTGTGAGCTACTGGCATGAAATTTATGAGCGAGCGATTTGGCCACTGCATAAATTAATTGTCTCTGGAGTCACCCTTCCTGAGTGAAGACAAAAATCTGTGAGCTGGAGGCTGAAAAACTGTGAGCTAGCTCGCACTAACTCAGCTTAGAGGGAACACTGCTTGTGAGTCACCATCACCATACTAAACAGGTTGGGAACCACTGACTTAGAAGATCTTTATTCTCTGTGATCCTTTGGAATCTGGATTGTGAGGATTTGTATGAACCTGCCTTGTAGCTGAATTATCTTAGTCACTTTTTTTGTGTGGGGAAGGGAGTGTTAAAAGTCTAGGGGACGAGGGCCGAGCCTTTCCGAAAAGACAAAGACCCCACCATGGTTAGTATTCTCCTGTGTTTTGCCTACCAGAAGAGCTTGATTTGACTCCAGTGGCACCTTAGAGGTACAAGCTTTTCAGAACCAAAGCTCCCTCCGTCAGACAGAGGTGGAACAACACCTCAGCGCTTTGACACTCGAAAGTTCAAATCGTGGTGGCCCTTTAAGGTGATATTGGACTCAAATCTAACTTGTTCTGCTGTAGACCAATGTGACGCCCTCTGCAACTTGCCTAGCAGAGTCTCTGCCACTTAGAAGAAGACTGTGCTTGGATAGGAGAGTTCTTGGGAATCCCAGTGTGCGTGCCTGCTTACTTTGACCCTGTGTGGTTTCAGGCTGAGCTAACTGTCCAGGTTGCAAAGGTGATTGAGACTGATAGTTGAGGGCCTCATCCATCCGTAAATGCGACTTCTGCTGGGCCCCTCTCTCTTCCCGTAGCCCCTGCCTGTGCAAAGCAAGTTGTTGCTTCTAACTTCTGTTCCTCCTTTTAGGGGGGGAGAAAGTCTTCCGAAGCAAAAAGTTTTTGGAAAGTGTCTTGGTATTTCCCTGTGTTGGGTCTTCTCTCTTTCACGCTTTGGGAGAATTGCACCGGATGCTATTCCATGATGACTTAAAGTTAATTGTTATTTTTTTTTTAAAGTCTGGTTTAAAAAAGCAGGCAAAGAGAGCCTTCCCTCCAGAATTCCTCTTGCATGACTAAAGAGCACCTCACACCCCCAAAGAAGCCACGGTGCCTGCTCCGCCCCTGATAACTGTGCACAACCCTCAGCTTTCCTTCCGCTTCCTGTCAAGAAACAAATCCGTTCAGTTTGCCAGATGGGAGACAGTTTTCTCGGACCTGCACGGAGGGGTATGCATGAAGATGATCCTTTTTGTGTATTTCCCCCACCCACCCACCCCCAAGATCTCCATTTTGGTTTTGTTTTTTCAAGAAAACTGCTGTGCACATTGAAGCCAGCTATGTATGCCTTCTCTCCCCACTCCCAGCCTCTCATTTTCTGCGGCCAAATTTCTCCAGTTGCCATTTGTGAATGAGGGTGGTCATAAGAGAAAGGGGGATCTCTCTAACACCACGGCAGCCTGGCCGTATAATAAGCTGTTGCTTTGATTTGTTTGGGTCCTTGCGTCCCCTGCAGTGAGCGAAAACACGAGCCTGTTTGCGGAGACCCTTCCCCGTCAGCTGTCGCAGGCCTCTAATGTGGCTTGGAGCTCAGCTGGTCTTCTCCGCTCTTGCTGAAGATGGGATGGATCATTGGAGTTCGGTGGGTACAGCCCCTCCTTCGCCCCGCATCTCTTCTTGCTGGCTGTTTTTACGTCGCCCTGGCTCCGGTGGCACTCGCCAGCCCCTTCCGGGTTGTTTGGGACTGAATTGAAGCTTTCCAACAATGGCACCCTCGCTTCCTATTCAGCCCCGCCGATGAAGAGGCCGGCCATTGTTTGCGGGCATAATTGAGCCTCTGTCGGAACAAAGAAACAAAGGGACGAGCAGCCCAGTTGAAAGCTGCTGGCTTGAGCTTTCGAACAGTGGCGACTGCATAGGGCTAGAAACCTAATTACCAACAATACACTCTGTTTTTCTTTTTTCTTTTTTTGTTTAAAGCTCACGCTGCGTCTTCTTTATAGATAAGGACCTGGATGGCAAAGGGTGTTAACACACGCACAAACAAAATTACAATTTTCCTTGCGCCTGTGGCTCTTGCCTGTGCACCTCTGGAGGAATATTGGACGCCTGGTTGCAGTTTTCACTTCTGAGTGTGTAGGAAATGGGGCACATGCTCTCTTTTTAAAGAGCCTCTTCCTTCTTAGTAGGCTGCTGTTCTGCTGTTGCACTATATAGCAGTAATTAGCAGCTGGATTGTCTTGTCTGCACAGAGAAAGTCCCGTTACGAATTAACGCTCTAGCGCAACAGCATCAGAGGATCCCAGTGGTGACTTGGATAGTTTTGGCTAACTCGATCTTCTTGGAAGCAAAACAGGGTTGGCCCTGGTTAGTACTTGGATGGGAAATCACCAGGGAAGTCCAGGGTTGCTACGCAGAGGCAGGCAATGGCAAACCACCTCTGTGTGTCTCTTGCCTTGAAAACCCTACGACAGTGGTGGCGAACCTCTGGCACGGGTGCCAGAGGTGGCACTCAGAGCCCTCTCCGCGGGCACGTGTGCCATCGCCCCAGCCAGGCCCAGACCGTCATTTAAAGTGTCAAATTCTCTGCCAAATAATTTTAAGTAAATGCAAGCATTTGGGATTGCGTTCCTTACTTTGTTTGGGTCATCTTAAGTTAGTGTATGAGTTGTTTTTTCTAAAGTAAAACCTCAGTATTCAGGTTAAATTGCCGTGTTGGCACTTTGCGATAAATAAGTGGGTTTTGGGTCGCCGTTTGGGCACTCGGTCTCTAAAAGGTTCTCCATCACTGCCCTCCGAGGTTGGCGTAAGTCGGCCACGACTTGACAGCAGTAATCACCACCATCCCAATGGTATCTGAGTGCACTCTTCATTCTCTCTCCTTTGCTTCATGTAAATGTGTAGAGAAAACAAAGAGAAGAGGTTGGATTTATACCCCGCCCTTCACTTCCCGAAGGAGTCTCAGAGCGGCTTACAAACTCCTTTCCCTTCCCCCTCCCCGCAACAGACACCCTGTGAGCAATGCTCCCTCTAAGCTGTGGAGTCTTGTGAGCAAAAATCCTACTTTGTGAGCTGCTGGCATTAAGGTTGTGAGCAAGCCATTTGGCTACCCCATAAATTAGATTGCTGTGGAGCCCTCCTTCCTGAGCGAAGACAAAAAAGGTGTGAGCTGGAAGCTGAAAAGTTGTGAGCCAGCTCACACTAACTCAGTTTAGAGGGAACACTGCCTGTGAGGTCGGTGGGGCTGAGGGAGAGCTCTTTTGAGAGAACTGCTCTGACAGAACTTGTGACTGACCCAAGGTCACAGCAGCTGCTGCCATGTGAAGGAGTGGAGACTCAAACCCAGTTCCTCCCAGATTAGAGTCTGCGCCCTTAACTAGTACAACAGACTGGCTCTCTTGTAACCACTATATCAAACTGTAAATACTAGCACTGTCTGGTGTCGGGAAACCTGCGGCCCAGACTGCTTGCATTACCTTGAGGAAGTCACTCAGGGTGTTTTGAAAGAGAAGTAAATGGAAGGAACAATGGCCATTTTATCTCAGTCTGTAGCTTCAGCTGATAGACCAACAAAGTTTAATTCTGGGTATAAAGTTTCGTGTGCATGTCCCTGGACTCAGACTTTGCTCTATAGCTGCAAGCTGTATCTGAAGTTCTGTTGAACCCACAGGGCTTAGCTTATTACATTGCTTTGGTACGCGCATGGGCTACTTTAGCCGGGTGGTTGAAAATGTGTGAGCTGTAAGGGATTCATCCCCTGTTAAGTTTGGGGGCTTTTACCTCCCCTAGTTAAAATGTATTCTTGCTTCCGTACATGTTCAGTATTTTATTTATTATAATATTTATCGCCTGCCTTTCCTCTTGGCTCAAGGCAGCTTGCAGGAGAAACTAGGTGGCAGAATGGACTTTTGTCCTTCAGACTGAAGGTAGGCAGTGGACGCCAGCGCGGAATCTCCCTTTGCATGAAAAACAAAAGCAACTGCCTCCTAAGAAAGCGAGCGCAGCAGGGAGAAAACAGAGAGGGAAGGCAAAAAAAAAAAAGTTTTGCATTTGTGGGTAACATACCAAAATGGTAGTGTCTGCAGTTTCATAGAATCATAGAATTGGAAGGGACCTCCAGGGTCATCTAGTCCAACCCCCTGCACAGTGCAGGAAATTCACAACTACCTTCCCCCCACCCCCAGTAACCCCTACTCTATGCCCAGAAGAGGGCAAGAAAATCAACAACAAACCATCCGGGATCCCTGACCAAACTGGCCTGGAGAAAAGTTGCTTCCTGACCCCAAAGTGGCGATCAGCATTTCCCTGGGCGTGCAAGAAAGGGCCACGCGAACTAAGCACTGAGGCAACCCTTCCTGCCCTCCCTCTCAGTATCTGCCTAAATTCACAGAATCAGCATTGCCTCTGTTTGAAAACCTCCAAAGAAGGGGAGTCCACCACCTCCCGAGGAAGCCTGTTCCACTGAGGAACCACTCTAACTGTCAGGAAGTTCTTCCTAATGTTTAGCCGAAAACTGATATGATTTCAACCCGTTGGTTCTGGCCCAACCTTCTGAGGCAACAGAAAACCACTCTCTATATGACAGACCTCCAAGTACTTGAAGATGGTTATCGTATCACCTCTCAGTCGTCTCCTCTCCAACTAAACATACCAGGCTAAACATACCCAGTTTGAAACGAGCAAACTTCCATCAGCCATCTGAGATCTATGGCGTGGCGTCCAACCATAAGCTTCCTAAGTATTTAGATACTTTTTACTTTGGCCAGCCTTTATTGGCATACGCGTATACATACAATAGGAGAAGTATTTAGATACTTATGGCCCGGCTTTACTCCCCGGGGGGACCCCAATGTGGCTTACAGCACCGTTCTCCCTTCCTTTATTTTATTTTCACAACAACCCTGTGAGGTAGGCTAGGCTGAGAGAGACTCATGATCAGCCAGTGACCTTCCATGATAGAACGGGGATTTGAATCTCAAGCTGCCAGATCTTAGTCTTGACAGTAACCACTACACCATGCTGTCCTTTAGGTGACCATCTGTCGTGTCTTTCTTCCCAGCCAGGCTGCAGTTTGGGGTTACTATTCCTACAGTTCTGTTGTGAGGATTCCTGTGGCACTGCATACCTGAAGCATTTTTTATGTGCCCAAATGCCCCTTTCTGTTCGGAAGCATCAACGTGTTAAGTCTAAGCTATCTTTCCCGGGTGCGCTGCTGGTTCGGCCAACCTTGTTTCTCCTCTTCTAAGGATTGTTCCTTTTATATTTTGAGTGCTAAGAGTTTATCTTCCCTTATTGTGTTGCTGTTTTGGCTTTCTGCAAAGCTCCTCGTCTGAGTTGACACAGGTTGCCGTCTTGCTTTTATCTCCTCTCCCTGTTAAACAACACCAGGCTGATAAATGGAAACACAATAAGCCCTTGATAGCCTGTTCTTGTTGTCTTGGCTTCGGGCTGTGGTGCCCCGACCAGTTCTTGAACTGGCCTGACTTTAAACAACAGCCTGAAAAGGGGCCGTTGCTTTGAGGGGGTCGAAGAAGAAGAAGAGGAGACTGGATTTATACCCCGCCCTTCACTACCCAAAGGTGTCTCAGAGCAGCTTACAAACTCCTTTCCCTTCCCCTCCCCACAAACAGACACCCTGTGAGGTCGGTGGGGCTGAGAGAGCTCTTGACAGAAACTGCTCTTTTTCAAGAACAGCTCTTATCAGAACTACGGCTTGCCCAAGGTCATCCAGCCAGGTGCAAGTGGAGGAGTGGGGAATCAAACCTGGTTCTCCCAGATTAGAGTCCGCGCACTCAACCACTACACCAAACTGGCTCTCCTTGACCACTTGACAGACTTCCTTGACCCCGGAAGACCAATGCTGTGTTCTTTGCCCCCTTCAGGGGGCTCAGGAATACCAACAAATACACATTTGTTGCGAGACCCCCTGTGATAATGAGATGGGCAAACTCGATAGAGGATGATGGGAAACGAACGTGGGCAGTCACATTTCAGGCAGAAACTAGGCCAGTGGTGGTGAACCTCTGTGTACCTTTTTTTTGGCAGTGACAAAACCAAGAAGAAGAGAAGAAGAAGAGATTGGATTTATACCCCGCCCTTCACTACCCGAAGGTGTCTCAGAGCGGCTTACAAACTCCTTTCCCTTCCCCTCCCCACAACAGACACCCTGTGAGGTGGGTGGGGCTGAGAGAGCTCTGACACAAACTGCTCTTTTTCAAGGACAGCTGTGCCAGAGCTTGTGACTGACCCAAGGTCACATCAGCAGGTGCAAGTGGAGGAGTGGAGAATCAAACCCGGTTCTCCCAGATTAGAGTCCACACACTTAACCACTACACCAAACTGGCTCTCAAAAAAGTTGTTGAGGTCTAGCATGGCAGTTGTTAAATTTCTGCTCGTTCAGACAGGTTTTCTGGGAAAATCTGAATTGGAAGAATTTTCCGGAAAAAGTTTCTTTCTGTGGTGAATAGTGCACGATCTCATTTAATGTGTTCAGTAGAGTTGCCAGGTCTACTTACTCGGCTGGTGGGTGGTGGAAGGGAGCCTTCCGGGAGTGGGGGGAGCGGGGCGACGTTGATGCATGATGTTGTCAGCGCAGTGATGTCATGCAGATGTGATGTCATCACACTGGGCACGTCGCATAGCAATGCTCTAGCATTTTGGTCAGAACTCTATGGGGGTCTGGCAACCCTAGTGTTTAGTTTGATCTATATGTAGTAACCTGCCAACCTAGCAGTTCGAAAGCAAGAAATTGCAAGTAGATAAATAGGTACCACTTCGGTGGGAAGGTAACAGCGTTCTATGCACCTTGGTGTTTAGTCATGCCGGAGACATGACCACGGAAACGTCTTCGGACAGCACTGGCTCTTCGGCTTGGAAACGGAGATGAGCACCGCAACCCTAGAGTCGGCTTTCGAGCAAGGGAACCTTTACCTTTATATGTAGTAAACAAAAATATAAGAATACTTTTAAAGTCAATTTTCTGTTCCAATAGTAGCTAATACTTGACCTGAAATATAAGGTAGGGGAAAAATAATTCGGGTGTGTTTTAAAGTTATAAGTTCAAACCAATTCGGAGTCCTTTATATAGAAGTTATTTTTATTGGATTAATATGTCCAAAAATTTCAATACAATAAAGGCGTATATTGTTTAAACTGAAGGAAAGAAAAAGTCGAAGGCACTGGAAATATTTTTGGGGAAGGAAAAGTTCATTTTGGGAAAATTTTCTGCCCCACATCTCTGCTTCTGTTTGTTTGTTTAAAATTAATAGCCTGCCTATCTCACATCTGCCAAAGGCAGTTTACAACATCATTAAAAACAGATCAATGTATAACTGCTAATTAGCATAACATAAATTACCCAGAAATTGCTCAGTAACTAAAACTTCCCGTCTCCCCCTCCATGCGCAGAAAAGCTAAATAATCCATTCAGTACCAAAAGCATCAGTGATTAGAAAATGTAACCAAATCTCTTCTGCATGATGTGTGAAAGAACCCACTCTTTTGTCCCACTGGTTATACCGCTACACATGGCATGGTTTCCACAGCCAGTAGAAACAATTCCATATTTTTATCTACTTCTGTTGGTATTCTTAACAAGTGACAGGCGGGGGTGGTTTGGGAGGAAAACCTGACCCGTCGGATGCAGTTTATTTACTGGGTGAACGTGTGACTTCAGTCACACATTCAGTGGTACATGAGTTGAATGGAACTGGAGGGTGAGCAGTGTAGTGGCCAGGTTCGCAAGTGACACACAAGCTTTTTTCAAATTATTGTTTTAAGCTGGATGTTACTCGTTGTTGGCTCGACGGGGATTTCATACAGCAAGTTTCCTTCCATTAATGAGCCATCTTTGAAGCACCATGGTCATTTCAAACAGTGCTGCTTTTTCCCCACGCGATATTCCTTGGACTCCCCCCCCCCCCGATGTCCCAGTGGTGCTGCTATAGCACTAAAGTGCTATATTGGTTTAGCACTGTAGTGCTCAGTTTAGAACGTTTGGCGGAGGGGAAGTCTGCGAAAGATCAGGCAGGGGGGAAAGTGGCATTGTAGGAAGCACTATGGACCTTTTAAACAGCACACCACAGCAATTCAGAAGCGCAATGAAGGGGTAGAAAACAGAAAAAAGCAGTTTCCCTCAAAAGCGGCTCAACCACGTTTTGCTAACAGGACACGAGTGGGTTTGTGTGAATAGGTTAATAAATTCCGCTAGGAGCTGATTACTAAAACGGGTCTGTCTGAAATGACAGAAAAAATCAGTTAGCAACCAGTTACTAAAACAGAACACAAAGGCAGTTTGAAAAGGGCCACAGTTATTAAGGATTGTGAAAACGAAGGCCGAACGAAGAGCTCAGGGAGAGCTCCACAAATGGGGTGAATGAGCACCAAAGTGGCAAATGAAGCTGAGTGTAGGTAAGTGTAAGGTGATGCACGTTGAAACAAAAGAATCCTAACTTTGAATCAGTGTTCCCTCTAAGCTGAGTTAGTGTGAGCTAGCTCACAGTTTTTTAGCCTCCGGCTCACACATTTTTGTCTCAGCTCAGGAAGGAGGGCTCCAGAGCAAACTAATTCATGCAGCAGCCAAATCGCTCGCTCACAACTTTAATGCCAGGAACTCACCAAGTAGAATTTTTGCTCACAGGACTCCACAGCTTAGAGGGAGCCTTGCTTTGAATATAGGCTGATGGCGTCTGAACTGTCCAAGGCTGAAACGGAAAGAGATTTTGGGGGCTGTATTGGAAAGCTCAATGTTGACAGCGGTGAAAAAAGCAAACTCCATGCTGGGGATTATTAGGAAAGGGATTGAAAATATAATGGCCAATATTATAATGCCCCTACACAGCTCTGTGGCGTGGCCTCATTTGGAATGCTGTGTGCAATTCTGGTAATCGTAATCTCGACTGTATCTCGAAAAGCACATCGCAGAGCTGGAGGAAGCAGAGAAGAGGGCGAGCAAGATGCTGAAGGATAGGAATAGCTTTCCTATGAGGACAGACTGAAGAGTTTAGAAAAGAGATGACTGGGGCAGGGGGCAGGGCTTGATTGAGGTTTATAAAATTATGCATGGAGTAAACAGACTGGACAGAGAACGTTTTATTCCTTCCCATAATACTAGAATTTAGGGGGGGACCCAATGAAGTTGTTGGGAAATAGGTACAGAACAGACTTTTTAAAAAATGAACTATTACTTTACTCAATTAGTAATTAAACAATAGAACTCACCACCAGTTGAGGTAGTGATGGCCATAAATGCTAGGGTTGTTATTTCCGAAAAACACTCCTGTGGGGGACTCTCTGGGAGAGGGGAGGGAAGAAAAACGCCTGGAGGTGACATAGGGATGTCACGGGAGACACTCTGGTTTTGGGGCACAAATCTGTGGTTTGAAGCTAATTCTATCATAGAGTTTCCCCCCAAAACCAGAGCGTCGCCCCCCACGTCAATGACGTACCTATGTCACTTCCAGGTGATGTAGGCATGTTGTGTTTGGGGTGGTAACTCTCCCCCGCCACCCAGCTGGCCAGCACTGGGGGGGGGAGCGCCAGAAGTCGGGGAATTCGTCCCGTGGCCGGGAGGGGGGGGGGACACTGGCAAACCTAATGAACACGGATGGCTTCTAAAGAGCGGGGGATTAGATAGATTCATGGAGAATAGGTACTGACTACAGCTACTAGCCAATGGTGACTAAAGGGAACCTCCACATTCAGAGGCAGTAAATTTCTCAACAGCAGTGTCAGGAGGCAACATGGCCTTGGCCTCTTTGCCTTGTCATTGGACCTCCAGAGGGAATGGTTGGCCGGTGTGTCACACAGGGTGCTGGACTAGATGGATCACTGGTCTGATAACATCGGGGCTCTTCTTACGTTCAAATGAACGTAATATGATAACTGCTCGTAAAGAAATATCGACTGTACGCTGTACATGGATTGTACATGTGTTTGTTGTAACTGGTTGCTCTTCAGACGGCCTGCCTATCAGGGAAGGGGGGCTTAGCGGAGGCAACTGCTTACACGGGGATCCCCTGTACTGCATCTGTGTTCACTTCTACGTGGATGCCCTTTCTAGGAAACAACAGAAGTATTAAAAAACGGCACGGAAGCAGGAGCCCTGTCTGGTGGAAGGTGACTAGCTGATGGTGGTGTTGAAAAACACGTCAGGTGTGGGAAGGGAGAGAAACTGGAGGTGGAATAGAGAGAGCAGGGTTAAACCCGTGGGAATTGGCCAGCTGAGTAGGTGTTACGGATTATGGTGGATCCGTACGTAGTTCTTGCTTTAATGATCTTTGGCTGTTGTGCTTTCCAGAAAGAAATGGTTCTATACATTTGCAGCACCTCCCCAACATCCAGTAGGCCAGGGGTCCTCAACCTTTTCGAGCCTGTGGGCACCTTCCGAATTCTAACACGGTCTGGTGGGGACAACCACAACATGGTTGCCATTGGAGGCGGAGTCAACTACAAAATGTCTGCTGCAGGAGGCAGAGCCACACAGAGAGAGGAAGCCCAAGTATAAGGGAGAGGGGTGGTAATATTTTTTTTAAAAAAAAATACATTGGGATAGAGAAGGGGGGACGACAAAGTCGACAATGTGATTGCAGCTGCCAATGAAAACAATGTTGTTTTAATCTGCCCAGCCCATTGGCTCTCCAGTGGCCAGTCAGAAGCCCTTCTGGACAAGTGCCCTACCTGTCCCCACCAGTGTTCCCTCTAAGCTGAGTTAGTGTGAGCTAGCTCACAGTTTTCTAGCCTCTGGCTCTTAGCTCAGGAAGGGTGGCTCCAAAGCAAACCTAAATTATGCCGTAGCCAAATTGCTCACTCACAACTTCAATGCCAGTAGCTCACAAAGTAGAATTTTTGCTCATAAGACTCCACAGCTTAGAGGGAGCATTAGTCCCCACCCACTTTTAACAACATTTGGTGGGAACCAGGAAAGGTATTTGTGAGCGTCATGGTGCTCATAGGCGCCGCCATGTTGGGGCCCCCTGTGGATAGGCCCTTTCTCTCCAGGACTGAGCCTGTTGGGTTTCCCCCCACAGCATCTTCTGTATTCTCACCACTCTTGAACAACTTCTTGGCCGCTTTGATCCTTGTAGCTCAGACTGGACCAATGGCTTCTCTGTTTTGGTATGTGCTTTATTGGTACGCTGGTCTAGAATTCTTGGGAGTGTTTCTAAGATTGTTCGCTGTTTTGTACTGAGTGTGTTCTCTGATCTCTCAGTGGGTGGGAAATTATTGGAAAGGTTTTTGGATAAGCACGTTTGTATAGACAGACAAGCACGAGGGAAGTCTAATTTTGGACATCCCGTGTCAAGCACCATAGAGAATCGCTAAGTTTCAGGCCAATATTTGTCTTGGAGGCTTAGGAGGCATCAAGGAAAAAAGCAACCAAATAGCAGCTGCAGATAAGAATCTGACCCTTTGCGTTGCTTATCTAAAGCTTTTAAGTCTCGAAATTGGATTTTAGGAAGAAAAAAACAGAGAGTGAGTAAAGAGAGTGTCATAACAAGATTCCATTTGCTGAGCTGCATCTTAACGGTGTCTGTAGTTGCTTCTGCAGATTCGTTGATGAAAAAGTCTGGGAAGCCCAGAATATCTTACCCCCGTTCACGTGTTAGAGTGAATGCACACACCCTGTCTGTCCCTGCATACATTTGTTAAGTAAGAAAGATCCAATAGGAGTATAACCAGGAACCCGTACTTGGATGAGTGCAGGGTTTGTGTTGCGTGTTCAGCGTATGCGCACTGATTGTAACATGAGAATTAGTGTGCATACAAAGGACAATATGCACTGTACATGGATTGTACGTGTGTTCACTGTAACTTTTGAGCGGGGCTGCTGTAGGGCTATCTTTCGGCTATGCTCCTGCAGAGTGCAGGGGAGTTGGACTAGATGACCTGCAAGGTCCCTTCCGACTCTAACATTCTATGATTCTGTGATTCTACTTTGATACAGAGATTTAATTCTGAGCCAGATTTCGCCCCAGAGCCACAAGCTGGGGGAATCCTTGACCTAAGTGTGGGTGGGGGCACACATACGTTTTAAAAATTGCATTTTGGCATCAGAACAACCTTTTAGGGATGGTTTCCCCAAGAGGAATGTGACTTTGAGAGCTGGTGACCTGCACAAGACCCCACGGAGAGTCTGTGGCAGAGGGCGTGAGGGCCAGGCCGTATTATTTATTGCAGTTATTTGTTTATGTGGGAAATATATATGTCTCCTTGTAGAAGTCCAGTTCTCTGTCCACACGGGACAGACTGCGCTCTCTGTCTCTCCTCGGTGTCACAGTTCTTGTGTGTTTTTAAAGCTTCTCTTAAGACAGCCTCCTGACGTTTGTGGTTGAAGCAAATGCTTTCCTCCTTTCCGCATAGAGAACTGGGAATTTATCAGGTAAGTTGGGCGGGGGGGAAGACCACTGGTGGGCCAAGCTGCGGCTCCAGCGTCACCTACATTCATGGACAAGGCCTTGTTGTTTGTCTCCCTCTGACGAAAAGGCCCTCTTCTGGTGAAATCTTTTTTCTTCTTCTTTTTAAAGTCAACCGTGTAAGAACGAAAGGATTTTTTAAAAAAAAAAACGTGCTCAGCAAACCTTGTCAAAACCTTCTCCTTGCTTATTCTGGAGATGAAAAAAGTTACAGCTGGGGAACGGGGGAGTGGAGGCTGGGAGGAGATCGGAGGGGGGAGATCCAGCCGTGAGAGGCCCCACCGTTCCTGAAAGCAGCTCTTTGTGTGCCCCCCTCCCTGTTCTCGTCTCCCCCCCCCCCCCAAGCTTTGCCCATGGCAAAACATTACACAATCAAACTATTGTTTGTTTGGAAAAAGCCACGGCATCCTATTGCAATTATTTATGGAACAAAATATTTTATGTTTTTCCTAGGAGGTGGGAGTGTGGGTAGGGAAGCTCTGTTTCCCTCTTATCCTTAATAATAATATTTTTAAAACCACTTAAAAAAAAACCCTTTTGTCCACTCGGTGCTCACAAGGAACTCCCAGTACCATTTTTAAGTTCCTTTATGCAGCAGCGGCTGTTTTGTCTAGTTCGGGGTCGTGGGCAAAGTCCCGTCAGCGTGGTGTAGTGGTTGGAGCGTCGGGTTCGAATCCCTTCTCGGCTGCAGAAGCTCTCTGGGTGTCCTTGGGCTAGTCACAGACTCGCAGCCTAACCTACTTCACAGTGTTGTTGCGAGTATAAGGCTGTGGTCACACGCACGAAACAATCCACTTTCCGAATGGATTTTGTCCGTTCACACAGCGAAATCCAGTTGGAAAGTGCACTGAAAGTGGATTAAAAGTGGATTATTTTGTGTGTGTGATCGCAGCCTAAAACAGATTTGGGGAGAATATTGTAAGCCGCTTTCGGTCTGCATTGAGGAGAAACGTGAGGTATAAAAGAGGTAAATAAATGAAATGCCTTTTCGTTTTGTTTAGTTCATTTGTGACACTAGGACAGGAAGGTGGTGGTGGTGGGGAATTTATAGCTTCCCTGTCAGTATATCTGTTTCCAGACTGCACCACAGAGGATATGGTTGATAAAGTGGCAAAACTGAACTAGGGATAGACTTTGGGGTGGGGCAGACAGGGGCGGATTTGTCTACGAACCTGGAAAAAATCCCACGGTTGCAGAAAAATTTCAAATCTTTAAAAAAAAAAAAAATTACTGGGGGGGATTATTCTCCCCCCAAATAGAAATGACGCCTGTACCTTTAAGATAAGAATGCCCGCTGAACTCTCACAGGCTTTTGAGGGTTGCTAGGCAACCGCAACAATATTGCCAAGCCTTGGTTTCTGTAAAGCAAAACAGGAGTGGTGGAGGCTGAAACAGTTTTGGGAATGGTCCCCCTTATGGAGGGGGGACTTTCCAGGGGCAGGCCCAGCAGCAACTACTGGAAAACTCACTACCTGCACAATTTGGACTGTTCTCCTAGGGAGATGCCATCAAGGTTGGTAAGAGGGAAAGCTGAAGACAGATAAATAGGGCAAATAAAAGTAGGTTGGTTGGTGGGTGGAGTGAGGTATAAAAGAGGTAAATGAAATGCCTTTTCGTTTTGGTTAGTTCATTTGTGACACAAGGACAGGGAGGTGGTGGGGGGGGCAATTTATAGCGTCCCTGTCAGTATATCTGTTTCCAGACTGCACCACAGAGGATATGATTGATAAAGTGGCAAAACTGAACTAGGGATAGACTTGGGGGTGGGGCAGACAGGGGCGGATTTGTCTACAAACCTGGAAAAAATCCCAGGGTTGCAGAAAAATTTCAAATCTTTTTTTTAATAAATACTGGGGGGTTTATTCTCCCCCCAAATAGAAATGACGCCTGTACCTTTAAGATAAGAATGCCCGCTGAACTCTCACAGGCTTTTGAGGGTTGCTAGGCAACCGCAACAATATTGCCAAGCCTTGGTTTCTGTAAAGCAAAACAGGAGTGGTGGAGGCTGAAACAGTTTTGGGAATGGTCCCCCTTATGGAGGGGGGACTTTCCAGGGGCAGGCCCAGCAGCAACTACTGGAAAACTCACTACCTGCACAATTTGGACTGTTCTCCTAGGGAGATGCCATCAAGGTTGGTAAGAGGGAAAGCTGAAGACAGATAAATAGGGCAAATAAAAGTAGGTTGGTGGGTGGGTGGATGGATGGATGGAGGGGAAAACAGGAAGCCCAACCTGGTGCTTGCAGTGGCCACTGTGCTACTGAGCCTGACCTGGCCAGGCACTGAAGGACACCATACAACTGGGACCAGTCCTGTGCGGGCAGCTAGGCTCTTGGGGGGGGGGGGGGGCTGTCAGGGGGGGGGGTGGAGGGAAAGCTGCGAGGAAGGGGGGGGAAAAAGGTGGGTGGGTGGGAAGGAGTGAAGGAGTGAAGGAAGCAGGAAAAGGGGATTGGCTGTGGGGGCTGCCAGGGAAGGGGGGGGGGATAAAGAGGAAAATCAGATGCCACCCCCCTCAGTTCCTCCTGGGTACTCCACTTGTTTCTCTAGAAATTTGATGCAGTCGTTTTAAATGAGCAAATGTTCTTTCCAGTATTTCTTGTATTGCACAGGGCTTTTTTTGGTAGTATTTCGCAAGGGGTCCCTGGCCTCCTGAAGAAGGTCTAATTCATATTGGATTGGATGTTCAACGGTAGGCGGCTCAGCCCCAGGCTCTGGTCACTGGCACAACCCCAGTGCTGCCGTACAGGCATCTCTAGTTAGAGGCCCAGCTGGCTCAGTTGAGAGGAGAAATTTCTAAAAAGATGCAACTTTAAAGGGAGGACTAAGAGCACAGCAATTGCACTGGAGCCCATACCAGCACTCACCAATCGTAGATTGTAGGGTGGACAAAAATCAATTATTTAATTTTTTTTATCTAGTCCAGTGGCATCTTTAAGACCAACAACGTTTAATTCTGGGTATAAGTTTTTGTGTGCATGCACACTTTTTTTTTTTTAAAAAAAAGAATTAAACCAAATTTTTTTCTGATAATGTGATTTTTGAGGAAGAACCTCTAGCTAAAGGTTGTTTAATTTAGATACATTACAGCTCTAAGAGATCTTATGAAATTGGGATTAGGGGTGTGCCCTCGGTATACACCGAGCTGAATAAATATCCGAAAAATGCCTTCTGTATTTTTCAGGTATTTATTCAGCCGAATACAGATTGGAGAATCTGATTCAGCTACTGAAATGGGCGCACTCGAATAAAAGCTGATATTACTTGGCTTTTATTCGGGCACTACTAAAAGACTTTTAAAGAGACATGCCCTTTTTTCCTCCATTGGTTTCAGTGGAAGATGGGGGCACATTCTTTTGGGGCCCTTAGAATCGGACCCCCTGGTCCAAACTTTTTAAAACGTGGGCGTTTTTTTCGAGGAGAGGCACCAGCAACCATGCTGGAAAGTTTTGCACACCCCTAATTTGGATTTCTGATTTGTAATCTGTAGCATGAGACAGTACATTCATGTAACGTTTAAGCGAGTGGTTCCCAATCAGCTTGTGGGCACTTCTGACATAGTGTCGTAGGCACAAAATGGCTGCCACAGGTGGTAGAGCCAGCCACAAAATGGCTGTCCCACCTTATTTTCAGTGACATAGTGAAGATCCTTGCACTGCGGTGGCAGCTGCAGCTAAAAGTAATTTTTCTTGGACCAAAGCCTCACCTAACCGTGCCCACTTCAGAAAACACACTTGGTAGACCCCAGAAAAGGGGGGGAGTGGGCACCATAGTGGGCCCCTGGTTTAAAAAATGTTTTGTAAACGAGTTCCAGTAATTCACAAATTAGGGCCATGGTTTCATTCTGTTCCAGAGGTTCTTATAAAAGATTATTTTGGGCAGCAGTCACACACACACTAAACAATCCACTTTCAGTGCACTTTCCGACTGGATTTTGCCAGTTCCCAAAGTAAAAATCCAGTTTGAAAGTGCATTGAAAGTGGATTATTTAGTGTGTGTGTGACCACAGCCTTGGTTAGCCCCCCCCCCCCACACACACACAACAGAATTCCTCTGGCCGTCTGGAAGATACCTATCACTGATGCTTCGTTCTGCAGTTCTCAAACTGTGGATTTCTCTTCATTTTCAGATATCTCTGTAAAACTAACCTGAAAGTCTTCAAAATAAATCACCGTGTAAAAATGTATAGTGTGTAGTGTGAAGGAGGGGCCGTGGCTCAGTGGCAGAGCCTCTGGTTGGTCCTGGATTCAATCCCTGGCATCTCTCGTGTAAAGGACGAGGTAGTAGGTGATGTGAAAGACCTCACCCTGAAACCCTGGAGAGCCGCTGCCCATCTCAGTAGACAGTACGGATCCTGATGGACCGATACTCTGAATCAGTAGAAGGCAGCTTCACGTCATGTCCCATCTGTGTGCGTTCCATAAATGAGGTGCTGCATGGCCATTCTGGCATCTCCTTTTTGTCTTCTCTAGGCTCAACTGAATGGGTGGAAGGGGTGTGGTTTGCCTGGCAAGCGCCACCCCTCACTTTTGGGTCACGGTCAGACGTGCATTTTGGGCCCATCTTCATTTCAAATCCCTAACGGGTTGAAAACGCACAATCAGATGTCAACGTCTGCCTCCTGTTCATCTCATCTTGAAACAGATTAATTGGACATTGGGTAAAGGAGCTGCGGTGGCTCAAGTGTTTAAGACGCTGAACTGCAGGCTGTGGAAGGTCGGTAGTTCAGCAGTTCGAGACCCCCTGAGTGTGCCGCGTGACGGAGTGATCCCATCTCTAGTTCCAGCTCCTGCCAACCTAGCAGTTCGAAAGCAAGAAATTGCAAGTAGATAAATAGGTACCACTTCGGTGGGAAGGTAACAGCGTTCCGTGCGCCTTAGTGTTTAGTCATGCCGGCCACGTGACCATGGAAACGTCTTTGGACAGCGCTGGCTCTTCAGCTTTGAAACGGAGATGAGCACCGCAAACCTAGAGTCGGATTTGACTGGCTTTCGAGCAAGGGAACCTTTACCTTTACCTTTAAAGTTCGGTTCAGAGAATTGTTTGCGGCTTCAGCACACTTCTCCAGACGTCTGATCACTCCATTGCACGATCAAGCCATTGGGGACGTTTAATCATTTCTGGGCCTTTTTTTAAAAGGCGCAGTTAGGGGGATATGCATAACCACATACTTGAATAATGACTGAGAGGCTCCGTTTAGGCGCTTGCTCACCCGACTGTTTGGTCTAACCTGTACCCCCCCTTGTTTTCCTGCCTGTCTATAAAATCAATGTTAAAAAGCCTTCTCCGTTCCAATTGCCAAGGTGGATTCTAGGGGGAAGTAGTCCCTCGCATTTTGCCGCCTATCTGCGCCCAAGATTTCATGTCCAGAACTTCTTTCCTTCCTCTGTCGTATCCCAAAGGTTTTCCTTGGACGCGAAAACCAAAAACATGGCAGGCGTGAGAGGAGTTTCCTGGAGACACGTGTGCTATTCACGGAGTTTTTAAAAAGGGAAGGCGTCTGACCGACCCAACATAGGGTGAATGCGGGGTTGAAGCGGGTGTAGGGCGGAATGTGCGATTGGAAAATCTCAGTCACAAGGAGACACGGATAAATTAGAGGCGTCTCCAAATCGCACCAGGCCTGCCGTCTGACCGCAACCTTGCTGTTTCCGGGGCTCCTCCTCCCCCAAAATGCCATTTTTAACCCTCCCCAGCTGCTGGGCTTGACCAGCTTTGGCAGGGAGACAACTGTGCCCTTGGCCCAGATGAAGAGTGGCGTGTGGTCCGTTTGCTCCACCGTGGCCCGGCCGTCTGGTGGTGGCTGAGTGTCAAAAGAGAATGTCTCCACTGCCTACATTGCAGGATCACGCTCCCCAAAGTCAATAGAAAAGAGCAAGGGTCCAATAGCATCTTAAAGATTAATAACGTTTGTGGCAGGGTCTGAGCTTTCATGAGTCACTGCTCACTTCTTCAGAAACCCCGAAGGTGGTTTTTAGAAGAAGGAACACCTAGCTTTGAAACGGCGGTGTGTCCCCGTGTTGGACTTGGGCACCCTGTTTCATGTCGTTTGGCCCTTAATCACTGTCCTAAGTGATAGATAGACTTGGGCTTGGGAATGGTCTCTAAAACATTCCCCCCCAGTAGGTACAGCTCTAGTGCAAAATGGAAACTGAGCAATGGGGTGGAGGCCGATCCCAAATAAGAAAAATCGCCAAAGCAAAGGGATTAACATTTCAAGGACTTAGAAGCTCAGGGTTCCCCCCCCCCATTCCAATCCTCCTCTGTGTGACTTAAACTGTAAATTCCAGAAAGCGTTTGCTCTGTGCTGCCAACAGGTTCATGTAAAGAGGCTTACAGTAGAAACCTCCTATCGATTGATCTCTACCGTCTCCGAGGAGATGCTTGACTCGCTCCGATGCTGGAGACGTCTTTCCAGTACAAACTTCTCTGATCTTTGTTTCTCCGTGCGTGTGTGTCTGGTTCCCAGTCGCATAAGCCTCTTAAGATATTTTTTTGTGGTTTCTTGGCAAATGCATCTGAAAACTTTCTCCAACAGAGTTGTCATCCTTAATCCATCTAAGTCATCCCGGGCAAGGGAGCAGCCATCGGTTTCCAGGTTTGGCAGTTCCCAGCCCTCTCCGCGTTCCTTGTGAAAAAGCTTGACTCCTGTACCTGACCCTCTGTCCCTCCCTTGTGAATCAGTCCAGAAGAGTCACTAGCCTGCCCATTTGTGGTGTAGTACCGTCTCAACTGACTTATGCCGACCCCCAGCAAGAGGCTTTCAAGGCAAGTGAGGAGCAGAGGTGGTTTGCCATGGCCTTCCTCTGCAGGGCCTACTTTGGTGGTGTCCCAGCTGCCGAGGTCTATACCGTGCTGCCTTCCTGTCCTGTAATGTAATGCCATGGGGTCACTTCCTGCAGGAGCGCACAGGAGCGGAGCTCCAGCAATAAAGAGCCCAGGGGGCGGGCGCATGCAACAAGCCACGCCCCCTGCTCCCAGCAGCCCTCAGTCAGAGCAAGAAGCAGCCAGGTAAGTTACAGACCTCCCCCCGCCCCCCCCCAGTCCAAAACAGTCCAGTGGCACCTTTAAGACCAGGTTTTATTCAGGTACAAGCTCTCCCTCCTCTGTGAGGACAGATCTGCACGTCCCCCCCCCCATAGCTAGCAATCCAAAACAGTCCAGTGGAGCCTGAGCGGTGGGTGTTGCCTTCTGACACACTTCCGGTGATGTCAGGGGGTGTGGCATATGCAAATAAGTTATGCTAATGAGTTATGCTAATAAGCTCCTGCACCTCTTTTTCTACGAAATGACCCCTGGTAATGCCTCTGACGTTTAAAACCAGTGTTAAGAGCTTAGGTTTTTTGTATGTCGTTCCCAGGTGGGTGCTCCCATCTAGGTGACTTCAGAGTTGCTTTTAGCCTGCGGTCTTACAACTGTCACAGGCCTTTGGGCTGTCAGCAACATCTGAGCGCTGTGGGGGAACAGAGGAGGGTTCCTTTTGCTCCTTTGCATGAATGGGGGGCCCGTCCTCTCTCTATGCCGTCTGCGTCTGTCTGCAGAAATCGCAACCCCCTTTGAATTCCAACATTTAAAGGCCCTTTTTTGAACTCTGTCGATGTTTTCCTCTCCCTCTTTTTGGTAGGAGTTCATTACAGTTCAGAGCAGGCAGCCTTATTTTGTTTTCCTTTTTTGCAGTGACTTCTGAAAACGTCACTTGCCCCGTGGGCAGCATTCATGAGCTAATCGGGGATATTTGCTGATGAGCGCCATTATTTGTGAGGTGTTCTGCAATAAAACTCTTCGCGGTTGGATTCCTGCTTTCTCTCGTGCCTGCGGTTCAAAACCGGGAGGGAGAGAAACACACGAACGATAAAATCTGTGGAATGATAAAATCTATGGAATCACATGCAGGGAAAGGGTACAGCTAGTGAGATTTCGTCCTCCCTCTAAAACATTCCCCAGAGTCGTGTCAGCCGATGCCTGTCAGCTTAGTGTTTTAAGTGGACTCCATTTGAACAATAGCTCAGGAGTGTCCCTGGTCAAACCACATCACACCTACTTTATTGGTAGGATTGGCATTCCTTTTGTACTGGGGGCAGCTTCTCAAACCATGTAGGGCGATCCAGTGTAAAAGTGCACTTCTTCCGGAGTGGCCTGGTAACGATTTGTTGATGTGAGGATTTGCCAGAAAAGAGAAAACGGAACGATGCCCTGCTTCTTAAAGATGGCTAGGGGCTCCAAATACTGTCACCGCTCCTTTTTTTTTTTTTAAATTAAAGGAAACTTCCTGGTATTTGATACTTTCTGTTTTGTGTCACATTTGAGCCAGCTCCATTATCTGCACCATTTTCTTGCAATGCAAAACGAATAGTGTCTTTTTAAATGTGCAAAAACAGGGTGTTTAAAAAAAAAAAAAGTCGTCTGCTCCCGTGATCAACTTTCGGCAAGTATTGGCTAGATCCAAGCTGTTTGTCTGCTGGTGGGGAAAATCTCCGCCCCCCTCCCCAAGGCTGTTCTGGTGATTATGGGACCGGCATGTACAAAAGGCACGTGTGGGGTGGACGGGAGTAATCGTAAGGAGGGGAGGGGGAAAGAGAGAGAGTTGAGTGAAAACCCCAGTGGGTTTCAGTCGGTAGGCTCTGTTACAGAAGACAACAGGCCCCTGCAGTCCACAGGGCGATGCGGTTCTGTCACAGGCTCCCAGCAGCTGAGCAGGGAAATGCTACAATCATAAGCTCCTTTCCAAGTGAGGCCTGCGGAGTTCCCTTCCCTGGGAGAGATGTCTGTCCCTCCTTTCTCACTGTCTTCTGCAGCGGGTGAAGACCAATGTTCCCTCTAAGCTATGGAGTCTTGTGAGCAGAAATCCTACTTTGTGAGCTACTGGCTTTAAAGTTGCGAGCGAGAGATCTGGCTACTGCATAAATTAGTTTGCTCCGGAGCCCTCCCCTTCCTGAGCGAAGGCAAAAATGTGTGAGCCGAAGGCTAAAAAACTGTGAGCTAGCTCACACTAACTCAGCTTAGAGGGAACACTGGACTGAAGACTCCTTCGGGTTTTTTTGCTCCCTTATTGGCCCTCCTTCCTGTTTGTTTTAATGTGTTGTTTCACATGTATGTATTGAAGCAAAGCACGGCTGCCGTGGTTCGAGTGCTGGACCGAAGATCCAGGGGACTCTGGTTTGAACCACTGGGCTGCCCTTGGTAGCTTGCTGCGTGATGCACGTGCTCAGCCTGACCTCCCTCACCAGGTTGTTGTGAGGATAAAACGGAAGAGAGGAGAGAAAGTTGTAAGGCCCCCCCCATTGGGAAGGAAGGCAGGGTATAAATAACTGGCAGCAGAGGTCATTTCGGGGGGGAAGTGCAGGGTGAGGTGCAGGGGGCGGGGCACACGACGAAGCCCCGCCCCCTGCTTCCGGCCGCCCCGCTTCCGGCCCTCATTCAATCAGGAGGAGGCAGGAGAAGAGGGAGGGTAAGTTGCTTCCTCCCCGCCTCTCCCCACCCCTGCCTGCCTGGGGCCAGGGAGGGCCTTGGCAGGGCTTCCTCGCACTCCCGCTGGCCTTGCAGGTCCACCGCCGGGCCCCTGATGTCAGGAGGTGTGGCATATGCTAATGAGTTATGCTAATGAGTTCCCCTAGCTCTTTTTCTACGAAATGACCCCTGACTGGCAGTCTTTAAGCAGCGGCTGGACAAACACTTGCCAGGGATGCTCAAGGGGTGTTCCCTCTAAGCTGTGGAGTCTTGTGAGCAAAAATTCCACTTTGTGAGCTACTACTGGCATTAAAGTTGTGAGCGAGCGATTTGGCTTACTGCATAAATTAGTTTGCTCCGGAGCCGTCCTTCCTGAGCGAAGACGAAAATGTGTGAGCCAGAGGCTAAAAAACTGTGAGCGAGCTCACACTAACTCAGCTTAGAGGGAACAATGCGTGGGAGCCACATGTGGCTCTTTCACACGTATTGTGCGGCTCCCGCCACACTGGCCTGGGGAAGCAAAGGGGAGGCATGCCTCCCCAGTTGGTCTTTCCTTCCCCAGCCAATGCAGAGACAGAAAGCAACTTGAACTTTAAATGCATTCTCAACATCACGTACCCCTCACCCGCCAGCTGGCTTGGAGAAGGCATTTGTCTCTTTCACTCCCTTCTCCAAGCCAAGCTAGCCAGCGTGGTGGCAGGGGGGGCTTGGAGGACACATTTAATGTTAAAGATGCTTTCTTTCCACTTTCTTTCTTTCCATATTTCTTTCTCTCTCTCTCTTTCTCCCCTCTCTCCCCATCTAAAGTTATCAATTTAATATTAATGAAAGCAAATTTGCATATTTTCCAATTAAAAACGTGTGTAATATTTCTTCAAAATCGATGCTCCACATGTTCTTCTGCTGTCCTTTTCATCAAGCTTACAGGGACAAGCTTATCACACACACACCCCTTAGATAGATCAGCACTTGATGCAGATAGTGCAATCTTTAGAGACTTTTGATAGAGGAAAATCAGCAAATCCCAGACAAATAGCTAAATTCTGCGCACATCTGGTAAAGTTCCACAACAAAGCATATCAAGTGTAACCCTTATCTACCTTCCACATAACTCGAAATTAGATCAGTCGTAGATATTTTATAATTTTTGATACAATGGATTTTTAAAATGATTTTAAGGTTATATGTCTAAATGTCTTTTAAGCTGAAAGCAAATTTGTTGGTACCTAATAAATAGGTACCACTTCAGTGGAAAGGTAACAGCGTTCCGTGCGCCTTGGTGTTTAGTCATGCCGGCCACATGACCACGGAAAGGTCTTCGGACAGCGCTGGCTCTTCGGCTTTCAAACGGAGATGAGCACCGCAACCCTAGAGTCGGATTCGACTGGCTTTCGAGCAAGGGAACCTTTACCTTTTTAATGAATATGTATCTCTTTGATCATTGGTCTTGGACCGTAAATAAACATTGATTGGTTGATTGAATAGTTGTTCATGTCTTGTGGTTCTCAAACATCTGACGTTTATTCTACGTGGCTCTTACGTTAAGCAAGTATTGAGCAGGGGGTTGGACTAGATGACCTGTAGGGCCCCTTCCAACCCTGGGATTCTGTGAATTGATTTTTGATGTGTTTTTAAACTGTTTGCTGCCCCGAGGCAGCGGAAAAAGGCGGGATACAAATGCTTAAATGAAATAAACGGCAGACATAGGAAGATTTCGGGGAGGCTAGCCAGTAACAGTAACCTTTGTGTATGTGCACTGATAGACCGCAGACTTTCCCCCAGTGAGGCCCTCCAGAGCCTTGGTCGAAAGTGCCCGTTGGAAGGAACACTGCAGATTTCGGTGTGGAGTCCTGTGGTATTTTGGGGTGGGGAGCTGGGAGTATGAGGAATAGATGGAGCTACTATTATTGAGCTCTTCCCTAGGAAATTGCTATGGATGCAAACAAACACACTCAAAAGCAAGCCAGAGCTTTCATATGCATGCATAGTTTAGCATGTGACTTAGAGGAGTGTACATCATCATCTGGTAGTGTTAGAACAACAAGGGAAAGTCTTCAAGGGGGGAAAAAGGAGAAACTGTAAGATCATATGTTAAACCTATTTTCAGCCTTTCCTGACGAAAACACCAGCTATTCTTGGTTATTGGGCATGATGTATAGGTTAAAGGAATGCGCGCCTCCTTGGGGCATTTTTTCTGTGTGCTTTTAGCCCGTGCTTATTCCCGTACAGAAATATTTGATGCAACTTTAAAGGGATTTTTTTTTTTTTGCTCAAGCAAATTTGGTTAACTGGGTCTTCGTTGTTGGATTGCATATGGTTTCCATTTTTGCTTTTCCTCTGTTAACCCCTTGCTGTCTTTAGCTTGGCAAGGCCGTTTAATCCAGCAAACTACCAGATCCCAGGGTGTTACAGGTTAGGGAAGACCCTTGGCCATAATCCTGCCTTGCCAACGAGAAACTTCGGCCGTTTCTTCTCCGTGCAGCTTAAAGTTTACCCCTGTGGGGTCTTGGGACAGGGGTGGTCGGATGCAAAACAGGAGACAGCTAGTTAAACAATCAGATGATGTCATGGCCAGCCTGTCAGGGGAGCCGGTATTAATTTCATTGTGTAGACGTGCTTCATGTGCCAGTGGGGCTGGGTTTGAAGTAGTCATGCATTTATGCACCAAAACAGTTTGGGTGTTCAAGAACTGTGCAGTTTGAGGTTATTTGTTTTTGATTTAAAGTATTTATACACCTTTCCTTTCTCTCAAAGCTATAATAACTAAAATACAGAAATATTAAATCTTCCTACAGCCAACTAAAGGTAAAGGTAAAGGTTCCCTTGCTCAAAAGCCAGTTGAATCCGACTCTAGAGTTGCGGTGCTCATCTCCGTTTGAAAGCTGAAGAGCCAGCACTGTCAGAAGACCTTTCTGTGGTCATGTGGCCGGCATGACTAAACACCAAGTTACCGTCCCACCAAAGTGGTACCTATTTATCTACTTGCAATTTCTTGCTTTCGAACTGCTAGGTTAGCAGGAGATGGAACTAGAGACGGGAGCTCACTCCGTCATGCGGCACTCGGGGGTCTCGAACTGCTGAACTGCTGACCTTCCACAGCCTACAGTTCAGTGTCTTAACCACTTGAGCCACTGCAGCTCCTGCAGCCAACTAAAATAAGTAACTAAAATGGCTAAAACTGATAGGTCAAAGCCGATTCATGCTGCCCCATACGTTCTTCTAAACCTAGCATCGCTAAGGTGGGGGCGATACCAGTTCACTTCCCCTAATGACCCCTCCCTGGCATTGAGGGGAAAAGCCCTGGCTGATTTGTAGGCAATTGATTCCTCCAGCCCATGAAAGCTCCATCCTGGGTTCTGTGTCTTGGTTGCCCCAGGCTTTCCTAAGAGAAGTCCCATCCGTGGGAATCGTGCCTTACAAACAAGAGCCAGTTTGGTGTAGTGGTTAAGTGTGTAGACTCTAATCTGGGAGAACCGGGTTTGATTCCCCACTCCTCCACTTGCAGCTGCTGGATGACCTTGGACAAGTCATAGCTCCGTCAGAGCTGTTCTCTCAAGAGCACTCCTCGAAAAAGCTCTCTCAGCTCCACCTACCTCACAGGCAATGTTCCCTCTAAGATGTGGAGTCTTGTGAGCAAAAATTCTACTTTGTGAGCTGCTGGCATTAAAGTTGTGAGCCAGCGATTTGGCTGCTGCATAAATCAGTTTGCTCTGGAGCCATCCTTCCTGAGCTAAGACAAAAATCTGTGAGCCAGAGGCTAACAAACGGTGAGCTAGCTCACACTAACTCAGCTTAGAGGAAACACTGCTCACAGGGTGTCTGCTGTGGGGAGGGGAAGGGAAGGCTCTTTTTGTAGCAGGAACTCCTTTGCATATTAGGCCACACACCCCTAATGTAGCCAATACTCCAAGAGCTTACAGAGCTCTTCTTACAGGGGCTACTGTCAGCTCTTGGAGGATTGGCTACATTAGGGGTGTGTAGCCTAATATGCAAAGGAGTTCCTGCTACAAAAAGAGCCCTGAAAGCCGCTCTGAGACTCCTTTGGGTAGTGAAGGGCGGGGTATAAATCCAATCTCTTCTTTTTCTTCATCTTCTTCTTCTAAACGTTTTTTAAAATGATTCTTAGTTTTAAAAACGGGGCTTTTGATTCCTCCGTGCTGATCCGCAAGGAGCGAGAAACGTGCTCTTGTACAATTCTTTGAAAACTTAAAACAAAACTGCAAGACGTGCTAACACTGGTAATGGAGTTTAATGAGAAGACACTCGTTGTTTTGAAACAGACCTTTAAGAAAGTATTTCCTGGGCAGACTGTGTGCCAGTTTTAAATGGATTAACTGTGTGTTCTGTACTTGCCTTTATTAAGCGGGATCGTAGTGAATGGTTATAGTACTGACAATCAGACTCTCGTAGACACGCTTTCTGTTCTGAGATCTCTGGCAAGGTTACAGGATGACCTTGGACAATGCGGGGGGTGCCCCGGAGATTGCCTTCCTTTAAGAACAAAATTTTTGTGTAATTTTTTTTTAAATGGCCCCAGTGAAACTATAGAGGGCTGATGTTCAGATCAGATTGTCTGAGATCTGGATGGGGAAAAATAGGGAGCTGTTTGTGTGTGTAGAAGCAGGTCATGATTTGCTGGGGATCGAGGGGCTGTTCGGGTCCTGCCACACACGCGCGCCCCTTGTCACGTCGTCTTTGGTTCTTATGTTGCCCATTTTGAAACAACTAATCGCCTCCAGTCTGTTTCTGAGTTCGGTTCAAAGTGCTGGTTAAACCCCGAAAGCCCTTCATGATCTGGGGCCCACATACTTGAAGGACCGTCTCCTTCCAGCCATGTCCCTGTGTTCCAACTATAGTTGTTAACAGGGCTCTTTTTGTCCAAAAAGCCCAGCAGGAACTCATTAGCATAATAGGCCACACCCAACAGCCGAAACACATTAGCATATTAGGCCACACCCCTGACAGCACCGCTCATTGGCATATTAGGCCACACCCCCATGTTACCAGAAGTGTGCTCATCCAGCCACACCCACCTTTTGCTTCTTATTCTGTTGACCTTGTTTGTTGTCAAAACCCAGGGCCTTTTTTTGTAGCAGGAACTCCTTTGCATGTTAGACCACACACCCCTAATGTAGCCAGTCCTAATGAGTTTCTGCTGTTGGGTGTGGCCTATTATGCTAATGAGTTCCTGCTGGGTGTGGCCAACTTGGGAGCCAGCCGGAACTCCATTCCTGTGCGTTCCTGCCCCAAAAGGGCGACCTTGGGCCAGTGGCCATCTGTTGTTGACTATCCCACCACGCAGGCTGGCTTGTCGGACTTCGACCAGAGCCTGGGCGTTTTCTGTCACATGGCTCCAGCTTTGGGGAACGGGTTCCCCAAAGAGGTGAGGGAGGTCCCTCTCTGGAGAGGAGGAGGAGTTGTTGTTGTACCCGCCCTTCACTCAGAGTCTCAGAGCGGCTTACAAACTCCTTCCCCTTCCCCTCCCCACAACAGACACCCTGTGAGGTAGGCGGGGCTGAGAGAGCTCTGACAGAAAGTGCTCTTTCAAGAACAGCTCTGACAGAACTATGGCTTGCCCAAGGTCATCCAGCAGCTGCAAGTGGAGGAGTGGGGAATCAAACCTGGTTCTCCCAGATTGCAGTCTGCACACTTAACGACTACACCAAACTGGCTCTAGAACTTAACATTCTGGAAACAGCTTTTGAGGGGGTTTGAATTGGCAGGCATCTTTTAAGGGGGGAGGAGGTTTGGGATTTGTTATTTTATTTTTGGTTTTTAGACTGAAAATGTTTTAAACTATTATTTGTAAGCCGCCGTCAACTACACGAAAGGCGGGGTATAAATGTTTTAATAAATAAACTGCTCCCTTAACTGTATTTACTTGTCTTCTATTATACTGGTCTATGACCGTAATAAACTTGATTATCTCTGATTAATAAATAAACCACGAGAGCCAGCATGGTGGTGTGGTTAAAATGTCGGATTAGGTTCCGGGGAACCAGGTTCAAATCTCTGCCATGGAAGCTTGCTGGGCGACCTTGGGCCAGTCACACACCCTTCCGCCTAACAGACCTCATAGGGTGGTTGTGCAGATGAAACAGAGGAGAGGAGAAGAACGTAAGCTGTGTTGGGTCCTCCTTGGAGAGGAAGGTTGGATATAAATAAAGTCGACCAATCAATCACTAACTGGGGGTGACGGCCCTCCTTTGGCCGAGTCTTCCGCTTCCTAATCAACCCAGCTGGGACCGCGCGGAGGGCCACTTCTCATCTTAGTTTCTGATGCGGATTCTCTACAGAGTGAAGGGTGATAACTGGTAGCAACTCGGTGGCTACGGAGAAGGATGCCGCGCCTCAGGGCAGGAAAACGTTTTCCAGCATGGGCACAGTTTCAAAGGCTGAGGTTCTGCAAAACCAAACTGGGTGCCAGAAATTTTAACCTGTTTTTCATAAACACGGCAGCAGGTTGCAGCCAAAACAAACAGTTAGGGTCCTTGCATGAACCCACGGGTTGAAATCGTAATGCTAGTTGGGTTGGGGTTGGGAGACGGGGGCAATCTCGGTGGATTGTCCTGCAGGCTGTGGAAACTGGGGGGGGGGGCTGGTTCTGGCGTTAGGGTTGCCTGAAAATTGATGAGGCTTAAATTCATAGGCACCAAGGCTCCCTCTAAGCTGTGGAGTCTTGTGAGCAAAAATTCTACTTTGTGAGCTACTGGCATTAAAGCTGTGAGCGAGCGATTTGGCTGCTGCATAAGTTAGTTTGCTCTGGGACCATCCTTCCTGAGCTAAGACAAGACTGTGTGAGCCGGAGGCTAAAAAACTGTGAGCTAGCTCACACTAACTCAGCTTAGAGGGAACACTGATAGGCACCGGGTCATGCGGGATCGCTTTCTCGACGCGATTAAGCCCCTTCCCTGAATCAGGGAAGGAGCCAGGAATAATGTGATATCTTGACGTGAGGACAGATGTTGAGAACAGCAAGAGTCAAAAGTTGCCCAAGGCACATCGCAAACACGTTAAACCCGTCTGCGTATTCTTCAGACCCAGAGTTCTGTTCCCCTTATGTCTCCTTCCATCCGTGTACTGACTCCATGTCCTCTCTTCCAGTGCAAACCAGATGCTTTCTCCTTGATATCTCCCCCCCCCCAAGGTTGTTTCAACCATGCCCTTCACCACTAGCTCTTCACGAGGCATTTGATAACCAGAGAGCAGAGCACGCGTGGGGAGATATTTGTACCTCTTGTCAGCTTGGCTTGAGTGTTCACTTAACTTGTGAAAAGCAAAACAAAAATACTTGATTTTAAATGTAGACTGGAGGCAGGAACAACAAGGGTTGGGTGGTGGCAGCAGCTGTGCTTTCAAAAAGGCGGGTGGTGGCAGTATGGCTGGTGTCTTTCAAATGCACCATTTTTTTTGGGGGGGTTTCAACCCCCCCCCCCCCCTTAGGAAGAAGACGAAAATGGATTTATACCCCGTCCTTCACTACCCGAAGGGGTCTCAGAGCGGCTTACAATCTCATTTCCCTTCCCCTCCCCATCACAGACGCCCTGTGAGGTAGGTGGGGCTGAGAGAACTCTGATTGAGAACTGCTCTTGAGAGAGCAGCTCTCAGAGAACTGTGGCTTGCCCAAGGTCACCCAGCAGCTGCATGTGGAGGAGTGGAGAATCAGACCTGGTTCTCCCAGACTAGAGTTCGCGCTCCTAACCATGACACCAAACTGGCTCTGGAGTGGGGGTGGCAGACCTGTATCTGTCCACAGCATGCCCACCTTATCTTTAAAAGCATTTCACTCATTCTAAAAGAGAAAATATTTCATGGGAATTTTTTCCAGTAGTCCCCCAATTTCCCAAGTTCTCCATCAGAAAAACTGGGGGGGGAAAGCCCTCAAGTTAAAAAAAAAGAAGCCCCCCCCCCATGTTTCCATCTTTTTTCCTGGGCCTTCAGATCTCTTGTTGTGGTACGATTACAGAGGCTGATTTAATGCCTGCTGGACTTGAGCGGGAGAGAATAAGCGAGTTAGTAAGCAGAGGTATTTGGCTGTTACCTGAAAAACGTGCAATTTTTTTTTGCAGGGGTAGTCACAAGCAATGCTCCCTCTAAGCTGAGGAGTCCTGTGAGCAAAAATTCTCCTTTGTGAGCTACCGGCATGAAAGTTGTGAGTGAGCGACTTGGCTACTGCATAAATTAGTCTGCTCTGGAGCCATCCTTCCTGAGCTAAGACAAAAATGTGTGAACCAGAGGCTAAAAAACTATGAGCTAGCTCACACTAACTCAGTTTAGGGGGAACACTGGTCACGTCATGTAAAAAAGAAAAAGTTTCTTCATCTTTAAAACAGGCACCCTTTTTGTACTTAGGTGCATGTTCTCTGTGTTTAGTTACCATCTTTCTTGCTTCGGTGTGCTGTGTGCCCAGGTGCACAGGTTTCGTTTCATGATTTCTTTCCTGAAAAACAGTGTATAAGTTGCAGAGTTTGGGACTGGATCTTAGTTGCATTCCCTTGGGGGATCTTTCCTCGTCGGTTGTTTCTGGAGGGAGATTCCTTCAGTAGTAAAGTCCCCCAATGCATTTGTTTAAATAAAAGGGCTCTGCTAGGAGAACGCCTTGTCTGTTTTCTGGAGGGGCTTTCTGAAGGCGTTCTGTTCCCCCCCTAGTTGAAAGAAATGGATTTTTTTTGTGTTTTGTTTTACAGTTTAATTTGACTTTGGGTGGAAGGAAGGGAAAGATCATTGTTTTTTGGGTGCCAAGTCCTTAGACAACAATTGAGCTATTGTTGGGCTGTGGTTCCAGTCTCAGGAAAGGAACCAGAGCGCAGTTGCGTGCACTTCAGACTTTGCACAAAAAACCCAGTATTTCTTTACCTGTGAGATGCCATTGATAAATAAAAGTACAATAGTATGGTGTCATGAAAACGCTGCAGGGAAATGCTGGCCATGCCATTAAACAGCATGTGCAGAGTTGTAGATTTCCTCTTTTTGTAACTTCAAGTTACCTATTTGGTTCTTCAGGACAGAATCCTGATCGTGAGAGGTTCTCTTTCTTGCGCTGAGAATGAGAGTCAAGTTTTTGGTGGTGGTCAGACATGAACTCACTCTGGGTATCTCAGAAGAACAAGGGTACTTCTGCAAAATATAATTGGAGGGGGGATTACAATAATGAACGATCAATGTTGAGGTGCAAGGTGGTTTCCATCAGGTCTCTTAGAGACATTTGTTGGAAGGGGTTGTGTTTTTTTTAAACGGGTTCCCCCACCCTCGGATCCCCAAGGTTGTCTGATAACTTCTAGGAGATTCCTTTTCCATTTAAATTTTAAAAATAGATTTTAAATAGAGAGCCAGTTTGGTGTCGTCATTAGGAGCACGGACTCTAATCTGGGAGAACCGGGTTTGATTCTCCACTCCTCCACATGCAGCTATTGGTGTGTCCTTGGGTCAGTTACAGGTCATTTCAGAGCTGTTCTCTCAGGAGCAGTTCTCAAAAGAGCTCTCTGAACCCCACCTACCTCACAGGGTGTCTGTTGTGGGGAGGGGAAGGGAAAGGAGATTGTAAGCCATTCCAAGACCCTTTCGGGTAGTGAGGGGTGGGGTATAAATCCAATCTCCTCCTCCTCTTCAGCAAGTGGAAAGATTTAAATAGTGGAGAAAATGGGTTGGCATTATACTGAGATTTGTTGTCCCAATATATGGATATAGTTTATGGGTAAAGTAACATCTTGAGAACTAACTCAGTTTTGAGTCATGTTGATCTGGAGATAAATATTGTAAATTATATTGATGGTCTCTTCTATAGCTCCATGTGGTCAGAGTCCAATTTTAGCTGTAATATCGGTTCTAAGTTGGAAACATCAACAATGTTTTCCAGCTGTGAAATACTTGCGAGCTACCTCTTATAAGGAAAATGTATACAAAATGTTTCACCGGTGGCACTGGTCACCGGATAAATTGGCAAAATGTTATCCTACTATGTCAAAAAATTGTTGGAAATGTAAAAACAATGTGGGCACTTTTTACCATACGTGGTGGAGGTGACCTACGACTCAACAATATTGGCATAAAGTTCATAAAATATTAGTAAATATTTTAGGGATAGAAATACCTTATGTGCCTGAATTGTTTTTGTTAAATGTACTACCGGATAAGTTTTAAAAAGATGAAAAATACGTTATTGTTTATATAAATACAGCAGTTCGTATATTATTTGCCAAGTATTGGAAACAAGGAGGAATACCCTCCAAGAGAGAATTAATTTATGAAATACAGGAAGTGGTGGAAATAGATAAACTGACTATAATATTACAAAATAAGGATGAAGTGGTATTTAAAAATAGACTGGAAAAATTTTACAAATGGTTAGGAAAAAACTAATGGTATTAAATAGATAAGTGTAAGACTCCGAAATGTGTTGCATGGCTGTATAAGATGTGGATATATGCATGTTGTAATGCATACAGAAAATTTGAAATAAATATAATTATTAAAAAAACACAATGTTTTCCAGATTGCCTAAGATAACTTTTTGAAGGTCACGTGATACTTGACACCCCACCATATTGTTAAAGTATTTCTCTCCATATTGTTGAAATATCAGGATAAGTTGTAAACATTGGTTTAAAATCAGAATATTGTCACGGCAGGACCCGGGGGCGTGACGTAAGTAAGCCAAAGTCCAGGAACAGTCCGAGGTCAAGCCGAGAAAATCAGGTAGCAAGGTTCAAGCAGGTTTAAATCACAGTCCAGAAGCAAGGTCAGACATACCAAGGTTTCAAGTCCATAAATCACAATGATGCCAGAGGAGTCAGAGATGTACGAAGGTCAACGAAGCCGAGGGTCAAGC
>NW_015174852.1:716160-727633 GCF_001447785.1 Gekko japonicus
CTCAGGGGCATCAGCAAGGGCAGGCATGACAAATATCCACTTTGTACCTTTCCATTATGTGATAGATCTATGGGAAGCAGAGGTCATTTCGGGGGGGATCACGGGAGATTGCAGTTTCCCCAGGTGAGGTACGGGGGGCGGGGCACATGACAAAGCCCCGCCCCCTGCTTCCGGCCGCCCCGCTTCCGGCCCTCATTCAGCCAGGAGGAGGCAGGAGAAGAGGGAGGGTAATTTGCTTCTTCCCTGCCTCTCCCCACCCCTGCCTGCCTGGGGCCAGGGAGGGCCTTCACGGGGCTTCCTTGCTCTCCCGCCGGCTTTGCAGGTCCACCGCCAGGCCCCTCATAGCGCTCGGCAGTGGAGCTGCAAGGCTGGTGGCGGCGACCGGGACCGTTGGGGGCAGGGTGTGTGGCCTATGACACACTTCCGGTGATTTCAGGGGGTGTGGCATATGCTAATGAATTATGCTAATGAGCTCCCCTAGCTCTTTTTCTACAAAACGACCCCTGATGGGAAGTAAATTACCTTTGGATCTATCTTTTTTTTGGGGGGGGATCTTAAAATTGTGTCAGAAGGTACATTACCTCATATCCACTTCTGTTCCTCCTCCTGGTAAAACGAGACTTGTGATTTTTCTCCCGTTTCCTTTAAATCAACTTGATGAGTCATTAGGTGTTAATTATAATGTATTAAGTTTGCTTATCGCTCCTTTTGTGTTACTCATCCCAATTATCAGCTCAAACGGTGTTGTGTTTCACGAATGAAAGAGCATCTCTCCTTTTTGGGGGTGGTTTCAAGTGCCCCAAACAGAAGACGACCCATTTGGAAAATGTTTTGGGAGCCCCTCCTTTTGCTTGGTACCATTAAGCAACTCAGCGGATATTTATTGAGGGACTCCCGCCCTCTCGCTAAGGTGTTGTTCGGTGTGCTGTTGGGTGCAGACAGAAGTGTTCAAAGTGCTGTATCACTTTCCATATTCCAGTAATAATAATACTAGGTACTTGGCGAAAGCGACCTAGAGTCTTCCATTAAGATACGTGCTGCATTTAGATTTCACAAACTCAGGGCTATTTCTGGGCAGGAACGCACAGGAACGGAGTTCCGGCTGGCTCCTGAGTTGGCCACGCCCAGCAGGAACGCATTAGCATAATAGACCACACCCAACAACAGAAACTCATTAGGATTGGCTACATTAGGGGTGTGTGGCCTAACATGCAAAGGAGTTCTTGCTACAAAAAAAGCTCTAGGGTTTTACAACAAACAAGGTCAACAGAATAAGAAGCAAAAGGTGGGTGTGGCTGGATGACCACACTTCTGGTAATGTGAAGCTGTGGCCTAATATGCTAATGAGCTATACTGTCGGGGGTGTGGCTAGATATGCTAATGAGTTTCTGTTGTTGGGTGTGGCCTATTATGCTAATTAGTTCCTGCTGGGCTTTTTCTACAAAAAAAAGCCCTGCACAAACTAACTGTGGACTGTTTGTGACTAGAACAAGCCCAACTGGATTGTTCTCCGGTTCGCTACAATCTGCTTGCATACAAAGTCAGGATGTAAGCCTACTGAATTCAGAGCCAACACGATTAAGTCGTGGCATCCAAACCGGAGTCCTTTAACAAACAGCACTTTTCTCCTCTCCCCCCCCCCCCCCGGGGGCCTGGAAATCTTGGATTAAAATTAAAATCCTGGATACAAACTGCAATTTTTAAAAATGTCCCCGTTCTGAAACCTGTGCAGTTGGATTGAAGATTTCCTGGTTTAGGACGTTGTTAGCCTGGATTATGCATGTGTGGGAATGAGGGAACACAGCATTATTTGCATCTAGGGGTTCCAGCCAATGGATCCAGGCGAGGTTTCCCCTGCTTCTGGGGGCTTCAACCCACCCCCGATCAGCTCAAGCCCTGTAAATCGGGCAGGAGGGAAGGGAGAGGGGTGACCAGGTGGGTGGTTGCTCTTGGGGGCAGGACTTGGGGACATACCCACCCCTGAGTTGCCTCCCAAATCCCCCTGTCGGAGTGAGGAGGGGACCCTCCGGCAACCCTGTTTGCATCACAAACAAACCAGAGTTTCAGATGGTTAGCTTAAATGCAGTGAGTCCAGTGGCACGTCCAAGGCCAACAAAGACTTCCAGCTTTCTAGAATCAAAGTTTCCTTCGTCAGATACAAGCAGGAATAGAGATCCCGGAGTCTTTATATCCCAGTCAGAAGAAGCAACATCCCTCCCACCTTCTGACTGGGATAGAAGGGCCCAGGGGTCTCCATTCCTTCGTGTGTCTGACGGAGGGAGATTTGAATCTCAAAAGATTATGCCCTGAACATCTTGTGGGTCTTTTAAGAACAGAAGAACATAAGAGATGCCAAAGGCCCATCCAGTCCAACACTCTGTATCACACAGTGGCCAGAAATACCAGGTGCCATCAGGAGGTCCACCAGTGGGGCCAGGACATTAGAAGCCCTCCCACTGTTGTCCCCCCCAAGCACCAAGATGACAGAGCATCATTTGCCCCAGAGTCCCTATCTATACCTTGTGGCTAATAGCCACTGATGGACCTCTGCTCCATATGCTTACCTAATTCCCTTTTGAAGCCGTCCATACTTGTAGCCGCCACCACTTCCTGTGGCAGTGAATTCCAAGTGTTACTGGACTCAAATCTCGCTGAACCAGAGCTGGCATCTGATGTCTGAATACAGCCAGAGCGCAAGCAAAGGATGGGAGGCCGGGGAATAAGTTGTTGAGCTTGATGGAAAACGCCCTTCCTTTTCAGGTGGTTCACAGGAAGAAGTGCACAGATTTGAATCTAGTTGTTGCAGGAAAGAGTTAGGCCTCAGCAAAGGCCTCTGGGACAGACACAGAAGGCTGCAAGTGTATCATGTAGCGTGTAAGAGAGGCCTGGCATTATCACCATAGTAGGTGCTGTGCGTCTGGAGCTGGCTTGTGGCCACCTTGAGTTGATGGCTGAGGCGAGATTTGACGTTGGCCTTTCGGGCTGGCGTCTTTGGTTCTTAATCGCTGCACCACCTGCTAGTGCATGCTGTGTTTACTGCAAGTGTGTGGCAGCATCGGAGCCCCCTTTGGATTTTGCACAAGGGGTTGAATTATTCTTCTTGCCAGCTACAAACCTGTCCTGTAGGGAGCCAACTAACATGCCACAGAGGGAGAATGGATCTAACCAGGGGTCATTTCATAGAAAAAGAGGTGCAGGAGCTCATTAGCATAACTTATTTGCATATGCCACACACCCTGACATCACCGGACGTGTGTCAGAAGGCAACACCCACTGCGCAGGCGCCACTGGACTGTTTTGGATTGCTAGCTATGGGGGGGGGGCGACATACAGCTCTGTCCTCGCAGAGGAGGGAGAGCTTGTACCTGAATAAAACTTGGTCTTAAAGGTGGCCTAACTAGATGCGGCTATGTAACCTAACCAGGTCTGCCCTGGGACCACCACTGCCATTTTGAAGCGTAACAAGGGTGATTAAAAAACGTTGCAAGGGCCTTTTTTAAATTGCCCCCTGCGTCAGACCACGCCTAGTTCTGCCCACAGCTGGAACTCTCCTCAATCTACAATTGTACGGCCCTGGTTTCATTAATTCGGACTTCTGGGCCCCAAAACAGAGCCTGTTTGAAGCGACCTTACAGGAGCATTCAGGTTAGGTTAGACATCCTTTACAGATAATTCCACCAAAGTTACAAGCGGGGCTTTGGGGGGGGATGGGAGAAGTGCCGGAACTCTCAAGAGGGAAATGAAGTTTTCAATCTGTATACTGAAAACTCACGGACTTCTAAACATCTTTAAAAGAATTTTGTCAAAGAGGTTCTGGAACTCTGTTCCGGTGCCGTTCCCCCAGAAAAAAAGCCCTGGAAGACTTCCAAAAGTTTAGCAAGCTGCCTGGGTAGACATGCGCAGACCTAGTTCAGAGTCATTTGAAGCAAACCAGCCCTTCAGAGTTGGCATGACCAACCTGTTTACAGTTGGTTGGTGAAGCGTGCCCTGAAAGAGGTGCTTGTGTGATTCCGCTGGGACCTGTTAGTTAGTGGGAGGGCTTCTAATGTCCTGGCCCCACTGGTGGACCTCCTGATGGCACCTGGTATTTCTGGCCACTGTGTGATACAGAGTGTTGGACTGGATGGGCCTTTGGCCTGATCCAACATTGGCATCTCTTATGTTCTTATGTTCAAGGAGGCCTCCACCTCAGGTATCTTTAGTTGCCACGTCTGGGTTGGGAAATTCCTGGAGATTTGGGGGTGGAGCTGGGGAGGGCAGGGTTTGGGAAGCAGAGGGATATCATTGGGGCATAATGCCACAGAGCCCGCCCCCAAAGCAGCCATTTTCCTCCAGGGGAGGATGTTGTCTGGAGATCTTGTGTAATACCTGGAGGTTTGGAACCCTATGTGGGAGTTTCTCAAGGGAAGAAAAGAGGTAATGAAGGGATTATCCTTTGGACCCGTGGCTAAGAGTTTGCTTTCCTAGTCTGATGCCTGTATAGGTTTGGAAGTTACTTTTAAAGTGAGTCGTTTACCAAGGGAACTACTAGGGTTTGATACTGCTGGAGTTCCCCAAGGGAAGTGCTATTTTTAAGTGCCTTGGTCAGCAGCGAGGCGTTTTTATAGTAGCAGGGAAGTTAGAAACCCCCCTTACCTAGATAGCTAGAGAGAGCCAACAATGGATATCACTATGAGGCACCTGCCCTCTTTTTTTCTACCCCGGATGTGTTTGGTTAAACATTAATAAAGAGATCAATCTATGAGTCTGTGTTAAGTGGATATCAGAGCATTTTCCCTGTCATCCGTTGTAAACAAGAAAACATTTAGCTAGTCTAAACAAGCTGAGCCTGGTGCAGGTCTCGAAAAATAACCTTGAATGTCTAGAATCTTTAAGACCCACACTTCATCGTACCCAGAATTAAACTTGGTTGATCTTAAAGGTGCCACCGGACGCAAACTTTGTTCTGCTTCCTGAAGCCAATACGGCTACTCACCTGAATCTAGAAGCATAAAAAACTGGTTCCCCCCACCCCACTTCAAAGATGCTGAATTACCCTTTGATTCTATTCTGGGATGTCGAACATCTCGATCACAAAAGCAAATTTGGACGTGGGCAGTTTCATGTTGCCATGTTGATTGGGTATTTCTCCTTGCCTGGGACAGAGCACCCCAGATTTATTTTGGGATGTATGATGGCAATGAAGAAAGCTCTCCGGTGGGTTGTGGTTTTGCGCTTTGAGCAATCTTGCAGCCAGTGTTACCCTTCCAAGATTAGTAAGCAGGGAGTGTCGAGGAGAATTTTGTAAGTGTTTTCCAGATTGCGGAGCAAGGAGCACGCTTTCGGTGTACATGCATTTGTGATCGATTTATATACTCTCTTAGTTCCTAGGGGGAAAGGCAGCTTTTATTTCATTTTTTTTTAAAGAGTTGGATTCAGCGCTGGTTGTGCTCATCCCACGTTTTGTAATGAAACATATATTTGTGTGTAAGACCCCTTTAACACACTTGTTTGGCGCCTGATTCTTGGCAAACCCATAATGCAAGTTTGAAATGTGTGTTTACTGTTGCTAGGAGATGCTTGGCGGGAAGATGGTGTCATGGTTAGATGAATGGGAGTGTAAGAGTCCCGGGTGGGAGAGCAGATCTTCCATCTGTTGATCCAGGGAGTACATGAAATTGCCTTTTTTTAAAAAGGTCCTATGGAGCCACGTAGCAACAAAAGTCCGCATGGTCAAAGCAATGGTATTCCCAGTAGTCATGTATGGCTGCGAGAGTTGGACTATCAGGAAGGCCGAGCGCCGAAGAATAGATTCTTTTGAATTATGGTGCTGGAGAAGACTCTTGAGAGTCCCTTGGACTGCAAGGAGATCAAATCAGTCCATCCTAAAAGAAATCAACCCTGACTGTTCCCTGGAAGGCCAGATAATGAAACTGAAGCTCAAATACTTTGGCCACCACCAAATGAGAAGGGAGCACTCACTGGATGAGAAGACCCTAATGCTGGGAAAGATTGAGGGTCAAAGAAGACGGGGACGGCAAAGGATGAGATGGTTAGACAGTGTCATAGATGCAACGAACATGAAGTTGAGCCAACTTCAGAGGACGGCGGAACACCGGAAGGCCTGGCGTGTTCTGGTCCGTGGGGTCGCGAAGAGTCGGACTCGACTGTGCAACTGAACAACAAAAATGTAGCCATTATCATGTTATCTGAGCATAGCACAGAATGAAATTTGGTTGCTTGCAAGCTTCACGCTCTCCCTTGCCCTGGTTGCTCTTACTTACCTGCGTTGGTGGCCCGGAGGACTGAACTGTGCTTTTGTAGACCGGCTCTCAACCCAGGAGAACACCTGTCCGAGCCTTGGAATCAGCTTCACCCCCAGTGAGTTTGCCTTTCAAAGCTGGATGGCGAACATCCCTTGCCAACATGTTTGTGTATTTAATTAATTTATAGCCCACCTTTCGCCCCGATGGGGACCCAAAGCGGCTGGACATCCTTCTCTTCTCCATTTTATCCTCACAATAACCCTGAGGGGTAGGTTAGGCTGAGAGAGTGTGACTGGCCCAGGGTCACCCAGCGAGCATCCATGGCATGAGTGGGATTTGAACCTGGGTCTCCCAGATACTGGTCTGACACTCTTAACCAATGTTCCCTCTAAGCTGTGGAGTCCTGTGAGCAGAAATTCTACTTTGTGAGCTACTGGCATTAAAGTTGTGAGCAGGTAGTTTGGCTGCTGCATAAAATTAGTTTGCTCTGGAGCCCTCCTTCCTGAGCTAAGACAAAAATGTGTGAGCTGGAGGCTAAAAAACTGTGAGCTAGCTCACACTAACTCAGCTTAGAGGGAACACTGCTCTTAACCACTATCCCACACTGGCTCTCAACCTGTGTTAAGAAGTGTTTGGGACTGGTCTGTCCTCTCCAGCATGAGGAGCTTTGGTATAGCGGTGAAGGTGGAACCAGGAGATTCCTGGTACAAATCTCACCTTGCCCATAAATGGTCTAGGACAGTGGTGGCGAACCTATGGCACTCAGAGCCCTCTCTGTGGGCACGCGTGCCATCGCCCCAGCCAGGCCCAGACCATCATTAAAGTGTCGAATTCTCCGCCAAATAATTTTAAGTAAATGAAAGCATTTGGGATTGCGTTCCTTACTTTATTTGGGTCACCTTAAGTTAATGTACGAGTGGTTTTTTCTCTAGTAAAACCTCGGTATTCAGGTTAAATGGCCGTGTTGGCACTTTTGCGATAAATACGTGGGTTTTGGGTCGCAGTTTGGGCACGCGGTCGCTAAAAGGTTCGCCATCACTGGTCTAGGAGACGCTTTGGGACACTTTGGGGGAGAAAAGCAAGGCCATTAATATTATAAATAAATAAAATAAAGAGAGGGCCTTAGGCAAGCCATGATGTCCTCAGGGTTCCCCACCCCACACTCTGTGATCGCAGCATTTGCCTCCCCTGTGGAGCTGAAGCGAGGCGCATGCCAAGGCAGTGCGTGTAAAGCACCCACAAAAGCTTGAATTCAGCATGTGGATGCTGAAAATTAAACGTACATATGGGAAGTGCTGTACATTTTGAATCTGTGGTAGTCAATGCCTAATACGACCAACATGGCGTGGTTGGTTAGTGTGCTGGACTGGGAGCCGTGAGACCCAGGTTCGAATCCCCACTCTACCATGTAAACTTGCTCGGTGACTTTGGGCCAGTCGCATGCTTTTGGCCTAACCTACCTTACAAGGTTGTTGTGAGAATGAAATGAAGGTGAGGAGAATGATATAAGCTGGTGAGGAGAATGATATAACCTACCTCACAAGGTTGCTGTGAGAATGAAATGAAGGTGAGGAGAATGATATAAGCTGGTTTTAAGCCCCCGTCGGGGAGGAAGCTGGGGTATAAGTGAAGGGAGTAAATAGTGCTAAAAGATCTCTATATCCCGCTGCCCTGACATTTTTGGTGTGCCAATAAGACATAGAGTGACATAAGACACAAAATGATAGATTGCTTTGTTTTTAAATAATGACAATAAAGGACCCCTTATTTTCTGAGTAAGACTGCCTGTTAAATTTTTTACTCGCATGCTAGAAGTCGCCTGGTGTTGGAAGACACAGTCTGAACGTTCCAGTAAACGGTGTCTTTCAGGAATAGGGAACGTTTTGTCCTCTGTGAAAAGATGCTATAAGCACACTCCCTTCAGAATACAAACAAACTTTAATGCGACTTTTTTTTTTTTTTTGGTCTAATGTTAAGTGCAGGAGAAGAATATGTCAGAAGCCTTTGTTCTCCTCTCCTGGGTCTCCAGGATGAGCTGGTATAAGCCGGGTACCGAATGCGTAATCCTTCAAATTGTTTTCAGCATGTGCTTTTTTGGTTGCAGCTTCTTGGAATAGGGGAAGTGGCCACCGTCTAAAGGGCACGGTCCGTACCACTCCATTGTTATTTCCTTGGCTCCTGTTCCTTTTGACCTCCTATGCTCTATGTAGCCTGCCTGGGTCAGCAACTAATATTTAACAGAAGGCGCCACTGTGTGGTTTTTTTGCTTGGTTCACGGCAAGGGGTAGGTAAATGGGTGTGAACAGGTGAGATGGATCGGTTGGGACCTCCCATCAGCCGCTCGGGTATGCCTGCTGGCAAGGAAGGAAAGGGGGCATTTGACTTTTCTCAGAAAGCAGTTCAAGCACATTAAGGGGCAGGTGGTGTATCTGGGTTGATGTGGGGGGGGGACAAAGAACTCCCCCAGCGTCAGATTGAGTCCAATGAAGGGAGCTCTGGGTATAAAAAATATGGAGTAGCAGTCAATTTTCCCTCTAAGCTGGGGAGGCTTGTGAGCAAAAATTCTACTTTGTGAGCTACTGGCATGAACGTTGTGAGCCAGCAATTTGGCTACTGCATAAATTAGTTTGCTCTGGAGCCCTCCTTCCTGAGCTGAGACAAAAATGTGTGAGCTGGAGGCTAAAAAACTGTGAGCCAGCTCACAGTAACTCAGCTTAGAGGGAACACTGGTAGGAGTTAGAGGGGAATCAGACCAGGATCCTGAACACCCAGGTTTGGATCCCTGTGGAAGTTTGCTTGGTGACCTTGACCGCCCCCATATGGTAGTTAGGATAAAATGGAGGAGGGAAAGACGACAGTGTTGTAAGCTGCTTTGGGTTCCTATTGGGGGGGGAAGTGGAGTATAAATAAATTTATTTTTATTTAATGAATTCATTTATACCCCACCCTTTCCCCCAATGGGGTACTAAAGTGGCTGACATCATTCTTGTATCCCCCATTTTATTTTCACAGCGACCCCGTGAGGTTAGGCTGAGAGGGTGTGACTGGCCCAAAGTCGCCTAGCAAGCTTTCGTGGCCCGAGTGGGGATTTGAACCGGGGTCTTTCAGATTCTAGTCCAACACTCTGAACCACTGTACAATACTGGCTCTCAAGTAAATAGTGTTGAGGGTGGTACTGGACTGCGGTGGCTCAAGTGGTTAAGACCCTGAACTGCAGGCTGTGGAAGGTCGGTCGTTCAGCAGTTCGAGACCCGAGTATGCTGCATGACGGAGTGACCTCCCGTCTCTAGTTCCAGCTCCTGCCAACCTAGCAGTTCGAAAGCAAGACATTGCAAGTAGATAAATAGTTACCACTTCGGTGGGAAGGTAACAGCGTTCCGTGCGCCTCGGTGTTTAGTCATGCCGGCCACATGACCACGGAAACGTCTTCGGACAGCGCTGGCTCTTCGGCTTGGAAACGGAGATGAGCACCGCAACCCTAGAGTCGGATTCGACTGGCTTTCGAGCAAGGGAACCTTTACTTTACTGGACTGCTGTTTACTCTACTGGACCAGGTTTAAGTTTTTTCTCTCTCCTTTTCCAGTTCCAAGGGAAATCCAAGTGCAAACACATAAAATGAATTCTGTTCTGCTAACTGTTGTACTCCATAGAGTATAAGCAACAGATTGGGGGTGTGTGTACATCGGTGAGGCCCAAGGACGTATTCTGTCAGCCCCTTGGTCCATCTCCTCCATTATGTCTAATCTGGCTGGTGGGGACACCCAGAGGTATTCCTGTGTCTTTTCCACGCCCTTTAACAAACAGTCCTTACAGTGGAGATAACCAACGTCTGGGACTTACTGTGGACAGCGGCATGATTCTTTCCCACAGAGCCATACCTGTGTGCATTGCTCACAGTGGTTTTGCACATTTAAAACCGGGTTCTGTGCGTCTGTTGAGCCTCTTTGCACCCTACCAAGGGGACCTTTCAGATTGTGTGAATCAGTGTTCCCTCTAAGCTGAGTTAGTGTGAGCTGGCTCACAGTTTTTTAGCTCGCAATTTTGTCCTGGCTCAGGAAGGATGGCTCCAGGGCAAACGAATGTTTGCAGTAGCCAGATCACTGGCTCACAACTTTAATGCCAGTGGCTCACAAAGTAGAATATATGCTCCCAAGACTCCACAGCTTAGAGGGAACATTGGTGTGAGTACACAAGCAGGTTTGACAGAGGAAAGTGGCGGGGGGGAACATCGGTAGAAACGAAATCCGCTCCAGAATATGTTGGGATGCAGAAAAACGTGCCATCTCTCTCTATGCGCACACATTCCATCTCGTGTTGTTGTTGTTGTTCAGTCGCACAGTCGAGTCCGACTCTTCACGACCCCATGGACCAGGTCACGCCAGGCCCTCCGGTCTTCTGCTGAACTCTGAAGTTCACTCAGTTTCATGTCCGTTGCATCTCTGACACTGTCTAACCATCTCATCCTTTGCCGTCCCCGTCTTCTTTGACCTTCAATCTGATCTTAGTTTTTTTGTTGTTGAGCTGCAAGCCCACTTTTGCGCTCTCCTCTTTTACCCCGAGCAAGAAGCTCTTGAGGTCCTCTTCCCTTTCTGACATCAGAGCGGTATCCTCTGCATATCTGAGGCTGTTGATCTTTTCCCCAGCAATCTTAATTCCCTTGTGTACCTCTTGCGTAATCTCTTGTGTACCTGTGTGGCTCAAGTGGTTAAGAGGCTGAACTGCAGGCTGTGGAAGGTCAGTAGTTCAGCAGTCCAAGACCCGGGTGCCGCAAGACGGGGTGAGCTCCCGTCTCTAGTTCCAGCTCCTGCCAACCTAGCAGTTCGAAAGCAAGAAATTGCAAGTAGATAAATAGGGACCACTTCGGTGGGAAGGGAACAGCGTTCCGTGTGCCTTGGTGTATAGTCATGCCGGCCACATGACCACGGAAATGTCTTCGGACGGCGCTGGCTCTTCGGCTTTGAAACGGAGCACCGCAACCCTAGAGTTGGATTCGACTGGCTTTCCAGCAAGGGAACCTTTACCTTTACCTCTTGTGTAATCTCTTGTGTAAAAGGTAAAGGTAAAGGTTCCCTTGCTTGAAAGCCAGTCGAATCCAACTCTAGAGTTGCGGTGATCATCTCCGTTTCAAAGCCGAAGAGTCAGCGCTGTCCGAAGACGTTTCTGTGGTCATGTGGCCGGCATGACTAAACACTGAGGCGCACGGAACGCTGTCACCTTCCCACCGAAGC
>NW_015174852.1:728298-736552 GCF_001447785.1 Gekko japonicus
GAAAACCAGCAGGATCCCCCCCCCCGTCCCGCGTGTCTGGCAAAGCAAGCAAACCAGGGAGAGATGCCGGGAAACCGTCTCCGAAGCCAGCTTTGCAATCTTGCAGATCCTCGTCGTTGTCACCCAAGCACCCCCCTCCCGCCATCATTTCCCCCTTTTCCTGGGCTCGATCACCACCCCCTAGATGGATCTAGGGGGGGGGGGCTCGATTCGGAGAGATGCCGGGAAACCGTCTCCGAAGCCAGCTTTGCAATCTTGCAGATCCTCGTCGTTGTCACCCAAGCACCCCCCTCCCGCCATCATTTCCCCCTTTTCCTGGGCTCGATCACCACCCCCTAGATGGATCTAGGGGGTGGTGGCTCAATTCGAAGAGCAGGGCTCTCCTGGTGGCGCCCGGAGCTCATTGCAACAACAGGGTGACTTTAGTGGGGTGGGGTGTGTGTGTGGAGTTCTTTCCAGGGGGCTAGAATCGGACGTGGCCGCTCAAGATGTGCCCGCAACCGATGTTCCCTCTGAGCTGTGGAGTCTTGTGAGCAAAAATTCTACGTTGTGAGCTCCTGGCATTAAAGTTATGAGCCAGCGATTTGGCTGCTGCATAAACTAGTTTGCCCCGGAGCCCTCCTTCCTGAGCGAAGACAAAAATGTGTGAGCCGGAGGCTAAAGAACTGTGAGCTAGCTCACACTCGGCTTAGAGGGAACATTACGCCGCAACCAATGTTCCCTCTAAACTGTGGTGTCCCGTGAGCAAAAATCCTACTTCGTGAGCTACTGGCGTTTAAGTTGCGAGTGAACAATTTGGATGCTGCATCAATTAGTTCACTCTGGAGCCCTCCTTCCTGAGCGAAGACAGAAATGTGTGAGCCCGAGGCTAAAAAGCTGTGAGCTAGCCCACACTGACTCAGCTTAGAGGGAACACTGCCCGCAACCAATTGGGGTTGCAGATAGCAAGGGGGCGGGCCCTGGTGTCCCTTTCAGTTTTTCATTTGACTGACATTTTGAATGCCTGGTAAGGATGCCAGCCTCCAGATGGGACCTGGAGATCTCCTGGAATGGCAGCCCAGACTACAGAGGCCAGTTCCCCTGGAGAACATGGGTGCTTTGGAGCAATGTTCCCTCTAAGCTGTGGAGTCTTATGAGCAAAAATCCTACTTTGTGAGCTATGGGCATTAAAGTCGTGAGCGAGCCATTAGGTTGCTGCATAAATTTGTTTGCTTTGAGGCCATCCTTCCTGAGCTAAGGCAAAAACCTGTGAGCCGGAGGCTAAAAAAATGGTGAGCTGGCTCACACCAACTCAGCTTAGAGGGAACACTGCTTTGGAGGGTGGACTCTATGGCATTGTGCCCACTGAGGTCCCTGTCCTTCCCAAGCGCCACCCCCAAATCTCCAGTTCATTGCCAACCTGGATCTGGCAACCTTATGCCCCCAATTCCCCTCTGGTGGCCAGGGGACGCCCGACAGCCATCTGTAGAAATGTAGGGTGGTGGTGTGTTCAAATTTATGTTGGTTAGGGGTGCTGTGTTTTTAATCCAACCCCCCCCCTTTTTTGTGTGTGTGTGCTGTGACCTGAATTGGGTTTCCTGTTTCTAGCTTGTGTTCCTGAAGAGTAGTGGGCATGAATTATTTGTGACAAAGCTGCCTGGAACATGTGGAACGGAGCCTCCACCGCGGAATGGAATTGCTTCAGTTATCTCGCGGTGCATCCATCTATGGGTGCAGTCAGACGCGCCGTTTGATCTGGTGTCGTGATGGTTCAACAACGGATTTTATATGCGCAATCACACGGTCAACATCTGCGCACCATCCCCAGCCGTCACTTTCTGGCTCAAACCCCCTTTAAATGGGAGTATGTTGCTACCAGGTCCCCAAGTGGTGTTTTCCCGATTCTCCGGATCTAGCTGCACTTTTCTGACGTCTGATCGCTCCTACGGTGTCGAGCCGCTTCCCGGTGCCTCAACCCCCTCCCCTCTGGAAAGCTGCCTGAGGCTTCCGCTTTTCGCCTACCATTTTTTTAATGCGTTGGCGGTGTGCGCATAGGCGGAGCTCTGCCACCACGTTTAGAAAACCGACATTTAAACGGTCACTTGTTCAGATGAGTTCAGGATGAGTTCGGGATCTCATGGAGGCCATTTTCAGGTCAAACATTTAAATGGAAGTCTTTCGTTGGAGGGGTTGGATTGATTCGCCCTGGTGGCTCTGTGCATGCGCCATGGTAGTTCCCCCCATTCTACAGAGGGGGCGCCTATGCGCACGCGCAAACTAAGGAAATTTTTTTAAAAACCCTGCCGATGCACACTCCCTCACATTGGTAGTGTAGACGCCTGGGTGTGACGTGACTACGCGGTGAGACGGGATAAGGGAGGTAAGAGTGATCGTAATTAGCCAGATCAAATATAATCCAGTTAGAACCGGGACAGTTTAACCCGCTCTTCAGCACACCGTCTCACCGCACCCTATGTGTCTATCCCTCAAGGGTTGCCTCCATGCAGTGCTGTGTATTTTTTTGCAACTCCGATGGTGTCTTTGGCATTTTCCCTCTGGGATTTCTGAATACTCCTTGATAATGTTAAATGTATTCATTTACTTCATTTAAAACCCACCTTTCTCCCCAGGGAAGGATCCAAAATGGCTCCCACCTGTCTCCTCTTCTACATTTTTTTAATATCCACAACAACTGTGTGAGGTAGACTAGGCCAAGAGTGGCCCAAGATCACCCAGTGAGCTTCCGCAGCAGAGTGGGGATTTGAAGCCTGCGTCTCCCAGATCCGAGTGTGACACTCTAACCCAGTGATGGCGAACCTTTTAGAGACCGAGTGCCCAAACTGCGACCCAAAACCCACTTATTTATCGTAAAGTGCCAACATGGCAATTTAACCTGAATACTGAGGTTTTACTTTAGAAAAAACAACCCATACATTAACTTAAGATGATACAATCCCAAATGCTTTCATTTACTTAAAATTATTTGGCAGAGAATTTGACTTTTCTGATGGTCTGGGCCTGGCTGGGGCGATGGCACGCGTGCCCACAGAGAGGGCTCTGAGTGCCACCTCTGGCACCCATGCCATAGGTTCGCCACCACTGCTCTAACCTCTTCAATGAGAGTGAAGTTGAGAGAGGCCCCAAAGAAGGCTCCGCACTGGAACCGGGTGCAGATTACAACAGAAACCAATAGATTGATTAAATCCTGGGGGGGAATCGATGACATTTTATAAAAAACAAGTAGCCATTTGCCTTCTGGACTTGTGGTATTGTTTCTATTTCTCTCTTTCTCTCCCTCCCCCGTAACGCATCTTGCTGTAGTGAAACAAATTGGCTGAGTGTGTTGTATGAAGAGCGGAAGCCCTGACGCGGATTTAAAATCTTAGTCTTGTCTTGAAAGTCACTGCAAGGCCAAAAGGGAACTGCTATTGCTTGGCCCCGAATTCCCAGATAATAAAAATACCGGCCTGCCTTACGAGGTAGCAATTACATATTATTGATCACTCACAAGCAAATCCATGTATTTTTCTAAAAATGTGCGTATTGTAGCACGTTCTATCAAACATGTAATTTTCCTGGAGTAGTTTACTGGGGAAATTGCTGGTCATGTGTTGTTTGTCCCTGACCCCAGAATTTACAATTGGAGAAAACTCGCTTATCTTTGAAAGGAGGTGCATGAAATGTTATTTTTGTTGATTTCTAACTGGTAGCATGTGTATGGTATTGCGGAGGGAATGGTGCAAGCTGCTTTGACGGTCCCACTGGGGAGAAGTACAGGGTATAAATGAATTAAATTAATCATCCGGATCTTTAACTGTAGCTAGAAAGCCCACGAATTTGTTTGAAAACTTCTTAACATTTCATTTATACCCCACCTTTCTCTTCAGCAGTGTTCCAAAGCAGCGTTCTCTTCTCATCTGTTTTACCCTCACAACAGCCCTGTGAGGTCGGTCAAGCTGAGAATGTGTTATTGGCCAAGGTCACCCAGAAAGCTTTCATGGTGGAGTGGAGATTTGAACCTGGGTCTCACACATACTGGTCCAGAACTCTAACCCAGGGTCCCCAGCACGATGCCCACCAACACCTTTACTGGCGCCTGCCAGTTGTTTTAGAGAACAGGTGAGGCTTTTGCCTGCCAGGGTTTCCGATTGAGACCTGGACAACCGATTGGCTGTGCAGGTTTCTAAAAAAACTGATGATATTAATTGAATTTATTAATGATATCACAGAAGAAGAAGAGGAGATTGGATTTATACCCCGCCCTTCACTACCCAAAGGTGTCTCAGAGCGGCTTACAAACTCCTTTCCCTTCCCCTCCCCACAACAGACACCCTGTGAGGTGGGTGGGGCTGAGAGAACTCTGACACAAACTGCTCTTTTTCAAGGACAGCTCTTATCAGAACCACGGCTTGCCCAAGGCCATCCAGCCAGGTGCAAGTGGAGGAGTGGGGAATCAAACCCGGTTCTCCCAGATTAGAGTCCACGCACTTAACCACTACACCAAACTGGCTCTTCACTGTATGACTGAAGTTATGCTGTGTTCATGCAGGAGATTATTTCTTCAAGGAAGTGTTAAGCCGAGCTTTCTACCTGAAATGTTGAACAGTTACTATTACATTTTTCCATAACCTTACTTCTTGACATTTTGAGGTCTTCTCCGCCTCCAGAGGCATCTGTTTGGAGCTTGGCTCCACCTCTGGGTCAAACAGCTTTCTCAAAAAAGTGTGTGTGTGGGGGGGTCCTGCTTTAACCACTACAGCACACTGACTCGCAAGTTGCAGATTGGGTTCGATGTCGTCTGGACATTCAGCGCACAGGCATGACCCCTAGGGACTTCATCCTGCCTGCGCGGGAAGAAGCAGTTTAAGTTTAAACGCCTTGGTGTTTAGTCATGCCGGCCACATGACCACAGAAATGTCTTCGGACAGCGCTGGCTCTTCGGCTTTGAAACAGAGATGAGCACCACAACCCTAGAGTCGGATTCAACTGGCTTTCGAGCAAGGGAAACCTATACCTTTACCTTAACTTTCATAACAAAGAGCGTGCAATCGTTTTAAGATTCAGGTAGGTAGCCGTGTTGGTCGGAAGAAAGCTTATACCTTGAATAAAACTTCGTTGGTCTTAAAGGTGCCACCAGACTCAGACTTTGTTCAGTCATTTTAAGGTAAGCCACCGTTATCTGCATCTGCAAACTAGGGATAATACTGACTTACTCTCCAGGGCTGTTGTGACGATTTGCCCACTACATCACGTGGAGCGTTCAACGCTATATTCTCTGTGTATTCTTTAACACCTCTCCCCCCCCCCCCCCCGTTCTAAAGTTCAGCCTTGACCAGACATTACAGTACAGTTGTGCGTGGCAAAGGCGTGCTAATGGAACTTTTTCTGTCTAGACTTTTCAAGAACAATGTTGATAATAAATGAGGCAAGAAAATGCGGAGGATTAGGAAAGCACTCTGATAAACATATGCAACAATAGCATTTTTTTTTTTGAAACCAGAGAATACCACAGCTTTTTCTTTGGTGACTGCTTTGTGTGTTCCAGGCAGTTCAAGGTTGTTTACAGGGCTGTTTTCTGTTCCTCGTCATTGAGAATTTTTATGAATATGAAACAAATGTTGGCTAGAAAATAACCTTTTTTGGAATCCGAATACAGCATGTTGAATGAGCTGTGGAGGCGGGGGGAAATCTACAAGGATTTCCTTTATAGAAGAAAGGGTGGCTGGGAGTTTTTTAGGTTGTGTGTGTGTGTGTGTGTGTGTTTAAACCAAGGAAAGAAAGAACATTGAATCTGAAAGCCACACATCTAGCTTGGCGTATGTTTCATTTCCTAAATCACAATACGCCTTCCTTTGCGAGTCAGCTGGAAGAGAAATGGACGGCTGTTCTTGATGTACCTATTAAACAGAAATTTGTCATACTCTCTCTCTCAAGAAGCAGAGGTGGATGGAGCATTCCCAGAATGGTTTTGACTGTGGGAGTCTGTTGCATTATTTATGTATTTATTTACTCCATGCCCCGCCTTTCTCCCCAGTGAGAGCCCAAAGCGGCTGACGGCACATTTCCCCCCCCCCCCCATTTTTATCCTCGTAAGAACTCTGCGGGGTAGGATTTTTCCTTGCCCTTCCTCTTCCTTTTTAGTGTGGTAAAGATTCCCTTGCTCGAAAGCCAGTCGAGTCCGACTCTAGGGTTGCGGTGCTCATCTCCGTTTCCAAGCTGAAGAGCCAGCGCTATCCGAAGATGTTTCCGTGGTCATGTAGCTGGCATGGCTAAACACCAAGGCCTTCCCACCGAAGTCCTACCGAAGTGCTACCTATTTATCTACTTGCAATTTCTTGCTTTCGAACTGCTAGGTTGGCAGGAGCTGGAACTAGAGATGGGAGCTCACTCCATCATGCGGCACCCGGGTCTCGAACTGCTGAACTACCGACCTTCCACAGCCTGCAGTTCAGCGTCTTAACCACTTGAGCCACCGCAGCTCCTTTTAGCGTGGTATGTTTGTGTTAAGTGCCGTCTAGTTGATTCCGACTTATTGTCACTTTATGAATCAATGACTGCCGAAACATCCTATCACCAATAGCCTTGCTCAGGTCTTGGGAAACGAGGGGCGTGGCTTCCCTGATGGGGTCGGTCCATCTCATGTCGTGTCTCCTTTCAACTTTTCACGGGGTTATCGTCTTTTCCAGTGGCTCTTGCCTTCTCATAATGTGACCAAAGTACGATCGCCTCAGTTTAGTCATTTTAGCTTCTACGAGAGAGTTCAGGCTTGATTTGATCTAGAACCCCACTGATTGTGATCTTTTTGTTAGGCCACGGTATTCGTAAAACTCTCCCCCCGACTCCACATTTCAAATGAATTAACTTCTCGTCAGCTTTCTTCATTGTCCAGCTTTCACACACATACATAGTACTGGGGAAGACTATGAGGACCTGTTTTAACCCGTTTTGAAGCCGTGATCCGTCGTGGAGTAAACCGGTATAGGGCTGCCATTTCACACATGGCTTTCTCCTTCCGGTAAGGAGCTTGATCGGAAGTGGTTTGCCATTTCAGACTGCACCGGTTTCCCCCCGCCGTTTTTCGCCCACACGGGTGATCTGTGGCTTTTTTTTTTAACGTTCACTTTAGAGCGCTATAGCGCTATAGTGCTATAACACAACACTCCAGGCGTTCCAATAGGGATGATATAATGCTGTTGTGTTATAGCGTTATACCGCTATAGCACTATAAAGCAAACATAAAAAAAGCCGAAGATCGCCTGCGTGGGTGAAAAACGGCGGGAAAAAGCGCATTGGAACTGGGAGAGGAAATGACTACTTGGAAGCGGTTGACAGGTAAAACGCTTCAGACCCGTTTCCTAAACGGGACAGAAGCATTTGTGTGTGAAATTACAAATATATTCCGGTAGGGAACCGGTTCTAAAACGGTTCTGTCTGAAATGAAAGACCAGAAACCGTTTGTAAACCGTTCCTCTTCCGGATTATATCATCTGTCTGAAATTCCTCTATGGTATGAATTATCTTGATCTTGGCCACCAGGGACACATCCGTACACTTTGGGATGTTTTCTGGTTCCGTCATATTGCCCTTCTCAGTCCGATTTCTTGGTTGCAGGCTCCCTTTTGATTTCAGTTTCTTCATGGTCAGCCTTAAAGTTGTGTAATTCCCCGGTAGTCACCATGTTTGTCTTCTTGATGTGTTAGAAGTTATTAACAAGAAAGGATGGTCTAACTTCTGTACACTGCAAATCCATACAATTTTTATATATCAGCAGTATTTTATAAAACTAGAAGTCCAGAGGCATCTTAAAGGGCTACCAAAATGTATCCCAGCACATGACAAAGATGCACACATCTGACGAAGTGAACTCTTAACTCACAGCATTTTCTGTGGGCATAAATTTTGGTAGTCATTTAGGGTGCCAGTGGACTCTGATTTTTATTTTGCTGTTACAGGCTGACCTGGCTACCTTGTTTGGAATTAATAATACTTTACAGGGCTTCGCCTGCAGGGGTCCAAATTTTTGCTGGTCTTCGGAGTGGGGCAACCATTTGTGATTTTGCCAATATGACTCTGTTTCCACAAGGGAAGAAAAGCACATATATAACAGCCACCTGGCATTGAGTTGTTGCGTGTTCGTAGCATCGCCCTCCGGCTCCCGACACTGAAGCTGTATCCTAGCAGAACACCCTGCATGCCGCACTATGTTAAAAGATGCATGCTACCTTTCCTATGGACCTGATGGCTTTTTAGAAAAAAAGTTTGTTGCTCCTGTGGA
>NW_015174852.1:736613-740087 GCF_001447785.1 Gekko japonicus
TCGTAAACCTCGTGTTTATCGCGTGCAATCCAGTTTGTTGCTTTTGTGCAGCATTCATACAAGGGAAGCCACTATTAGATGGGAAATGACCCCCCCCCCCCAAGGTCTCTAAGTGGCTGAAGGCTACAGAAATGAGTGTGTGGCGGAGAGAAGACTGAAATTTGGCTCTCCCAACGTGAAGCTGCCTTATATTGAATCAAACCACTGGTCCATCAAAGTCAGTATCATTTACTCAGACTGGCAGTGGATCTCTCAGGGTCTTAGGTAGAGGTCTTTCATATCACGTGCTATTTGATGCTTTTTGAAGATGCCGGGAATTGAACCTGGGACCTTCTGCGTGCCAAGGAGAGGCTCTACCACTGAGCTACAGCCCTTCCCCAAATGACTTTTCCCGTTTTCTCTGCATTTAACGAAAACTATTTCTTAAAGAAACAGCTATCATGCGGGTTAGTCCTAATTTTGCTGCCTGTAAATATCAGCACTAATTCCTGTTGCCCTGGTTGTCTCTCTCCTCCTCTCTTCCCTCTCACAACAACCCCTCGAGGTATGTTGTTGAAAGTAACTGGCTCCGAGGTCACCCAGTGAGTTGGATGGCTGATCTGGGGGTTGAATCTGGGCCTCCCCCTTCCTAACTTGACACTATAGCCACTACACCAGGGATGTCCGATAGTCTTAAGCCTGCTGGCATGTTTGGATTTAGCTGCGGTGGCTCAAGTGGTTAAGACGCTGAACTGCAGGCTTTGGAAGGCCGGTAGTTCAGCAGTTCGAGACCCGAGTGTGCCACATGACGGAGTGCGCTCCCGTCTCTAGTTCCAGCTCCTGCCAGCCTAGCAGTTCGAAAGCAAGAAATTGCAAGTAGATAAATAGGTACCACTTCGGTGGGAAGGGAACAGCGTTCCGTGCGCCTTGGTGTTTAGTCATGCCGGCCACATGACCACGGAAACGTCTTCGGACAGCGCTGGCTCTTCGGCTTGGAAACGGAGATGAGCACCGCAACCCTAGAGTCGGACTCGACTGGCTTTCGAGCAAGGGAACCTTTACCTTTTTTAGTGGGTACCACTATAAAATGACTGCCAAAGAGAGAGCCAGTTTGGTGCAGTCGTTAAGTGTGCGGACTCTAATCTGGGAGAACTGGGTTTGATTCCCCACTCCTCCACTTGCACCTGCTGATGTGACCTTGGGTCAGTCACAAGCTCTGGCACAGCTGTCCTTGAAAAAGAGCAGTTTGTGTCAGAGCTCTCTCAGCCCCACCCACCTCACAGGGTGTCTGTTGTGGGGAGGGGAAGGGAAAGGAGTTTGTAAGCCGCTCTGAGACTCCAAGTGAAGGGCGGGGTATAAATCCAATCTCCTCTCCTCCTCCTCCTCCTCCAAGCTGGCTTCTGAATGGCTTCCCTGAGGGGGCACAGGTAACCACAAAATGGCTGCCGTGAGGACTGGGGCCAGTCGTAAAAGGCGGGAGGCTCCAAGCCAAGAATTGGCCTATGAGAACCACTGCCAAGAACCGAGTAGAATCTGACGCTTCCACCGATGGCGGAAACTTAGTGTGGCCTCTTGTAGGTCTTGGACCCTGGTGGGAGACGTTTATATATTGAATAACAAGTCTGTCCACAAATGCTTTCAACCAGAGTTTTTTGTTGTTGAGTACATTGTGGCCTCCCGGGCATCCCCCGTTTTCAAAGAGGACTTCTGTTGACACTTCACAGAAAGGACGTTAGGTATTCTTGGTGGACTGGTCCCATGTAGCGTGCTGTGTAGGTCTGAAGGAAGTGCTCTGTTTCTTCTTCGTAGTTCCTAGTGAGTAAATGCGTACGTGGCAGCAGAAAACCGGAGTTTCACGGAAAGGCGCCAAAAATACCTCCTCTTTTCTCTAGTTCAGTGATCAAAGCTGTTATCCTGCACTGTACGTTTTGTGTGACGCGTACCCTGTTATCTTCTCTAGCTGTAACTCTGCTTCAACCTTTTTCAAAACTGCTTCTCCCCTTCTTTTGATAGCCTTTTTTTTCTTTGTACGCACGCACGGAATAATCCCTCTTGGAATCTCATTTTAAACAGTACATGTGGTGCGTGCGCATTGTAAGGACCGTCGGGTGCACCCACGACGGCAAAGGCAAGCACTTATACCTCCAGCTTTTTCAGCCTAATACTGTGCGCACCGTTTCGGAACCGCTTTGCTTCCAAGTGCACCTTAACTGTGACTTTTTGAAGTAGGCATCAGCATTTGTGCTATCTCTCCCCCCTCCCTTAAAAAAGAAGGTTGGCTCTGATTTTGAGTTCGAAAGGTGGGATCTATTTCCAAACATATGGATTCCTACCAATGCATTTGTGTGTCTGTGTTTGGAGGGAAAGCAAGGAATTGGGAGCAGGAAAGAAGACTCTTGGTTTCACTTCATGCTTTTGGCATCTTAGAGCCAGTGTTCCATCTAAGCTGAGTTAGTGTGAGCTAGCTCACAGTTTTTTTAGCCTCCGATTCACACATTTTTGTCTTGGCCCAGGAAGGATGGCTCCAGAGCAAACTGATTTATGCAGTAGCCAAATCGCTGGCTCACAACTTTAATGCCAGTGGCTCACAAAGGAGAATTTTTGCTCACAAGACTGTGCAGCTTAGAGGGAACATTGCTTAGAACTGTTGCCAACCTCCAGGTGGCGGTTTGGAGATCTCCCGGAATGATCAGCGATCAGGTCGTCTGGAGGAAATGGCTGCTCTGGAGGCTGGCAGCCCTATCTGTGATGGATGCGTTGTGATGGTACGGTTTGCTCCCAGATTCCCTACCCATCTCCTTATAGGCAGGTCATGGCTGTTTGTGCTGGCAGAGCTATAAAGCTCTGTGCAGGGGGAGGGGAGGCGAGGGCTTTGGCGGTGGAGGATCATGTGATTTATTTTTTTCTTCCGGGCTCATAAACAAGTGTGTCATGTGGTCTGCCCTTCGGAGCTTCAGTGTAAAGGAATACGAATGAAGCAAATGGCAATCTTTGGGGTCGTCTTCTTCCCCTGGTTGGCCATTACAAGGGAGCTTCCCGTAACCATTTGGGACTGGAGGGGTGCTGCTCACCTCCTACCCCAAATTAAGAATCTCCTCCCTCTGTATTTTAGCTGCAATTTTTTTGGGGGGGGTATACTGGGATTCTCCTGTTTAAATGCAGAATAGATTTAAGTCTGTTGGCTTCTCTCTCTGTAACCTGATCTATTGGGAGTACTAAAAAAAATTCTTTGGATATGAAGAGGGTTTGGGTTTTTGTGCCGGTCATTGGACTTGGCTATGACTGAGGTCTCCCCCAGTATTCCCTCTGAGCTGAGTTAGTGTGTGCTAGCTCACAGTTTTTTAACCTCCGGCTCACACATTCTTGTCTTGGCTCTGGAAGGATGGCTCCAGAGCAAACTAATTTATGCCGTAGTCAAATTGCTCACTCACAACTTTAATGCCGGTAGCTCACAAAGTAGAATTTTTGCTCACAAGACTCCACAGCTTAGAGGGA
>NW_015174852.1:740126-747733 GCF_001447785.1 Gekko japonicus
AAAGCAACAATATTGCTTTGTAATGCTACCTGCCTTGGTTGTACAATCTTGGAGGACTTCGTATGCGGAAAGTTAATGATGCTGATAAAGAAAATAAGATTTTGGCTTGAAAGGGACTCCTCCCACCACTTTCAAAAAAACAGTAGCGGCTGACCTCTTAAGTTTTCCCCTTAATAAGCTTGGTGACAGATCACGCAAAACGGCACACCGGGAGATCGAGGCATGATCATTTGCAGAAAAAGGCAAATAAAAACACAGAATATGTTGTTTGGCTTCTTCTTCGGATCGTTTCCTCACCTCCTAGATGGCCCACCCCTCAACAATGACAATGGGGAAATGTTGTGGACTTCCAAATTCGCCGTTGAAACTGGGTGTTGGAGTTTTTTCTGAACCCATGGGAAGCAGATCCCCTATTGAAATTCAGGGAGAGAGAGGGGCTTGGGAGGGTGTGAAGATGGGGCGGGGTGTGTGGATCCCCATCTTTTATCACTGCTGCAGAGGTGTGCAAAGGGTTATGCCCTTCATTAGGGACCGGTGCCATCCTCTGGCGTGTTATTGTTTTGATGCATTTGGCTTACCTTAATTATTTTTGAGCAGTTACCCTTTTGAAAGGCATCTGCCCTGGAAGCTTAACTGTTGTTAGATTTGTCTATAATTCTGCTATAATTTACCATGTGCCAAACAGAAAGGTCATAGGAGAACAAACAGGCCATATGCTTCTTTAGAGAGCCTGCCCCATGGCTCTTGCGGAAATAATTTATATAAAATTAAGAGAGCTATATGCTCTTCTTTTAAAAAAAAAAACTTTAACGTCAGGCACAGTTTTTTAAAGGAGGGGTTTGTTGGGGTCTGTATGGGTGCCACTGAAGACAGCAAGGGATTTATTTTGCAGGTCATTGCGAAGAGGTTAACTGAATTAGTTCCAAATGCCTTGGTCTGTGTTCTGTTAACGCTGCCTATATTTTCAGGGCTCCCTCATCACATTCATGCCCAGTTGTATGTATTCTCCCTTCCTGTGGTCTAATCCAGCAAGGGATCAGGTACATGTTCTGATGTTCTGATAAAAGTTCCCTCTTTCTCTGCCTCCAGTAAAGCCTTTGCCTTCCTTTCCCCCCATTCCCCCCCCCCCCTCAGCGTTTCTCCGCACGCACCAGGGGTGGGTTTGTAGCTCTGGTTTCCACCCAACCTACTCACACAGGAGTATCTTTTCACTATATGGAATAATTGCCTTAATCCAGGGAAGAAAGGGAGGGGTGTTTTTCAACTCTCCCTTTATAATGGGAACAGAATTTACAGGCAAAATAGGACTCTAATTATCCCGTGATGACTTCAGCCTTTTTTTTTTTTTTGCCAGGGGTTCCTAATTGTTTGCAAAACACGTTCTCAGGTTGGTGTGTCATGCTGGTACTTGCTCCGATTTTTTTTTTTAAACCCACACATGGGTTCATGAGAACTCTGTTGCCTAGTGCAGTGTTGTGTATGCGGGCTGTCTGTGATTTGGCGGAAGGGGTAAAGTGAGTTAAAATGGTTAAGGGACCCACATGCAGACCGATAGCGCATGAAGAGGTATATCTGTCACATTGTTTCAAAGATCGCCTGGTGTAGTGGTTGTCGGGCTAGGACCCCAGTTCGAATCCCCACTCTGCTGTTGGACCCTTGCTGGGTGACCTTGCGCCAGCCACATAGTCTCTGCCTTAACCTACCTTGCAGGGTTGTTGTGAGGATAAAATGGAGAATGGGAGAGGCATGTAAGCTGCTTTGAGCCCCCATTAGGGAGAATGGCAGGACATAAACAAAATAAATAAATAATAAAACTGATGGTGGGGGGCGAGCAATGGGCACGGCTCAAGTGTCTCCCTGTTTTGGAGAGTGGGCATTCTTGTGCGTAAAAGAGAACCGGCGTCATCCAAGAAAAAGCATTGTTAGGATACGTGTTTGGTTGGAAGGAGTGTTCACCCGTCTGTAAACTGAGGTGATTGCAAGATCTGGACCATAAGGAAGGCCGAGCGCCGAAGAATAGATGCTTTCGAATTATGGTGCTGGAGAAGACTCCTGAGAGTCCCTTGGACTGCAAGGATATCAAATCAGTCAATCCTAAAAGAAATCAACCCTGACTGTTCCCTGGAAGGCCAGATATTGAAACTGAAGCTCAAAGACTTTGGCCACCCAATGAGAAGGGAGCACTCCCTGGAGAAGACCCTGATGCTGGGAAAGATTGAGTGTCAAAGAAGACGGGGACGGCAAAGGATGAGATGGTTAGACAGTGTCAGAGATGCAACGGACATGAAATTGAGCCAACTCCAGAGGATGGCGGAAGACAGGTGGGCCTGGCGTGATGTGGTCCATGGGGTCGCAAAGAGTCGGACTCGACTGAGCAACTGAACAACAACAAAGTGTTAGTCTGTGGACAGTTCTTCCGCCTTCTCTGGTGTTGTGTGGATCTTAAGCCTGTGTGTTGCCGATGAGCAGCATGCTGGTATAGTCCAGTACAGAGTACTAGTGAGACAGCCGCCAAAATGGTACCGCCAGCCTTCTGCTTCGAGCCTCTCCCCAAGAGACAGTATCATCTAAGCTTCCCACACTATTTGCTTGTTTCTTTGTTGCATTCTTGTCCCCTCCATCTTTCAGGACCCGTTTCCCCCCCTCCATTTTATCCTCACAACAGTCCTGCGCGGTAGGTCAGGTTGACAGTGAGAAGGGCTTCAGTGTAACCAAGCAAGCCAACGGTGGCAAACTGGGGACTTAATAACCAGTTCCACCTTCAAGGTGGAAGATGAACTCAAGATATTGATTTTATATCGTGACCTAGATAGCCCAGGCAAGCCCGATCTCGCCAGGGTCCTAAGCAGGGTCGACTCTGGCAAGTACTTGGATGGGAGACCTCTTTGAAGTACCCCTCTCTCTGAATACCCTCCAGGCTCCCAGTAGAGGTCAGACACCAGAGGTTGCTGTGACTTCTAGGTGCGCATGTGCGCGTGCGCACACACATATGAAAAATTCAAAAAGTATCCCACCCCTGATATTGATTTTATGTTCTTCATTTACACTCAACTTTCTCCCCAGTGGGTACCCCAAGTCACAGATGGTGGTCTCTTCTCCTCTGTTCGATCCTCACAACAACCCTGTGAGGAAGGTTGGGCTGTGAGAATATGTGACTGGCCCAAGTGAGCTTCCATGGCAGGGTGAGGATTCGAGCTTGCTTGTCCCAGATACGCTAGAGAGCAGTGGAGCTTCCAAGAGGCTTTGCTGCCTGAGGCAATTAGTGGCAGCGCTCTGCCACCCCGTAGGGGCTGTTGGGAGATTCTCCTCTTACCTCTTTGCCATATCTCTGCAGAAATAGCATGCCTTGGCAAGCCTCCCCGAACTCTTGCAGTAGAACTTTTTCTCCCAAGAGTTCGGCCGCCATTTTGGTTGTCTGGGAAACCGGCTTGTCAGAATCAGTGGTCGAACTCTTGGAAGAAAGGAAGGGATCTCTTGAGCGATTGGGAGCTGGCACGAGTGGCTTTTGAAGCAGGCCCGGGTGAGGGTTGTTTCCTCTGGGTCGGGGCAGTGGCTGCCAAGGCAGCGAGCCACTGGCAGGCTTGGTAGCAGCGGGAAACTGACATCAGATGGCATAGGAGCCGGGTCCCTTCATGCGTCAGGATATAACCCCATGATTTCCGTACAAAAATATATGACGTATAGAATTACACGTGAAAAGGTGCCATCAAGCTGCATCCAGCTTATGGCGACCCCCTTGGGTTTTCAAGGTAAGAGACGGACAGAGGTGGTTTGCCATTGCCTGCCTCTGTGTCTCCCGCTGCCCAACACCTGGTCACCGTGGGGACACTTTACTGCTTTGTGCGCCCCTGGAGGAATAGCCACTTGCCAAGTACCTTCCCCCCTGGCTCTCCTTTTAAAATAGCATGCCCAAGATGGTGGAGGTCTATGTGGTACAGAGAACTAATCCCAGCATCAAACGTTATCTAGTATTTATTAAAAAGAAAATGTTCACAAACATACTTTGAGCACTGCACCAGTTGAGCAAGGGATTAAAAAGAAATGGGTAAACACAATTTCTCTGTCCCTCTCTTTATACATGCCCTATCAGTTGTTAAAATATGGGACAGGCTTCTTAGCTTAGGAAGTTACAGATCTCTACAGAGTTTGCTTTACCTTGAAGCTACCTTCAGGTCTTCAGGCCAACACATGGCTAATGGCTGCCACCTCCAGACTTCAGTTAAGTGTTCTGTCTGCTCTGATGGACTCAGCACCAAAAGAGAACTTCCGCCTTGCTCCCCTGAGTTGTGGCATTCTAAAATTCCCAACCCACTGACCAGGTCAGAGAAGCTTTTCCAGAAATCTGCAGAATTTTCCTTCCCTCTGTACTATTTAGCACCTCCAAATCTCTGTTCCCTGCTTGAAGAGGGGAGGGAGAACTTGACCATCCAATTGTCTAGACCTATTAGTTATTTGCATGAGGTGGGCTGAGGTAAGTCTGGGAAGCAATTGAAGTGGCTTTCTCTCTTCCTGCCTGTTCTCTGCCCAGAGAGGGGAAAAGAACTTCTAAAAGTCAGAGTGGAGGTTTTGCTCTTTTCAAACCTCCCAAGAAAGACTGCATTACTTCACAATCCCTTTCCCTCGGATCTTGGAATGAGACTGTAAAGTGCACAATGGGGAGGGGTGGGAGTCATCCTTGGGATGTGAGGCCCTGGTAAGTCTCCTGTTAGAAGTCTCTGGTGGCCGGCTGAGTTTCTAGGAGCTCTCCATTTGCTTTATGCTTTTGTTTAGGCGGAGCTCCGGTTGCGGAGGATTTACCCAATTATACTCTGTCCTGCCCTCTTTACACAGCGCCTAGAACCATATTTCTTGCAGCATTCTTGAAGGGCTTACACTATTCCTCAGGAGCAGAGAAGCTGACGTCTGGGAATGATTAGCATTAATTCTTATTATTTAAGCAACTGTAGCAGCTAGTTGTACGGGAAACGATTGAGAACACAAACCCTGCCAGAAAGCTCATAATCACAATAAATCCACAGAACAACAGAGGAAAACATATTGCATAAATCGACAGATAATTTACAGATGTATATGTGGCATGTAATTTACGCAGGAACGGGTTATCTGTAGACTGCGGGAAAAAGGGTATGTATGAAAGAGCGAGTTCAGAGCTGCAGTTTCCCTTTGGACAAAACAGCCCCCGTCTTGTTCCTCATGGGATACAAGCCTGCCTTGTTAGGAAATCGGCAAACTTTGGGAGTCCACAATGCCTCGCATAGCTCTGCGCACAGTGACGGAAGATGGAAATGGGGCCCTCGGCGCAAACAACCAGATGAGCGATAAATATAGAATACTCTCTCAATTCCACTTTAGTTAGTCATGGGAGGAGAAGGGAGCGTTTAATAAACTTATAAGGAATATTCAAACAGCTCTGCCTTTAAAATAACTCGGCGTAATCTTTTTTAGAAGCTCTTTAAAAAAAAGTGTGTTTAAGTTAATTTTGGGAAGCCCTGCCACGAGACCATAGATAAGCCATGATTGTGTCCTATCCATGTGGAGAATGACTAACCCCCCAACATACACAAAAAGAAAACCTTGCAGGTGAGGAGTCAGGATTTTAATTCATAAGAACATAAGAGACGCCAATGTTGGATCAGGCCAAAGGCCCATCCAGTCCAACACTCTGTGTCACACAGTGGCCAGAAATACCAGGTGCCATCAGGAGGTCCACTAGTGGGGCCAGGACATTAGAAGCCCTCCCACTGTTGTCCCCCCCCCCAAGCACCAAGAAGACAGAGCATCACTTGCCCCAGAGCCCCTATCTATACCTTGTGGCTAATAGCCACTGATGGACCTCTGCTCCATATGCTTATCTAATTCCCTTTTTAAGCCGTCCGTGTTTGTAGCCGCCACCACTTCCTGTGGCAGTGAATTCCATGTGTTCATCACTCTTTAGGTGAAGAAGTACTTCATTTTATCCGTTCTAACCCGACAGCTCAGCAAATTCCTAGAGTGCCCACGAGTTCTTGTATTGTGAGAAAGGGAGAAAGGTATCTCTTTCTCTGCCTGCTCTTTCCCATGCATAATCTTGTAAACCTCAACCATGTCACCCCTCAGTCGTCGTTTCTCCAAGCTAAAGAGCCCTAAGCGCTTTAACCTTTCCTCATAGGGAAAGTGTTCCAACCCTTTTATAATTCGAGTTGCCCTTTTCTGCACTTTTTCCAAAGCTATAATATCCTTTTTAAGGTGTGGTGACCAGAACTGCACACAGTATTCCAAATGAGGTCGCACCATTGATTTATATAGGGGCATTATGATATTGGCTAATCTGTTTTCAATACCCTTCCTAATAATCCCCATCATAGCATTGGCCTTCTTTATTGCAGTCACACACTGTCTCGACATTTTCAGTGAGTTATCTACTACGACTCCAAGATCTCTCTCTTGATCAGTCTCTGCCAGTTCAGACCCCATCAATGTGTATTTATATTTAGGATTTATATTTAGGACTTAAGCTAATAAGTGATGGTGCAAATATAGTCTCTCCGTTTCCATCCTCAACCCCTTTCAATAAAGACCAAATGGATGAGTGTCGGCTAAGTAGAAATGTTGTTATACTAGCAGCATAGACCGTCTTACATTGGCTGGCTGCATTCTGACATTGCAACAAACCTGTTTCCCTGGTGGGCACGAACACAGCCTGTTGCCATGTTCCCCTCTCATTGTGCCTGCCATGCGTGGAGTTTGGTTGACAGTGTCCAGGGCTGCATCAGGGCGAGTCATGCATTGTTTCCTCCCCTCAAACATGGTTTAGAATCCTGGTTTGGGGGAGGAATTGGAGCTGCGGTGGCTCAAGTGGTTAAGACGCTGAACTGCAGGCTCCGGAAGGTCAGTAGTTCAGCAGTTCGAGACCTGGGTGCCGCAAGACGGACTGAGCTCCCGTCTCTGGTTCCAGCTCCTGCCAACCTAGCAGTTCGAAAGCAAGAAATTGCAAGTAGATAAATAGGTACCCCTTTACCTTTACCTTTGGGGAGGAAGCCAGCCAGCTTGTATCTGCCCAGGCAGCCCCCTTCGTAGCAAATTTGTGTCTGGTTGAAGCCTTCCCAAACTAAGCGGCTCGCAGGTGGGTCGCTGTGTTGGCCTGAAGCAGCAGAGCAAAGTTTGAGTCCAGTGGCACCTTTAAAACCAACAAAGCTTTATTCAGCGTATAAGTTTTATTCAATGTATATGCTTTCGTGTGCAAGCAGTTCTCAGTCACACATGCATATGAGGGGCGTTGAAGGTGGGAGGAGCTTGTGGGTATGGCAAAAAGTTGTGTTCGGGCCCATCACGGAGAGAAGTTCGTTGAAATTGAATGTGGCATCCTCCGTGTTCTGTGTTCAGTTCAGGGGGAGGATGCTTAGCTTTTGTCATCGTTTGAATGCGAGCGGCCTGTCCTTTAAGCACCAGGAGGGGTGCAGCTCGTTCCCAGCTCATTCCCGTTCCATCCCCTGCAGCGAGAGCCAGTTTCGTGTAGCGGTTAGGAGCATGCAATCTAATCTGGGAGAACCGGGTTTGATTCCCCACTGTTCCTCTACGTGCAGCTGCTGGTGTGACCTTGGGTCAGTCACAAGTTGTTTCAGAGCGGT
>NW_015174852.1:747888-756474 GCF_001447785.1 Gekko japonicus
GGTTCTCTCAAGAGCTCTCTCAGCCCCACCTACCTCACAGAGTGTCTGTTGTGGGGAGGGGAAGGGAAAGGAGATTGTGATCCACTCTGAGACTCCTTCGGGTAGTGAAGGGTGGGATATAAATCCAATCTCCTCCTCTTCCTCCTCCTCCTCCTCTTCTTCTTCTTCGTCTTCGTCTTGGTCGTCGTCGTCTTCTTCTTCTTCTTCCCCCAAAAGAAAATGAGAACAAAATTTAAGTTTGGGTGTTAGTCTCAATATTAAATTTGAAGGAAACCTATTTATAGCAACAATGTTAAGCTGAAGAAACATACGCCAGACTATGGCTTGCTAAACTCAGACTGAAATTTCAAAACTCAGTGTGAAGAGTTCACCCGTGCAATACCTCTGGTCCAGCCTTTTCAAATATGAAATTATTGTAGAAAAAAATGGTTTGCTTGGGGGTTAGCTGCAAAACTTGCTTCGGGTCTGCTGTTTTATGTGTACATGATAAAGCATTTGGGCATCCAGTGGAACTGTAGTGGTTTGCGCTTGTGTGGATATAATTCTTTGTTGAACCGGCAAGCTGCTGTGACGTCTAGTTATAGGAAATTGGGGATATCTGGGTGGTGGTGGTGGTGGTTAAACATCCTCAGTAGGTCTCTCTCTTAATCAGTCACTTTAGTAGAAAGCAAGGCGGTTAATTGGGCTGACCCACTTTAATGCAGAATTTTGACTAGTGTTCGTAAGTGGTTAAGACGCTGAACTGCAGGCTGTGGAAGGTCGGTAGTTCAGCAGTTCGAGACCCGAGTGTGCCGCATGACAGAGTGAGCTCCTGTCTCTGGTTCCAGCTCCTGCCAACCTAGCCATTTGAAAGCAAGAAATTGCAAGTAGATAAATAGGTACCACTTCGGTGGGAAGGTAACAGCGTTCCATGCGCCTTGGTGTTTAGTCATGCCGGCCACGTGACCAGGGAAACGTCTTCGGACAGCGCTGGCTCTTCGGCTTGGAAACGGAGATGAGCACCGCAACCCGAGAGTCAGATTCGACTAGCTTTCGAGCAAGGGAACCTTTACCTTTACCTTTTTACCACCACCAAACAACATTTTCTCTTAGCTGGATTGCCCGATTGTGGAAGCTAAGCCAGGTGGGCCGTGGTTAGTGCTTGCGTGGGAGACCACCAAGGAAGACGAGGGTTGGTATGCAGAAACAGGACACGGCAAACCGCCTCTGAGCCTCTCATGCTTTGAAAGCCCTGCGAGGGGCATCGTACGTTAGCTGCGATTGGATGGCACTCTCCCCCACCACGGCCAAATAACATTGTTAACGGAAGATGGGCAGACGTTGTTGGTTCTGGCAGTAGGAAGACGATCCAGTAGCCTGGAAGATCTTCAGAATAGTTTGGAAATCTCCATTGGATAAGAGGAGGTCTGGTCCCAACATTTCTTTCATTTCATTTTGCTTCATTTATACCAGGGGTGGCCAAACCGTGGCTCGGGAGCCAAACCGCGGCTCTTTGACACATATTGTGTGGCTCCCGGCAGGGTAGCTGGGGAAGCGAAGGGGGAGCCGTGCCTCCCCGATTGGTCTTCCTTTCCCCAGCCAGTGTTCCCCTCCCTGGGTAGGTTTGGGGCGGGGGGAGCAGAGAGAAAAAGCAACTTTATCTTTAAATGCATTCTCAAACACACACACCCCATAGCCTACAAATATCATTGGGCAAATAAATATCATTATCAGTATCTGTTTTTATCCCTTTTGTATCTATTTTTGGCCGTCTCTTTTAATGTTAATAAAAAGCACATGTTTATATTCTCCAATAAAAGCAGGTCTGTAATATCTGTTCGCGTCGTGTGGCTCTCAGACATCTGACGTCTATTCTACGTGGCTCTTACGTTAAGCAAGTTTGGCCACCCCGGATCTATACCCTGCTTTCCTCCCCAGTGGGGACCCAACGTGGCTGACATCTTTCCCCTCTCCTCCTTTTTAGCCCCACAACAACCCTGTGAGGATGGTTAGGTTGAGAGGGTGTGACTCTCCCAAGGTCACCCAGCAAGCTTCCCTGGCAGGGAGGGGGGTTGGGGGCCATTTTGACCCCGGGCCTCCCATATCTGAGTCGGACACTCCTCTCCCCACCACCCTGCAGAACATGTGGTGGTTTCCAACTCTACTCTGGGTCCAGGTGCATTCGCGAGCTGGAGCTCTTCTTTTGCTGTTGGGTTTTCTTGGTTCTTCAGGACCCTCCCCGAACACTGTGGGAACGCAGGCAACTGCACGCAGACTGCGAGATTTAAATCACGGGGCGATAATTGCTTGAAATCCTCAGCACCACGGAATAGCGGCGAGAGTAAAAAGCTTTAAATATATGGTCCTAGCAGGTGATTCCCCCCCCCCTTCTCTCTTTTTCAGAAAGCTAATTGTGGTTTAATTATCGGAAAGAATAGGAAGCCGTTCAGCGTTTTTGATGCATGGTGTTACGACACTTTGATTCCTGTGGGTTCCTCTTCACGAAAGTGTCTTTTTATGCAAAAACAAAAAGTTGCTCCCGTAAAGAGGAAAATAATTTTCTGGTGGAATGTGATAGAAAGACTGGAGATGTGAGATGCTAAAGCCGTTAGATAACAGTCGTGGCTAATCCATTAGAATCAAAGGATTGTCGCTATTTTACCTCTTCCAGAGGCACGGTCCCCCCGTTGCCACTTAAATGTGGGCTATTTATTTTACAAGCTTGAGCTGATTTTTAAAAACCGTGAATCTTGGTGTCGCAGCGTTTGTGTGCAAAAGGCACCCTAGCTCCCTTCCCTCCCCAACTTAGTCATGCATTTTGAGACCCGGTGTTGGATTGCGGGGTAGAAGAGTTGGGTCTGAGCCAGAGACTTGGGTTCAAGACTCGCCCAAGTCTTCTGCAGCTGGCTTCAGGCTGTGCCAGTGGCTGTGCTCATCCTTATACCTTGCAGGATTGCTATGAGGATGAAATGCCTTCAGCTCGCGTTCTGCCCTGAACCTCTGGAGTGGGGCTTACAAATAGATGTGATTCAGGGGCCAGCCACATATTTGATTTCATGGGCTCTGCTAGTGTGCATGCACATGCTTGCACTGATGGATATATGAGGCCTGTTGAGGAGAAGATGCATCCTGATATGCACCCTTGTTTGGGGTGAATCAAGAGATATCAGGGCGTGCAGTGCTATCTTGAAAGCCATCTTCTTCTGTATGTCTCCTTGGCTGTGCTGTGTAATCATGGAAGCCAGGGGTATAAAGAGAGGAAGCAGTTGTCAGTTGTACTGACGAGGAGCACAGTATCTGTGGGGTGTTCTTCTTCAATTCTCCAATTTCTTCTGTCTTGTTCTCTCCTTGCCCACCATTTGTTGTTCTGCATGTTGGAGGGACCATCCCACAGTACTTGAATCCCTTCAGCACGTGGCTGCTATTTCAGAAGGGTGCCTAATGTGTGAGTTTTTTTGCATGTAGTGGTTAAGAGCACGGACTCTAATGTGGGAGAATTGGGTTTGATTTTCCACTCCTCCACTTGCAGCTGCTGGATGACCTTGGGCAAGCCATCGTTCTGTCAGAGCTGTTTTTGAAAGAGCAGCTCTCTCAGCGCCACCTACCTCACAGGGGGGTGCCTGTTGTGGGGAGGGGAAGGGAAAGGAGTTTGTAAGCCACTCTGAGACTCCTTTGGGTAATGAAGGGCGGGGTATAAATTCAGTCTCCTCCTCCTCTTCTTTTCCCTGTTTAAAAAGAGTGTCAGCATGTTTAACTCTTCAAAGTATCTCTGAAGATATGTGCCCTGTAAATGGTTCTCCTGTTTGTCTTACCACAGATACTTTCCATGCAGGCTTCCCAACTGCCCAGTGGGGAATTTCTCAGCCCCAGTCTCCCTCTCTCAAGAAATTGAGGGGGAAAATGTCCTCCATAGTGCCACTCTAGGAACTTCCCCCAGTCTCAGTGGGTCTGCTCCATAGACATCAGTGGGAATTCCTAGAGTATCACCTGGAAGTGACGCCACATCTTCCCCAAGTGCCATCCTCCCCAAGCATTACCCCCGCCGATCTCCTGACATTTACCCTATTTCCACACTCCTTTGAATCTTTGCAGTTTGGGGTTTAAATCCCACCTTTCCTGATGCCGAGAGAGAGAGAGATTCAGAGAACAGGTGAAGCTAAGAATTAGAAGGTCCCAGGTCAGATCCTGCCTCTGCTGTGGACTTGGACCGGCAAGCCCCTGGCAATGCTCACATATAATACTCATTAGGATTGCATCCTTCTTTTCACCTAAGCTTGCATTCCATCCCTTTTGCAGCGGATATTCGTCTGCCGTTACACGGAAACTAGCACAAAACTGTCGTTTGCTTTCTTTCCAATAATGGTTTGGAGTCCAAGCTCAAGCCTCAGTTTGCAGTTTTAGGTGCAGTGCCACACTGCGGTTTGCCATGAGGTAAGAAGAGAATGGCAGTGGGCTTAGGAAGGGTGGGGTCATAGTCGTCTGAACCAGCCCCCCCCCCCGCTGTATGCAAAATAAAAATGATAACACTAACCCTACCTTACAGGTTGGTTGTGATCACTGGGTAGGCGTATAAACGAAGCTCGTTTTGATCTAACATCACAGACACGGCCTCCCTGTTATTAATGCAATTAATTTCCTTCCAAAGGCAGTTTCTGTATCATGTTGAGGAAGCACTCAGCCTGTTATGAAACACTTCATTTTAAAGGAAAGAGAGCGAGAGAGAGTACTCTCTTCCACTGATTTATTGAGGTACCGGTCCCAAATCCTTTTGCTGTTTTGTCTATGAGTGGAATTGGGCAAGCCTGCGACACACCGTTTTTCAGCGTTTGTTTTCAGAACTAAACTTTTGTTGAAGTATTTTAGGTGGATGGGGATATTTTTTTTTAATGGCGAGGAAGCCGGGGGTGGTGGTGGAGAAAGGCTTTGAGTATCATTTTACAGGGAAGGAGAGGCTCTTTTTGAAAACATGCCACACTTGGCAACCCCGTTGTCTGCCCGCGTGCCACTGATTCGCTGCCAAGCTTGGCTGAGGCCACGTCCCCGGCTTTGCCAGAAGCCTCCCCCATCCTGGCTGCGTCTTAACCAAACCCTGTGTTTACCTGATTATTCCGTTTCAGCCTTGCCGAAAATCCTGACTTTTTTGGAGGGGAGAGGGGGAAAGTGGTAAGGACTGCTGAATCTCCGAACTGGGTTGAGGCCCACCTGCCAAAGACAGGCACACTGCAGATGAGGCCCAGCGATGCATTTGCTTGAAGTTTTCCATGAAAATTAGCGGTGCCGTCTAGCACTGCATGCTTTTCGGCCTCTGTTAGAGAGCCCCTCCTGCCGCCGCCACTGCTGGGTTAGTGGGATTTGCGATGTCCTCTTTTTAAGCTTTTCGGGATGGTGGCGCAGTGGCAGAGCATCTGCTTGGCATACAGAAGGTCCCAGGACCAATCCCCATTATCTGCAGCCAAAGTCAGGTAGTAGGTGATGTGAAAGGCCTCCACCTGAGATCCTGAAGAACTGCTGCCGGGCTGCATAGACAACAGGGACCTTGATGGACCAAGGGTCCGATTGTCTTCGACAGCTCCGTGTGAGCGTTGTCGCTCTGGGCAGAAGGTCCTTAAAGGTAAAGGTTCCCTTGCTCGAAAGCCAGTCAAATCCGACTCTAGGGTTGCGGTGCTCATCCCCGTTTCCAAGCCGAAGAGCCAGCGCTGTCCGAAGACGTTTCCGTGGTCATGTGGCCGGCATGACTGAATACTAAGGCGCACAGAACGCTGTTCCCTTCCCACCGAAGTGGTACCTATTTATCTACTTACAATTTCTTGCTTTCGAACGGCTAGGTTGGCAGGAGCTGGAACTAGAGACGGGAGCTCACTCTGTCAAGCGGCACACTCGGGTCTCGAACTGCTGAACTACTGACCTTCCACAGCCTGCAGTTCAGCGTCTTAACCACTTGAGCCACCGCAGCTCCATAAAAGGTAAAGGTTCCCTTGCTCGAAAGCCAGTCGAATCCGACTCTAGGGTTGCGGTGCTCATCTCTGTTTCCAAGCCGAAGAGCCAGCGCTGTCCGAAGACGTTTCCGTGGTCATGTGGCCGGCATGACTAAATGCCGAGGCGCACGGAACGCTGTTACCTTCCCACTGAAGTGGTACCTATTTATCTACTTGCAATTTCTTGCTTTCGAACTGCTAGGTTGGCAGAAGGTCCTTACTCCAAAAGAAAAAGGGCCCAGATAACCGTCCTTGTGGGCAGTGCTCCCTCTAAGCTGTGGAGCCTTCTGAACAAAAATTCTACTTTGTGAGCTACCGGCATGAAAGTTGTGAGTGAGCAACTGCATAAATTAGTCTGCTCTGGAGCCCTCCTTCCTGAGCGAAGACAAAAATGTGTGAGTTGGAGGCTAAAAATCTGTGAGCTAGCTCACACTAACTCAGCTTAGAGGGAACACTGCTCATGGGTAGAACCTGTATCTCGGCTTTTACCTCGCTAGAAACTCTCTCATGATTGAATTGTCATCCGTTAAATTCCCTCTACTCAGAAAGCTAGCATGACAGGGAGAAAGGAGTCTAAGCCAACCTTCCCTCTTCTGTACTAATTTTCTACATGCAAGGTTCCCCCCCCCCCTTTCTGTACAAAAGGAAGCCTTAAGTCACCAGGAGAAGGCACAGTTTCAGACATGGATGGTTTACCTCAGTGAGAACGAGGCTTCAGTAAATGGAAGGCCTTTGGTTCCGTCTGCTCTGAAGGGAAATTATTTCAGGTGTTGCGCCATCTGCTCTGGAACTGGCGGTTGATGGGTCAGAAAGAAGGATGGGCTTGGCTCACAGGCCGCCATTTTTGTATGTGTGTCTGTAGTTCGGCAGTTCGAGACCCGAGTGCCGCATGATGGAGTGAGCTCCCGTCTCTGGCCCCAGCTCCTGCCAACCTAGCAGTTCGAAAGCAAGCAATTGCAAGTAGATAAATAGGCACTGCTTCGGTGGAAAGGTAACAGTGTTCTGTGCGCCTCGGTGCTTAGTCATGCCGGCCACATGACCACGGAAACGTCTTAGGACATCGCTGGCTCTTCGGCTTGGAAACGGAGATGAGCACCGCATCCCTAGAGTCGGATTCGACTGGCTTTCAGGCAAGGGAAACCTTAACCATTTACTGTGAGGGGGAGAACAGAGTGGTATGTATCTGAGTAGATAACTGAGTAGATGCCCATTTGCTTGTTGCTTCAGTCGCATTGTCATTGGCCTCGACATGGTGTGTCTGGGCCGTCGTCGGAGCTGATCGGTCCATGTGGCACCCTCCATTTTGAAAATCAGTGGCCTGACTTGAGCGCACAGCACAACGCTCTACGCATCATGCGCTCGGCTTGTTGTTGTTCTGCGTCTGCGGCTTTGCTTCGGTCTCCTTGTGTGATCGGGAAATCTTGTGATGATACTAAATCTTAAGATTTGGCACTCGTGGGGCGGGCTGCAATCCATCTGCCTGCAAGACAGGCTGTCTGGAGTTGCTGAAGAAATCTCTTAATAGCCCTGGAGACATCTAATATTTACGTACATGGAGATGAGGCACTGCCGGCTGCCGGCGAAGCAGTCTGGCATCTGACTGGAGAAACCCTCGAGACGCTGACTTCACCACCACCGGTTGGTGATCTCAGTCATTTGTTCAGGGGGATAAGGAGGGCTATTTTTGGGCAGGAACGCACAGGAACGGAGTTCCGGCTGGCTCCCAAGTTGGCCACACCCAGCAGGAACTAATTAGCATAACAGGACACGCCCAGCAGCAGAAACTCATTCGGATTGGCTACATTAGGGGTGTGTGGCCTAACATGCAAAAAGCCCTGGGTTTTGACAACAAACAAGGTAATCAGAATAACAAGCAAAAGGTGGGTGTGGCTGGATGACCACACTTCTGGTAACACGGGGGTGCGGCCTAATGTGCTAATGAGCTGTGCTGTCAGGGGGTGTGGCCTAATAGGCTAATGAGTTTCTGCTGTTGGGTGTGGCCTATTATGCTAATGAGTTCCTGCTGGGCTTTTTCTACAAAAAGAGCCCTGGGAATAAGGCAAATGGTGGTTAAATCATCTTTACCTGTGTCTGTGCTGTGAAGTCACAACTGACTTACGGCGACCCCAGCCAAGGGGCTTTCAAGGCAAGTGAGAAGCAGAGGTGGTTGGTCATTGCCTTCCTCTGCAGAGTCTCCCCTCACTGGTCTCCCATCCAAGTTTCTGACCCTGCTTAGCTTCCGAGATCTGACCAGATTGGGCTATACCGTGATGCTTCCCCCCGAAGTTATTGTTAGGTAAAGGTTCCCTTGCTCGAAAGCCAGTCGAGTCCGACTCTAGGGTTGCGGTGCTCATCTCCGTTTCCAAGCCGAAGAGCCAGCGCTGTCCGAAGACGTTTCCGTGGTCATGTGGCCGGCATGACTAAACACCGAGGTGCACGGAACGCTGTTCCCTTCCCACCGAAGTGGTACCTATTTATCTACTTGCAATTTCTTGCTTTCGAACTGCTAGGTTGGCAGGAGCTGGAACTAGAGACGGGAGCTCACTCCGTCACGCGGCACACTCGGGTCTCGAACTGCTGAACTAACGACCTTCCACAGCCTGCAGTTCAGCGTCGTAACCCCTTGAGCCAC
>NW_015174852.1:756809-762655 GCF_001447785.1 Gekko japonicus
GGAGTTATTCCGGAGAGATTTTGCGGGGAGAGGAACCCAAACCTGGTGGAAGTGTGTGTTTTTTTTTTAAAAAAGCTTTGGTTTCCAATATTTTTGTACAGTATTTTATACCAAACAGTTTTTCTATTAATGTTGCATGCTTTGGACCCTGAGATGCTCAGGTGAAAGGCAGGAGCATGATTACTTTTAAATAAAAAGTAAAAATGTATTGAACAGCATTCGGTAGCTTTGAAATCGGCGACCGTTGTTCAAGCACGTCGGGGTGCCTAGTGAGTACGTGGCAGAAGTAAAGATTTGACTAGGGGCTTTCGCATCCCATGGCTTGTGCATTGCTATGTGTGTTTCTCCACGATGCTTGTCATTTAAGGGGTGGTGACGGGTTAGTTTTAATCAGCTGCTGTTAACCATGGTAGATTGGCAAACCCTTAATGTCCGGAGGTGGTGCTAGACCTCTGAATTGCAAATGCTTGGGATAAAGGGCTTTGCCACTATGCATGTGGGGTGTGGCTGGCTGGCGATTGAAACCAGATGCTGGACTGGCTCTCAATCCAACAAAGGGCCTTCTTGGTGGTGGCTCCAAAAGGGTAGAACTCCTCTCTAGGGACATTAATATGTCCCACTGTATCACTTACCTTCACCTGCTGACTGAAGACTGTGATAGAGGGGGACAGACAGAGCTTTTTGTTCCCTTATTTGACTCCCCCCCCCATTCATTTTTAATTGCTGTTTTTTCATTAATTTTAATGGTTGTTTTTTAAAATCTCTCTTTTTCAACTGTATGCTGCCACACAATCAGGCCCCTTAAGGCAGCATACAGTTGAAAAAGGGAGATTTAAGGGATCTGCCTTAAACGGCCTAATTGTGTGGGATAGTGGGGTAAAATGTTTTAAGTACAATAAATAAATCTAGCAAGGCAGTTCTTGGAAATTAGCAACGAAAGGGTAAACTTTGATATGGGCCTGGTTTGGTGTAGTGGTTAAGTGCGCGAACTCTAATCTGGGAGAACCAGGTTTGATTCCCCACTCCTCCACTTGCACCTGGCTGGATGACCTTGGGCAAGCCGTAGCTCTGATAAGAGCTTCTTCTTGAAAAAGAGCTGTTTGTGTCAAGAGCTCTCTCAGCCCCACCTACCTCACAGGGTGTCTGTTGTGGGGAGGGGAAGGGAAAGGAGTTTGTAAGCCGTTCTGAGACTCCAAGTGAAGGGCGGGGTATAAATCCAATCTCTTCTTCTCTTCTTCTTTTTCTGGTGGATGTGAGGGCGATCCGGCTGCGACATCTGTTACCCCATTCGTCGCCAGGGTTGTGTTTCTGGTTCCCCCATCCTTTGCTTGCTGCCATTGTCTATAACAGTGTCATTTACCCGTCCTTCTTTTTGCTGTCTTTGCAGTATGTCCCAGCTCTTGCGGCAAGCACGCGTGCATGGACCAGAATGAATGTTGCCACCCGGAATGCTTGGGGAGCTGTACGGCACCAAACAACAACTCCGCCTGCGTGGCTTGCCGCAACTACTACCACGACGGGGTTTGCGTCCCCACCTGCCCGCCCAACACCTACAAGTTCGAGGGCTGGCGCTGCATCACCCGGGAGACCTGCAAAGAGCTGTCTACGGCGGTGCCGGAAGACGAGAAGTTTGTGATTCATGACAACGAGTGCGTGCCGGAGTGCCCTCCCGGGTTCATGCTTAATGACTCCCAAAGGTAATTCTCGGTCCCTTGAAGAAGCACATGGGGGTGCTCCCAGTACTTGGTGAGATGCACAGATAGTGGAAAGGGTCATACTTAAGATAATTTATCTGCCTGGGGTATGACCATAGTTTCAAAGTTTTGGGCACGGGTGTCCAATGCTCCCTCTAAGCTGTGGAGTCCTGTGAGCAAAAATTCTCCTTTGTGAGCTACTGGCATTAAAGTTGTGAGCAAGCGATTTGCCTACTGCAGAAATTAGTCTGCTCTGGAGTAGAGATGTGAAGGCCTGGAAAAAAACCCGGAAAAATTTGGGGGGGAAACGGTTTGTTTTCGTTTTTTTCCTGAAGCCTTTTTGGTTTTTTTCCGAAAAATTGGAAAAATTGAAAAAAGAAAAGAAAAGAAAAAAATTGATTATGGAACGTTTTATGTGAACATGATGAATAAAATATTTTAAAACAAGGTGTTCAAATATTTTCCAAATCATTTCTAAAATATATATATATGGTATCAGATTGATCTAATTTCTGTGCACTGAGGACAAGCAAATCCTAGGTTACAAACTGAACTCTCCAATGCAAGAACAAGATGCATTTCTTCCTTTAGAAAGTGCGATTTTGTCAGAAGAAAATAAAAAAATTTTACATCTCTACTCTGGAGCCATCCCTTCCTGAGCTAAGACAAAAATGTGTGAGCCGGAGGCTAAAAAACTGTGAGCTAGCTCACGCTAACTCAGCTTAGAGGGAACACTGCCAGTGTCTAACTTCTGAGCACCTGAGTAAGCGGGTGCAGGTTTCTTTGTAGCTAAAGTTGTCAACTGCTCGGAGAAGAAAACGCTCAGTATTAGAGATTTCAGGGGCTGTTATTTATAAGCGTTATTTACCTCCATGCTGTGAAAAGTTTCACCTGCCAGTTTCCACTCAGGACACTTTTCTCCGGGCCTGTTGGCAATGCTACATGTGGGAAACTTATTGTATTCATAAATATCCATGGGGGTGGTGTGGTTTGCGTAGAACAGCAGAAACAGTTCCTGTTGGATGGTAAGTTAAGACTGGTTTCTGTACAGGCAGAAGGGTTATAGAGCTCCATGGAAAAACAGAAGACCAGATAATATATTATGAACTGTACTCCAGATTGTGTTATTCCGTTTGCAATCTTTATCCTCTCCAGTTTGGTGTAGTGGTTAAGTGCGCGGACTCTAATCTGGAAGAAACAGGTTTGAGTCCCCACTCCGCCACTTGCAGCTGCTGGATGACCTTGGGCAAGCCATAGTTCTGACAAGAGCTGTCCTTGAAAGGGCAGTTCTGGAAAGATCTCTCTCAGCCCCACCTACCTTACAGGGTGTCTGTTGTGGGGAGGGGAAGGGAAAGGAGTTTGAAAGCTGCTCCGAGACGCCGAGTGAAGGGCGGGGTATAAATCCAATCTCCTCCTCCTCCTCCTCCTCCTCCAATATGCTGTGATTTTCTATATGCAGGTAGAGCTTTCTTTCCATATATTATATTGGGGGGGGATTTAAAATCCCCACCTCCTGCCCTTTCAATATATATTTTGGAAGTAGTGCATAGTTAGTGCATAGGTAAATTAAAAGTAATGCACATCGGCTGCAACTTGATGGCACTTTCCACATAGTTAAATGGGGAACTCACCAACTTGGAGGGCTTTAATATAGGCATGGACAAATCCGTGGAGGATGGGGTTATCAATGGCTGCTACTCAGGGGTCATTTCGTAGAAAAAGAGGTGCAGGAGCTCACTAGCATAACTCAGCATAACTTATTTGCATAGGCCACACACCCTGACATCACCAGAAGTGTGTCAGAAGGCAACACCCACCGCTCAGGCTCCACTGGACTGTTTTGGATTGCTGGTTATTGGGGAGGGGAGATGTGCAGATCTGTCTTTGCAGAGGAGGAAGAGCTTCTACCTGAATAAAACTTGGTCTTAAAGGTGCCACTGGACTGTTTTGGGCGGCGGTGTGTGTGTGTGTGCTCTGCAGCTTACCTGGCTGCTTCTTGCTCTGACTGAGGGCTGCTGGGAGCAGGGGGTGGGGCTTGTTGCATGTGCCCGCCCCCTGGGCTCTTTACTGCCGCCGCTCCGCTTCTGTGCGCTCCTGCAAGAAGAAATGACCCCTGCTGCTACTCGTGGATATCTACTCCCTCCGGTACCAGAGGGGACACGGACGAGGAGGACGCTGTTGCAGTCTGCTCACTCATGAGCTTCCTAGAGCCAGCCGGTCAGCAACTGTGTGAACAGAGTGCTGGACTTGATGGGCCTTTGGTCTGATCCAGAAGGGCTTTTCTTATGTTCTTAAGTGATGCGGTTCAGGAGCAGATCTGCATTTCTGTTGCCAATTCTATTAAGTGGCTCTGGTGAGTGATGGACCATGTATATACCAGACATGCAGCTGATAATATAACGTGCTTCCATATTCACGGTCAGAAATGGGATACAGTGAAGACTTAATTCACTGTTTATGATTAGTGCTTCTGGCCCTTGGGATGGAGTTGGCTACAAGTCTGTTCAAATAACTCCACGCCAGAATTTCAGGCGATGCAGTATTTCGGGCTGACGTTTGATCTGTGGCCATTGTTACACACAGGAGTCCATCGATCAGGTCTGCTCTGTGTGAACAGCGAACCTGTTCTAAGGTGAAACAGGGGTCGCTTGTTTTGAACGCTCCCAGAGCTAAGATCCCTGCCCGTAGAAAACTAACACAACAGGAAGAAGGCTGAACTAGAACACTTTTTTTTATCCTTCTTCCTGTGGAATGCTTTTCAGTGTTCTGTTGCGTGAGTCTCCTAAAAAGGTACTGTCCCAAGAACCAAGTTTTATCACTCAGTGGTTTAGTGTATTTAATTATTTACTTACTTTTTTGGGCCGTCAGGTTGTAGTGGACTTATGGCAACCCCGCAGGGTTTTCAAGGCAAGAGACGAACAGTGCTTAGTTCTTGTGGCCCTTGCTTACACGCCCAGAGAAATGCTGATCGCCGCTTTGGGGTCAGGAAGCAATTTTTCTCCAGGCCAGTTCGGCCGGGGGTCCTGGAGGTTTTTTGTCATCTTCTGGGTATAGAACGGGTCACTCGGGGTTTGGGGGGGGGGAGGTATTTGTGAATTCCCTGTCTTGTGCAAGGGGTTGGACTAGATGACCCCGGAGGTCCCTTCCAGCTCTATAATTCCATGATTCTAGAGGTGGTTTGCCATTCCCTGCCTCTGCATTGCAGCCCTGGACCGCCTTGGTGGTCTGACCCAGGGTTTTTTTTTGTAGAAAAAGCCCAGCAGGAACTCATTAGCATATTAGGCCACACCCCCGACAGCACAGCTCATTACCACATTAGGCCGCACCCCCATGTTGCCAGAAGTGTGGTCATCCAGCCACACCCACCTTTTGCTTCTTATTCTGTTTACCTTGTTTGTTGAGGGCTCTGCAGGCTGGGAAAGGTGCGGGGGGGGGGGCCCTCTGCAACTTACCTCCCTGCTTCTTGCTCCTCGTGCCCCGACAGGGCTGCTGGGAGCAGGGGGTGGGGCTTGCTGCATGTGCCTGCCCCCTGGGCTTGGAAGCCAGCCGGAACTCCGTTCCTGTGCGTTCCTGCCCAAAAATAGCCCTGGCTGACCCTTCTTAACTTCTGAGATATGACGAGATCAACCTAGCCTGGGTTATCTGGGTCAGCTTTACTACTTGCTGTGTTTAAAATCCTGCTTTCTCAGTGAGATCTGGGCAGTGGAATTCCAAATTTTTAGCATGTGGCTGCAAAAAGCGGCAGATTCTTGCTGGGACTTTACCAGATGCCCAACTCTGGTGGGGCGAAAGGTTATTTTTTCCCGGAATGTTGCGGGGGGGGGGGCACACACACAGAGCCTGGCATTCCCGCGGTGACACCTGGCTTGCCCCGGCTATTCCTCCGAAGTCATCTAAACAAAAGCCTCCCTTTCCCCCGAAGAGCTTCTCCTTTGCATACAGGTGCAAAGCTGTGATCTCTGCCCCTACCTAACAGCCAAATATTTACCTGGGCAATGTTTTCCCCTCCCTGTTATCTGGACATTTGTGTTTTCAAGCTGTTAAAAACAAGTCATAAAAAAACCATAGCGGGGCTTATCTTATCTCCGCTGGAGTGAGGAAGCAAAAAGGGGCCGGGGAGGAAGAGGCCACTCGAGAGACATTGCTTTCTCT
>NW_015174852.1:762737-772347 GCF_001447785.1 Gekko japonicus
CCCCCCGAATATATCCTGGCATGTAGCAACAGCGCTTCACGTTGGAATATATGAGCTACGAGCTTGTTGGTTCATGTCAAGGCACCGTGCGGGCAGCTGGCTGTCAGAACGGCTGTGTGAGCGGGTCACGTAGTCTGCCGGCGTGAGCCAAACCAACAGGTCTGTGCCCCAAGGAGCTGGCAGATCTGCACTTCATCCCGGGGGCAGGGAAGGCGGACAGACAGCTTAAGCAGGGGAAGAGAAGGAGAAGGTTGCAGACATGGGCCGTCCATAAGAACATAAGAGACGCCAGTGTTGGATCAGGACAAAGGCCCATCTAGTCCAACACTCTGTCACACAGTGGCCAAAAATACCAGGTGCCATCAGGAGGTCCAGCAGTGGGGCCAGGACACTAGAAGCCCTCCCACTGTTTACCCCCCCCCCCAAGCACCAAGATAACAGAGCATCACTTGCCCCAGAGCCCCTATCTATACCTTGTGGCTAACAGCCACTGATGGACCTCTGCTCCATATGCCTATCTAATTCCCTTTTGAAGCCGTCCATGCTTGTAGCCGCCACCACTTCCTGTGGCAGTGAATTCCAAGTGTTAATCACTATTTGGGTGAAGAAGGACTTCCTTTAGTTGTGGATGAACCTCTCCTCCATGGAACTGTCTTTTAAAGCCATCCACGCTAGTGGCTGTAACTAGATGCTGGTGGCAGTGAATTCCACCGTGTTCATCAGAACGTTACCGTATCCTCCCTGCCCCCCAATATTGAAGGTCCGGGCTAGGGTTGTACTAATTTTGTCTCCATTTTGGTTCTGCGTTCAGGCTGAAAGCAAAAGCCCGTTCTTTTGTTTTCCCCCCTTAAGATGATGCTTACAGAATGGTGAATTCTGGCTGACCTTTTTTTCCCCGGTATCCCTTTCCTTCTCGCCAGCATGTTCTGCAGCCCGTGTGAAGGACCGTGTCCCAAGGAGTGTTCAGGTGACAAGACTCTGACCATCGACTCTGTCACGGCAGCACAGATGCTTCAAGGGTGCACGGTGATCAACGGGAATCTGCTGATCAACATCCGCCGTGGGAGTAAGTACACATCTAGTCCCCAAGAGGGAGGAGAGAGAACCACATAGTTCTGTTGAGTTGGTGGATTTTGTTTCTGTTGTGCAGCCATGTACAGTTTAGTGTAGTGGTTAAGAGCGTAGACTGTAATCTGGGAGAACTAGAGATGTGAAGGCCCGGAAAAATTCGGAAAAAACCCAGGTTTTTTCCATTTTTTTCCTGAAGCCTTTTTTGTTTTTTTCCGAAAAATTGGAAAAATTGAAAAAAGAAAAGAAATGACTATGGAACGTTTTATCTTAACATGATGAATAAAATATTTTAAGACAAGGTGTTCAAATATTTTCCAAATCATTTCTAATATATATATGTGTGTGTGTGTATATATATGGTATCAGATTGATCTAATTTCTGTGCACTGAGGACAAGCAAGTCCTAGGTTACAAACTGAACTCTCCAATGTAAGAACAAGATGCATTTCTTCCTTTAGGAGGTGCTATTGTCAGAAGAAAATAAAAAGGTTTCAGTTTTGTTTTTGCATGTGGGTGGGTATTCTGTTTGTAATAATTGTTTGGATACACTATATTTTTAATATGCTAGTTGTGATAATTTCATGCCAAGTAAAAATGTCCATAGTCATATTTTCTGTTCCTAAAGTAACAGAATGACTTTCAATCTAGAAAAGACAAAAGAAATGCTAATGTAGCATTTTTTTCAATTTTTCCGAAAATTTCCATTTTTTCCCTAAAAAACCAGGGAAAAAACGGTTTTTTTTCCAAACTTCAAAATTTCCGGAAATTCTACATCTCTAGGGAGAACCAGTTTGGTGTAGTGGTTCAAGAACATTGACTCTAAATCTGGGAGAACCAGGTTTGATTCCCCACTCCTCCACATGCAGCTGCTGGCGTGACCTTGAATCAGTCACAAGTTCTATCAGAGCTGTTCTCTCGAGCAGTCCTCGGAAAAAAAAAAGAGCTATCTCAGCCCCACCTACCTCGCAGGGTGTCTGCTGTGGGGAGGGGAAGGGAAAGGAGATTGTAAGCCACTCAGAGACGCCGACTTCTTCTACTGCTTGCTAGCCTCCCAGCGCCTTGAACAGCACATAGGAAATCAAAGCTAAAATGGAACCCATTTTTCAGAATGCCCAACACAGCAGCCTAAAAACCCACAACCATGACACCAGTAAACGCGGAATTACTCTTATAAGTTCAGCACCTGGTGTGATGGGGTGCAGCAGCCCTAAATGTGTGACAGCTTTAATCCAGTGCCCGAAATGAAGAACATCAGACTGCAAGTGCGCAGCCAGAGGGTGGATGTTCTCTGAATCAGGAGCCACCACGGAAAAGTCCATTTCTCTGTAGCCAGTGTTCCAGTCTTCTCGGCTGGGGAGTTGCGGCCAGTGCGATCTGTTTGTTGGCTCTCCAGGGCAACTGGTTGGCCATCGTGGGAGACAGGGTGCTGGACCGCTGGTCCAATCCAGGAGGGCTCTTCTTAGGCCTCCAAATGGAGCACTCTCACCTCCAGGGATCATTTCGTAGAAAAAGAGCCAGGGGAACTCATTAGCATAAATCATTAGCATATGCTACACCCCCTGACATCACCGGAAGTGTGTCATAAGGCCACACACCCCGCCCCCAACGGTCCCGGCCGGCGGGAGTGCAAGGAAGCCCCGCGAAGGCCCTCCCTGGCCCCAGGCAGGCAGGGGTGGGGAGAGGCAGGGAGGAAGCAACTTACCCTCCCTCTTCTCCTGCCTCCTCCTGGCTGAATGAGGGCCGGAAGCGGGGCGGCCGGAAGCGGGGGGCGGGACTTCGTCATGTGCCCCGCCCCCCGTACCTCACCCGGGGGAACTGCGATCCCCCGCGACCCCCCCGAAATGACCTCTGCTCACCTCTGCCCAGAACTCTAACACCTCCTGCTCCATGTCACAAGGCATTTTGGAGCACACTCTCCCAAAGCAGGACTCTGCCATACCTGATGCCGTTCCTGAGCTTGGTGCTGGAGAAAGGGGTCCCCAGTTCCTTCTCCTTCTTCCATTCTTCCAATGGGATTGTTGTGGGAGCCCAGAATTATTATCGTTTAGATTTATTAATTGCCCTTTCCTGGCTTGTGCCAGACTCTGGGCGATGGACAAGGCATAATCGCCTCGTGACCCCAGGCCCAAAAGAGGCCAGGCTTGCTGCCACGAGGGCCAGGTCCTTTTCGGTGGCGGCTCCTATCTGGTGGAATGAGCTCCCGGAGGAGATCAGGGCCCTGAGGGACCTATTACAGTTTCCGCAGGGCCTGTAAGATGGAGCTCTTCCGCCGGGCTTTCGAATAGGAGCCGCCGCCACCACCACAACCACCAACTGGGGCTGGCAAAGCAGTCCGCCGGCCATCGAACATCAGGGTCACAACACCCTCCTTGTCTGATTTGAAGGGGATGTGCAATAGGAGTGAGTGGTCAATTGCGCTGGATCTGGGTATAGCCCATTGTACTAACTGTTTTAAAGTGTTTTAATTGTATTTTATCGCACTGTTGTGCCTTGTCTTTGGTATATGGTGCATTGCACCTACATATTGTAAGCCACCCTGAGCCCGCGTGCGGGAGGGCGGGGTATAAATGAAAATAAATAATCATGCCATAAAATATGCAAAAACATTAAAATTCGGTATATAACAATAAAAATCACAATACAGAATAAAAATCCAAGATGGCGATTTCCCTATATTATTTGTCCCAATTCCGGACAACCAGTCCCTTTTCTGAGCGGGGGGTGGGGGTGGGGGGAGAAAAGGGTGCCAGCCAGTGAGGTAGCCGTTGTTCCCCCCAACCAAAAGAATCGACTCGCTTGTCTCTCAGTGGCTTTTGGGTTTTTGTTTTAATCGAGTATCTAGCCCTTATGAGTTGGCAGAGAAGTTTGGAGGCATCTCTTTCCATCCCTCTTCCTTCATCTGTGCCATTCGTTTGGGGGGAAGCACTGACAAAGCCAATTAAATACTTGCAAGCAGATGAATTAAAAAAAAAAGGTGGGGGTGCTGAAGTATGCAAAATAGATGTGTTTTGCATAGTTTTACGATTGGATTTTGGATTAATTGACGGGTCTGTTGGGCTGAATAGGCAACATCTTGGCTATGGAGAGTTGTTTTTCCCCCTCCTGAGCAGAGTAGAGACCGTCTCCAAGTGGCAATTACAGACTCTCCTTGGATAATGAAAATGAATTCCCGGCATAGCCTTGGAGGTGGATGCGGAGATAAAAGACTCGAAACGCAGGTCTCGGGAGGAAAGGAACTTGCCGCCGCCGCCGCTTTGGGGTTTTTCCCCTAAGCCTGCATTTTAAAGTTGGCACCTCTTATCGCCAAGACATTGGGTGGCACGTCTGTGGATTAAGGAATTTGCCCCCGGCAAACAAAGTTTTCATGCCGCATGCATGATGCCCTCCTTAAACGTTGGCGCCATCCCCTCCCAGCCCGGTTCTCTCTGGTGCCTCGTCAGCCTTGTCTGGTTGCGAGTCTTACCAATGTTTTGATGTTAACTGTTTGTTTGGATTCCGGTTTGGAGAAGATCTCAGCCGAGACTCAACTTTATAATTGTTGTTCTCTTCGTGTCTTGGCTTTCTTTCTCGGTTTGAAATGCGTTCTTCACTCCTGCATTCGGGAGAGCCCAGGTCTCCATGCACTAAGACTGGCATGTGCGTTACACCTGACAAGGGGCCCCCGGCAGCTGGAACCTTCTCTCTGGCCCTCGCTTTGGCTCTTCCCTCTTTTCCGCTCTCGGTGTTCCTAGCTGATCAGAGTTGAACAAATCAGTTGTTTTCACACTTTCAAATAGTGTCTGCTAAGCGGGCTCATCCTCTGCCTTAGTTGGAACAAAATGTCCGGGATAAAAGGATGGTGTTTAAAAGCTGTGATAGATTTTTTTTTGGGGGGGGGGGGAGCGGGAGAAGAGGCATTCCTTTCGGTCTGAGTCATCGGACAATCCCAGGAGTAACATTTATTTCTCTTTATGTGCTGCCATAGCAGGCTGGTGGGAAACTTAAATTTCGTCTTCAGAAAACAGCAGCTTTCTGAAAAGGATCTTTGTTTGGGGGGGGGGGTTGCTCTGTCCCATCAAAAAGTTTCCTGAGCGGGCTGTGGTGCTTCACTCTTGGCCCAAATTTGGGGCCCCCTTCCAACATTAGTGACTACTTGTACTGGAGGAAGGATTCACACGTGGCTCAGTGGATTGGTAGGTCAGGGCTCAGGTCCACCCCAGTTACCCTAAATTAATCTTGTTTATTTCACAAGCCTTTAAAATAAGTCTAGGCTGTGCGATCCTGCGCAGAGTTATTAGTCTCGTAGAAAAAGAGCTAGGGGAGCTCATTAGCATAACTCATTAACATATGCCACACCCCCTGACATCACCGGAAGTGTGTCATAAGGCCACACACCCCGCCCCCAACAGTCCCGGCCGCCACCTCCGGCCTTGCAGCTCCCCTGCCGAGCCCTATGAGGGGCCCGGCGGTGGACCTGCGAGGCCGGCGGGAGTGCAAGGAAGCCCCGCAAAGGCCCTCCCTGGCCCCAGGCAGGCAGGGGTGGGGAGAGGCAGGGAGGAAGCAACTTACCCTCCCTCTTCTCCTGCCTCCTCCTGGCTGAATGAGGGCTGGAAGCGGGGCGGCCGGAAGCAGGGGGCGGGGCTTCGTCATGTGCCCCACCCCTCGTACCATTGATTTCCCGCGGCTTAGACTGGAGCGACTGTGCATAGAGCTATGCTCTAAGGGTCTTATGAAACAAACGGCTAAAAATGGAAAGAGGGCCGTTTCTAAAGGGAATCCTAGAATTCTGGATCTCCCGTCGAGCTGTGGGTTCACAACATGACATCCGGACACGTCAGGACACAGCGGGTGGAATTCCCTGCCCTCCCTCAGCATGGGGTGGCTGTATGAGCAGATGGCTTCCAAAAGACCAGTCCCAAGATCACAACTGTCGTGGCTGCAGCCCAGAATCGTCTTCTGCAGAGCCTCCCCGTTTAGAGCCAGTCTATCTTGGAATTACTTGAGCCTGGTAGCATCCCTGCTTCTGAGCTTTCGGGGGGCTTCTAGGGCACATTAAACACTCTGATGCAGCGAGGGGGTTTCTATGCTTTTATGAGGACTGATGCTTCAGTGAGGCCAACTAGTACAGAAAGATTTGCATATGTACCTAACTTGAGAGGAGGGGTGTGTGGTTTGGTGGAAGAGCCTCCGCTTGGCATGCAGAAGGTCCCAGGTTCAATCTCCCGGCATCTCCAGTTAAAAGGATCGGGCAGTAGGTGATGCGAAGGACCTCTGCCTGAGACCCTGGACAGCGGCTGCCAGTCTGACTTTGATGGACCGGTGGTCTGATAAGGCCGCTTGATGGGAGACGGGAGACCGTGACGTTTCTCAGTTGGGCTTTTTCAGCTGACTGTAATATAGCAAAGTCTGCTTCTGCCACAAGGCCAGAACAGCTATTAGCTTCCTGAGCCTTCACCACAGGGTGCCTCCAAGAAGAAGAAGAAGAGGAGGAGGAGGAGGTGGTGGAGGTGGTGGTGGTGGTGGTGGAGGAGGAGGTGGTGGTGGTGGTGGTGGAGGTGGTGGAGGAGGTGGTGGTGGAGGAGGTGGTGTTGGTGGAGGTGGAGGAGGTGGTGGAGGAGGAGGTGGTGGTGGTGATGATGATGATGATGATGATGATGATGATTGGATTTATACCCCGCCCTTCACTTGGAGTCTCAGAGCGGCTTACAAACCCCTTTCCCTCCCCCTCCCCACAACAGACACCCTGTGAGGTGGGTGGGGCTGAGAGAGCTCTTGACAGAAACTGCTCTTTTTCAAGGACAGCTGTGCCAGAGCTTGTGACTGACCCAAGGTCACATCAGCAGGTGCAAGTGGAGGAGTGGGGAATCAAACCCGGTTCTCCCAGATTAGAGTCCACGCACTTTAGTAGCCCTGTCTCCCCCAAAAGTGTGATCTCCCGGAAGGGGAGCAATCAGGCCCTGTGTCTCGGGGGTCTTCCAAGCAGTGCTGTGAAGAGACGTATTTAAGAAAGCGTGTTGGGTAGGTTGAAGGTTATAGGGGCGGCCTCTGGCTTATTTGTGTAATGATGGGTTTCAGACAGTCTCTAATAATTGACTGGTTTGGGTATTGGATTTGTTGTCATTACCTGTCCAAGAGTCCTGATTGTATTGGGAGAAAGGTGGTGGTGGGGGCAATGTATATACAAAATAACTATTCTTAGATATACAACTGTGTATGGAAAACACCAGCTGTTGAAAGCTCAGAATTTGGAGGCGACATTTGCAGAGATTGTGAATGCGAAGGGAAGGCAATTGCATTACAGCGCACAGTTCTAGCAGTATTTATTTTCACCGTGCTACTCATGGGCCAATAGAAAAAGAAAAAGAAATCACCCGCGGTTTGGTTTGCTGTGTGAACAGGCCGCACCGTATAGAGGAGGCAACCACTAGAGTGCATTAAATTTGCTCTGCGAAAAGGACAGTCACTTTGAGTCACCTGTTCCCCTTCCTTTCCGTTCTCATTTCAGACAACATCGCTGCAGAACTGGAGAACTTTATGGGCTTGATTGAAACGGTGACAGGTTATGTAAAGATCCGGCATTCGCACGCACTGGTGTCGCTGTCTTTCTTGAAAAATCTGCGGTATATTAACGGAGAGGAACAATTGGATGGGTAAGTATTGGTCTGCCGTGTAACAGTACACTGTGGGCCTCCCCCCCCCCCCCCCCCCGTGTTGGGGGGGGGTAAATAAGTCCTACAGTGAAGCCAAAAGAAACCATGTGGTCTGCTTCAAGGGAAAGATGGCTAACTTGCGTACCTAGAAGGAGTGGAGCCTTGCGTTCCTGCTCCCTTCTTTGAATGTTGCAGCAGCAGCGTCATTGAGAACATTCTCTTCATCCCTGCAGTGCTTAGCTAGACTTTCATTCTTTACCCTCCACTTGTTGCCACCTTTCTCAACACTCAGGGGTCCTTTCACTCGTGGGATGCATCCGTTGCAGCACGCAAGAGGCCCTCTAGCACGGCAACAGGTTAAGACCATGACAGCAAATACTGTTATCAGTAATAATAATAATAATTTATAAATGCAACTTATAAAGTCCGTCAGGACATGATCTGTAACAGCTTACGGCAAAATTCTTGCAGTGTTCGATTAGGAACGAAAAAGAAACGTAGAAGTTATAATCTCACCTTTCCCAGCTTCCTAATATAATCAGGTGCCTCCAAATCTAGATTTAACTTTTTGCTGCTAAAAAGGCAATAAGGATTGCCTTGTTATCAGAAAGACAAGGCCTCCGGGGTCTGCCGTCCCTCAGACGGAGAATCTCACCTGGTCTTCGGCAGTTTCGCTATTTGCCAGGCTTCGCTTCATCCAGATCCGTACTTGATTCCCCGTTTTGGGGCAGTAAGCATTCTGGTATCCAAAATAAGGCCGTATTGTGGTCAGAGTTCCCTCTAAGCTGAGTTAGTGTGAGCTAGCTCACAGTTTTTTGGCCTCCGGCTCACACGTTTTCATCTCGGCTCAGGAAGGGATGGCTCCAGAGCAAACTGATTCCTGCAGTAGCCAAATCGCGCACTCACAACTTTCATGCCAGTGGCTCACAAAGTAGAATTTCTGCTCACAAGACTCCACAGCTTAGAGGGAGCATTGATTGTGGTTGCTTTTGCCCTGGCAAAGAACAGAGAGGTGAACATAAGAACATAAGAGACGCCAATGTTGGATCAGGCCAAAGGCCCATCCAGTCCAACACTCTGTGTCACACAGTGGCCAGAAATACCAGTGCCATCAGGAGGTCCAGCAGTGGGGCCAGGACATTAGAAGCCCTCCCACTGTCGACCCCCCCCAAGCACCAAGACCAAGGTGGACCCCAGCTTGCGCCGTCACCCATTCACCAAGGAGGCTTGCATCTTGGAGCAGCCTTTGGGGAACAGGCTTTCTGTGTTGGATCGCGTGGCCCAGCCACCGTCTGCCAGCTGGTAATCCACTATGCCAGCTTGCCTGGACTTGGGCCCACCAGTGTTCATGGGGACACTCAAGCCCCTCCACCGTCAGGGGGCTTTAGTCCTTTAAATGCTGACTACAAGAACCTAGACAGCCGAACTGGAAACACTGTGCGTTGGGAACTGAAGAAGGAAACGCCGTCCTGCTGAGTCCAATGCAGGTTTTCCCTTATCTTCTCCTTAAGAACAGAAGAACAGAAGAGAAGCCAATTCCCAGATTTTTGTGTGCCAATGATAAGAACAGAAGAGAAGCCAGTGTTGGATCAGGCCAATGGCCCAGCTCGTCCAGCACTCTGTGTCACACAGTGGCCAAAAATACCAGGTGCCATCAGGAGGTCCCGCAGTGGGGCCAGGACACTAGAAGCTCTCCCACTGTTGCCCCCCCCCAAGCACCAAGAATACAGAGCATCCCTTGCCCCAGACTGAGAGTTCCTATAAGAACAGAAGAGAAGCCAGTGTTGGATCAGGCCAAAGGCCCATCCAGTCCAACACTCTGTGGCACACAGTGGCCAGAAACACCAGGTGCCATCAGGAGGTCCAGCAGTGGGGCCAGGACAATAGAAGCCCCTCCCACTGTTACCCCC
>NW_015174852.1:772779-820879 GCF_001447785.1 Gekko japonicus
CCCCCAAGCACCAAGAATACAGAGCATCCCTTGCCCCAGATTGAGAGTTCCTAGCTATACCTTGTGGCTAATAGCCACTGATGGACTTCTGCTCTGTATGCTTGTCTTGTGTCCCTGTACTCCGTCTTGTGTCCCTGTACTGATGATCACCTCAAGCTCTGGTACCTCTTCTCTGATGTCCATGGACCTCCTGGACCCCAACATGACTGACAGCTTCCCTCAGTACCTGACCCTGCATCCGTCCACAGCCAATTCTGCAGAGGTTTAAAATGGTTCTGGTCTCCGAATACTCCTCGTCTCCCAATGTCATGGCTTCTTGCCTGAACTTAATCCAGTTTCTCGACCAGGATTTGTGGCAAACACCGAATTCTCGATTCGCGACTCTTCGTGAGGCGCATTTCCCCACTCACGCAGTATCCAATCGAACCTCTAATGGCATACAGATGCAGTATCATAGATATGCGCTTAAGCCGTCTTGCCTGTAAACTTGAAAATGTGATGCCTGAAAAAACGTCCCACGCCACGGCAGAAGAAGAAAAGCTTGAACATGTTTAAAAATCACTTTGATCCAGCCAAATCTTGACCAGTTCACCTACCCCTAACAGTTCTCCCACCATGCTTGTTTGTAGGCTCATACAGTTCCTGCGATTTCCACCAGAGCCCTCTTTTTGGTATTTTTTTTTTGGGGGGGGGTGCGTGCATGTGTGTGTGTGTCTGCACACACGTTGACCTCTGGTGACTGACCTCTACTGGGGGCCTGGAGGATATTCAGAGAGGCGGCTGAATAAAGCCTGCCCCCGCCTCCCAACTGCTGGTATTCCTTGGAGGTCTCCCATCCACGTACTTGCCAGAGTTGACCTTGCTTAGCTTCCGGGATCTGACAAGGACGGGCTTCCCTGGGCTATCCAGGTCAGGGACGACTAGAACCTTTTTGATGGGCAAAGGGGGACTTCCTCTTCCCACTTACACCGGTGTAAAAACTGGTTGGATCCGACCCTTTGTCTCAAGACACTACATTGTAGAGCATGCACGGAAGAAACATGATGATGATTATTTTTTTACTGTTGTACACACACAGCACAGATAGCATTGGTGCTGCTACCTCTGGCAGTCTTGGGCCTGGAAAATTATTTTGAAGTGGTTGCAAATCAACACACACACACACACACACACACACACACCCAGGGCCGGCTCCAGGTTTTTTTGCACACTAGGCAAGGCTACCTTCTGGCACCCCCCCACCCCGGTGCACCCACCAATTTTCAAACATTAAATGCATTTTAGGAAGAACCCTTTAGGGGTTTGAAAGCCCACAGTCCCAGTGTTTGCTCCTGATCTGGTTCTACAGTAACAATTAGCACGGTAATACAATCTGTAGACATAAAAACATCAATGAATCAACAGCAGGGCCATTAACAAAGCCGGGAGTTTCTGGCTTCCTCCAGCGTCTGGAGTCTAAACAGGGTTGCCAACTCTGAGTTAGAAAATTCCTGGGGACTGGGGGACGTGAGGGAGTCTGCCGAAGGCAGAATTTGGGGAGGAGGCAGCTCAGCCGAGTCCAATGCATGCCTTTCCTCAAGGGGACCTGATCTCTGTAATGCCTGGGGGGGGGGGGGCGGAGTGTCTCCAGGTCCCACCTGCAGGCTGGCAACCCTAAGCCCTCCATTCTGGGAAGCTGCTCCACCAGCGTCACAATCGCACAAGCAACATCTGGGGGCGCCCCCTCTTAAGGGGCTGCTCTAGGCTGCTGCCTAAAAATTGTCTATGATGGGCCGGCCCTGCACACACCCCGGTGTATATTGTAGCACGGGACCGAAAAAGCTGCCTAAGGCAGGGGCACAGCTAAGATGTCTCTGGCCATTGCTCCTGTCCCTGGACCAAAGCACTTCCCGGGGAGTCAGAATTGCTGTCTCTGTCTCCAGTCTTCGCTTTTAGAGAAGACAGTTCTCTCCAAGTGGAAGTGTTAGGGAAGTCAGTGAAGGCTCGCGTTTAGAGTGTTGTACAAGGATCTGGACACCCAGGTTCGAATCCCCCCTCTGCCATGGAAGCTTGCTGGGTGAACCTTGGGTCAGTCACACTCTTAGCCTAACCTACCTCACAGGGTTGTTGCAAGGCGAAAAACAGAGGAGAAGAGAACAAGGTAAACAGCTTTGGGGTCCCCATTGGAGAGAGAGGCCAAGCACAAATGAATTAATGAAACAAATAAAATGTAGGCATTTCCCACCGAAGACTTGCCCGTCTGCTTTTTGACAGAGGCAGAATCAATGGCTGAGGACTTAAGGGAGGTGGAGAAAACTGGGGTGGAGAGAGGGGAAGTAGCCAGTTGGTAGGTCACGGCTGATTTATCGTAAGGAAGTAAAAGCAGGAGCTCACCGGGCATTATTAGGTGGTGGTCACAGTGGTGCACGGGTGGCTGTTGAAGGGGGATTTGGCAACATAATTGTCTGCTTGGGCCATTGTATACAGAGTTTCCCGTGGCACTGAATGTCAGGTGTGCGGGCAGAGCGGTGGCGCCCAGAACCATCTGGTTGGCTGCCGTTGGAAGCAGGGCGCTGGACAAGGTGTACCTCCGTTCTGCTTTAATGGGACCAATCTTGCATTTATTTTTTTTAAACGAATCATGTACATGAGAACATAAGAGACGCCAATGTTGGATCAGGCCAAAGGCCCATCCAGTCCAACACTCTGTGTCACACAGTGGCCAAAAATACCAGGTGCCATCAGGAGGTCCACCAGTGGGGCCAGGACACCAGAAGCCCTCCCACTGTTGGCCCCCTCAAGCCCCAAGAAGACAGAGCATCCCTTGCCCCAGACCGAGAGTTCCTATAGGAACATAAGAGAAGCCAGTGTTGGATCAGGCCAAAGGCCCATCCGGTCCAACACTCTGTGTCACACAGTGGCCAAAAACACCCGGTGCCATCAAGAGGTCCACCAGTGGGGCCAGGACATTAGAAGTCCTCCCACTGTTGGCCCCCTCAAGCACCAAGAAGACAGAGCATCCCTTGCCCCAGACCGAGAGTTCCTATAAGAACATAAGAGAAGCCAGTGTTGGATCAGGCCAAAGGCCCATCCAGTCCAACACTCTGTGTCACACAGTGGCCAGAAATACCAGGTGCCATTAGGAGGTCCACCAGTGGGGCCAGGACATTAGAAGCCCTCCCACTGTTGGCCCCCCCAAGCACCGAGAAGACAGAGCATCACTTGCCCCAGAGCCCCTATCTATACCTTGTGGCTAATAGCCACTGATGGACCTCTGCTCCATATGCTTATCTAATTCCCTTTTGAAGCCGTCCATGCTTGTAGCCGCCACCACCTCCTGTGGCCGTGAATTCCATGTAGGTTTGAACTCCTTTCTTGGTGCAGGATTTTTCAGGGAAGTTGCAATTCTTCTCCCTCCCGGCACCAAATTCCGTTTCAGATAGAAGTGGTGAGAACAGTCGATAAACAAGAATTTGGGCCTGGCTGTTTGCCGAGCAAGGTGATAGCGGGAGGGCCGTGGGAAAGCTTGTCCGTGGGTCTGATTTATCTGGCTCGAAAGGATTAGGCTGCAGCCTGGGAGGGTGTCTTCGGCAAAGCCTCCCTTTTTTTCTCAGGCTCCGCTTTGGTGAGCTTTAAATTCTTAAAATTCCACAATGTAACGGAGCAAAGTTGGAAAGGGCAGCTCCGGACGTCACTTTCCTTTAAATGGACAAAGCACCCCACGTTCTCTTTTCAATAACCTTGGCCTTTGTGCCTCTGGATCTAGCGGAAAGTGGCGTGGGCAAAGACGCCGCTTTGCTTCGGACCCAGCCTACCCCGATGCCGACGCCAGTTTGCTGGTGATGGTGCACCTGGGAGGTTGGTAGAAGGGACCCCCGTGCGAGTGGTCCGCGGAATGGAGCAGCGCCCAGAATGAAGCCACCGCCTCTAGCTTGACTTTTATCCCGTATATATTCGTGGCTGCAGGATGCAGAAACCTAAAAGCCAACGTGTGAACTAAGCCCAGCGCAAAGTCGTACCACTCGGCCACCTTGCCCGGTACAGTTGTCTCTGTCTTCCAGTGAGTACCTGAGAGTGCGGGCAAAGATGTTTCCAAGCCGTGCTACCAAACCTTCTTTAGGTGGAGAGCCGAATTTGGGGGTTTTGTGCAAGCCAAGCGGGTACTGAGCCTTCCCTCCTAAGGTACGGCTCCCCCCTCTGCATCCTTCCTTCTGTAGCGTGAGAACCTGTGATCTTCTGACCCCACTGACCAATGAAACGGGGCAGCTGGCGGGAGTTCTCAAGCTTGTCAGCCTGGCATATTTATTCGAGGCCTGCTCCCTCTCCCTCCTTCTCCCCCCCCCCAACTCCAAGGCGGTGGGAAGCTCCATTCCACCAGTGCTAGGCTGGTGGCAATGTTTAACAGTAAGGCCTCTTGTACTTTGCAAGACGTTTGTAAATGAATGTTTTACTTGAGCACACATTTGTGGGTGAAAGGGGCAGGGGGGGAGGAGACGGACAACAGTGTTTGAGATTCCTGCCTGATCGCCTAGAGGCAACGCTTTGCTTGCCATAGGTGATCGGATGAGGCTCTTGCAAGGCACTTGCAAGGATATTAGGGTGCGGTTTTATTTGTTTTGTTTTTATTTCATTGCATTTATACCCCGCCCTTCCCGCGAACGGTGTTTCCTGGGCTGAGTAGCATGGACCCCTGTTATACAGCCACTTAAGGAACTGTAAATGTGGGGCTTTTGCATTGGCAAACACCAGAGCTGGTGGCAGAATAGCATACAAATGGACTTTAGGCGTATTCATTTCCTTGGGGAAGCCTGTGACGTGTGCGACCTATCCATCTCCTGTTTTAGCTTTCAGGGAAGTCCGTTCTCCCCAAGTATAAGTGTTAGGGGAGCCAACATGGGGTAGCAGCAGTTAGAATGTTGAACTAGGATCTGGGAGACCCAGGTTCGAATCCCGCCTCTGCCACAGAAGCTTGCTGGATGACCTTGGGCCAGTCACGTGTTCTCCACACAGTCTGCTTCACATGGTTGTTGTGAGGATAAAATGGAGGAATGGGGAATGACGTAAGTTGCTTTGGGTCCCAGCTGGGGAGAGAGGTACGAATAAATAAACGAGTGGGTTTTGCAGCATTTCCCCCGAAAAGGGTTTAAAAAGACATCTCTGGAGGTGTCTGGCTTTCTGTCGTGGGGAGAATTGCATAATTTGGGGGTGAGGGAACAGTAGTGCAAATGACAGACACCGGAAAAAGGTGTTGAAGTTTTGGTACGCACTCACTGTACTTTGCAATGTTCTCCCTCCCTCTCTCCCTCCCTCCCTCCCTCTCTCTCTGTTGTTGTTGTTTTTTTAAAGGAATTACTCATTTTATGTGTTGGACAACCAAAATCTACAGCAGCTGTGGGATTGGAGCCATCACAACCTGACTATCCGGGAGGGGAAAATGTACTTCGCTTTTAACCCTAGACTTTGCACGACTGAGATTCACCGGATGGAGGAGGTTACAGGAACCAAAGGTCGGCAAGGCAAAGGGGACATAAACTCGAGGAACAACGGGGAGAGAGCCTCCTGTACGTGAGCAAGCGGTGCCACTCTGGTTTTTTTATTTTACAGCATTTATGAAGTGCTTTTCTGCCCTCAAAGAGGCCACAAAGGCAGCTAGCAAATTAAAGCAGATGCGATGAAGTCACATTTTAAAAGCATTAAAATCAACCACCATAAAAAAACCCACACATCATTAAAACAATTAAAAACAGAGCTAAAAATATGCCAAACAAAATGAAAAAAGTCTTCATCTGCTGGTGGAAGAAGGCAAGGGAATCCACGCGGGTAAACTCTCGGGATAAAGATTCCTACATTTGCAATAAGACAGATATAAAAAGTTGGGGGTCCATGATGAATGGATGGTTTACATGGGTGGGTGAGAGCTGTATTTGGGATATCCCTTCCTACCCAAATCTTCCCCCTTTTAGCTTGAGGAGGACAATTTCCCCCTTCCCCCCCACCCTCTAGCTAATTCTCAGCAGCTCTCGACATTCCAAGAGCAGTGGGCCTGGGGAAGGGGCCATGGCTCAGTAATTGAGCATCTACTTTGTGTACAGAAGGTCCCAGGTTCAATCCTCGGCATCTCCAGTTTAAAAAGGAGCTGATAGTAGGTGATGTGAAAGACCTCTGCCTGAGGCTCTGGAGAGCCACTGTCAGTCCGAGTGGAAGAATACTGACTTTGATAGATGAGAATCATGGAAGGGACCTCCAGTGTCATCTAGTCCAACCCCCTGCACAGTGCAGGAAATTCACAAATACCTCCCCCCTCACATCCCCAGTGACCTCTGTTCCATGCCCAGAGGATGGTAAAAAACCTCCAGGATCCCCAGCCAAACTGGCCTGGAGAAAAATTGCCTCCTGACCCCAAAGTGGCGATCAGCATTTCCCTGGGCATGTAAGAAAGGGCCAGGAGAACTAAGCACTGAGGCAACCCTCCCCGCCCACCCTCTTTGCGGCGCCTTTTTGAGGCGTGTCCAGCCAAGCCGTATTTAGTTGCTGTGGCATTGGCTGAGAAACTTTGGTACGAAGTAGTAATGTAAATTAACATCGGAGAGCTCCTTCACACCTGTCATTTTTCCTTAGACAGTGTAAAGGGGGGGGGGAGAGAAAAACAACAGACTCAGGTCAGTTGATGTGCGGCCTCAGGCGGTCACCTAACCGTAGGCCTGGGCCCAGTTCAAGCCACACTCCCTCAGGGACGGTGAGCAAGTAGGCCGAGCCCTCTGGTGACGAAAGAGGAACTTCCTTCGCGAGAGGCAGTCAGAGTGCCAGGAGACAACTTCAGGGGAAGCCCTCGGCCTCTATGCCCCGTTGCTGGACCTCCAGAGGAACCGGCTGGCCGCTGTGTGGAATAGGATGTAGGAGTAGATAGACCGCCAGTTTGGTCCAGCAGGGCAGGTCTTACGTGAAAACAAAGTGCCTCGGTCATTGGCCAGCTTGGAGAAAATGCCCTCCACCAGGGATCTTTTTGTAGAAAAAGCCCAGCAGGAACTCATTAGCATAATAGCCCACACCCAACAGCAGGAACTCATTAGCCTATTGGGCCACACCCCTGACAGCACAGCTCATTAGCGCATTAGGCCGCACCCCCATGTTACCAGAAGTGTGGTTATCCAGCCACACCCACCTGTTGCTTGTTATTCTGTTTACCTTGTTTGTTGTCAAAACCCAGGGCTTTTTGCATGTTAGGCCACACACCCCTAATGTAGCCAATCCTAATGAGTTTCTGCTGTTGGGTGTGGCCTGTTATGCTAATGGGTTCCTGCTGGGCGTGGCCAACTTGGGAGCCAGCCGGAACTCCGTTCCTGTGCGTTCCAGCCCAAAAATAGCCCTGCCCTCCACCATGAAAACATGGCGATCCCCCTCAGTTTCCTGAGTGCCAGCTAAACGTAATCAAAACTCTTCCAGTTGTTGTCTGTGGTTCTGACCTTCCCCCCTGCCCGGGTACTCCTTCCGCCAAACTCTATGAAGCCTCCTTTCCAAAACACAAACCATCCCAGCGTCAAAAAAAGTGGTTGCTTTAGTGAACATGCTGTTTTTTTGGGTTGTGTTTTTTTTTTTTGGCTTGTTTGCAGGCGAAAGCCAGATTCTGCACTTTGTCTCCAACACCACCATGAAGAACAGGATCAAGCTCATGTGGGAATACTATCGCCCCAAAGACTACAGAGATCTTATTAGCTTCACCGTTTATTACAAAGAAGCGTAAGTATGCTTGTCTCGGAAACCCTGTGGATGTCATTGGTGGTGGGGGCTATGGCTTTGGGGGGTGATTGGCCCCTGACTGAGTAGAACAGAGATGGCGAACCTTTTAGGGACCGAGTGCCCAAACTGCGACCCAAAACCCACTTATTTATCGCAAAATGCCAACACGGCCATTTAACCTGAATACTGAGGTTTTACTTGAGAAAAAACAACTCATACATTAACTTAAGATGATCCAAACAAAGTAAGGAACGCAATCCCAAATGCTTTCATTTACTTAAAATTATTTGGCAGAGAATTCCACACTTTAATGACGGTCTGGGCCTGGCTGGGGCGATGGTACGTGTGCCCGCAGAGAGGGCTCTGAGTGCCACCTCTGGCACCCGTGCCATAGGTTCGCCACCACTGGAGTAGAACATACTTCAGTGCTGTCAGCGACCCCAGCAAGGGGCTTTTCAAGTCAAGTTGGAAGCAGAGGTGGTTTTTGAGCAGAAGTGGTTTGCCCATGCCTTCTGCTGCAGAGCCTCCCATCCAAGTTTTGACCCTGCTTAGATTCTCAGATCTGATGCGATCGGGCTAAACCACGCCACCCTCCAGTCAAGTGGAAAGGGGCTGCCTTAAGGTTTCATCAGGTTTTTTCCCCCTTTTCCTTGCTGCTTTCTAGTAAAAGAACAATGGGATGTTTACTGCTCATCAAAACGGGCTTTTTTAAATGTTAATTTCATCGCTTACAACCTTGTAAGCATTTTTGGGGGGGGTGGGGGGTTTAAGATTTTACTTTTTCTCCAAAGTCCTTTCCCTGTTTGTTCTTCTTATCTGAAGGCCTGTAGTCGTCATTCTCTCCCAACACTTTTTGTGTTGTGCTACTGTTCCTTTTGTAGAGGCTTTGGTCATAACTAGAAATGTAACATTTCCAGAAGTTTTGAAGCCATGAAGAAGAAGAACTCTACCTCCTTCTGGTTTATTTCCCCCCCCCCATGTGTGTGTGTGTGTGAGTTTTGCAAAAAAACAAACAAACCCAAAATTGAAATCTATGCAGTACTTTTTAATTTATGCAGCCTAAACTTATTTTAGGGCTTTAACATAGGCTTGCCAAGTCTTCCCGGGGAGCGGGGAAACCCCGCCCCAGAGGCCCGTTCCCTGCCGCCGCCGGATCGGGCCCCAGGGGGAACTCACCCCGACGTGCATGTCACCAGGAAGTGACGCGACCACGCCGGGCACGCTTCCCCTAATATTCTCCAGTTTTTCCTGTTTTTGTTTATTTCATTTATAAATTCAATTTATATAACGCCCTTCCCTGAGTTCATTTCTAAATTTCCTCACAACGGGGAACGGGAAGATGAATGTTTCTTGTTCCCAATTCCCCAGTTCATCACATTTCTATTCTCAACTCCATCTTTTCTCTCCTCGTTTAGGGATCATCTTTGTCTTCTTGTACTAAGCATTCTCTGTATCAATAAAATCTGGGGGTTTGTTTTTTTCTTGCTGATTTCAGAAGTGTAACCCAGTTTTCGTTTCTGGAAGTCCCTGGCTCCTGCCTTATTTTTTACTTTTCATATTTTACTTTGCTTCCCCTTCCAGTTCCCCTTTTGCAGGAATTCTCTCTCTTTTTAGCGACTCAGACGTCTCCTTTTAATACTCTCTCTTCCTGGGTCTTTTCTTTCTAGCCTGGAAACTGTTTCGGTGGCCCTGCATGCCTTCAGCTTTTGTGTATCTTACAACTAGATCACTGCCTTGCCCTGTTATGTGTGTGGAGAGGAGCTCTCCTTGGATATGTTTGTATTGCATGTAGCTTGAAGGTGCTGCTGAAGAGGCATTAATGCCGCTGTCGCTTCCTAGATACGTTTGGATGGTCCTCCGGGGTGCAGAGGCTGTCTGAGTGTCCTGAGTTTGGGAGGGAGAATCCTCTTGATGGGAATGGGCTATTCGAAGCAGGAGAGAAAATGAGCTGGCTGTCCTAATAACATCATCGTTCTGCCCGAATCATCTTTCTTATGCACTCTTGCATGCATATTTGCGCAAATGATGCACAGCGCCTGAATTCATAGGGCAGTCCTGGTGGAAGCAAAAGGGGAGGGGGGGGAGGCTTCATTTGTTATTTTTTTAAACCATAGGCTGTTCCTGAAGATGGTCTTGGTGGACAGTGATGATGTCAAGACGTTTGTGTGTGTGTGTGTGTGTGTGTGTGTGTGTGTGTGTGTGTGTAAGACGAATTGAAGAGTTAAAATGGCTACAAACTTGGTGGTGGAAAATGCTGTCAAGTTGCAGCCAACCTATGGCAACCCTTCCGATGATGCTCTTTTTAAATGCGTGCTAGACCAAAATGTTTTGGCTGAGGTAGGTCGTGGCCAGTGTTCCCTCTAAGCTGAGTTAGTGTGAGCTAGCTCACAGTTTTTTAGCCTCCAGCTCACATATTTTTGTCTTAGCTCAGGAAGGAGGGCTCCACAGCAAACTAATTTATGCAGTAGCCAAATCGCTCGCTCACAACTTTAATGCCAGCAGCTCACAAAGAAGAATTTTTGCTCACAAGACTCCACAGCTTAGAGGGAACATTGTGGCTACATGCAAGGTCTCTGGGATGCAAGTCCAGTTGTTTCTTTAAAGGTTTTCAAGGCAAGAGACGAACAGAGGTAGTTTGACATTACCTGCCTCTGTGTAGCAACCGTGGACTCCCTTGGTGGTTTCTCATCCAAAAACTAACCAGGGCTAACCCTGCTGCACACAGTGGCCAGCCACTTCCTCTGGGTGTCCCAACGACAGGGCATAGAGGCCGAGGCCTTCCCTTGATGTTGCCTCCTGGCACCAGAGGTTTACTCCCTGTGAATGTGGAGGTTGCCTTTAATCACCAGAGCTAGTAGCCACTGATAGACCGACCTATCCTTTATGTTATCAGTCTGATCTCTTTTTAAAGCGGCCTATGCCCGTGGCTATTGCTACGTCCTCTAGCCCAGGACATCTTGCCAGTCATTTTCATTTCCGCGCTAAAGGGAACAGTGCGGGCCAAGAAATGATGCGAAAGGGAGAGCCTGATTTCATATTTTGATTTCTCCTTGGCTGCTGGTTGCATGGAACTGTTGCCCCCAAGAGACAGCAGAAAGCACCTTCTCGAACCTGCCATTTGTAAGAAGGAAGAGCTGGCATCTGAGATTTCTTTGTCTTTCATTAACAGCCAGTGCTCCCGCTAAGCTGTGGAGCAGTGTTCCCTCTAAGCTGAGTTAGTGTGAGCTAGCTCACAGTTTTTTAGCCTCCGGCTCACACATTTTTGTCCTAGCTAAGGAAGGATGGCTCCAGAACAAACTAAATTATGCATGATCCAAATTGCTCACTCACAACTTTAATGCAAGTAGCTCACAAAGTAGAATTTTTGTTCACAAGACTCCACAGCTTAGAGGGAACATTGCTGTGGGGTCTTGTGAGCAAAAATTCTACTTTCTGAGCTACTGGCATTAAAGCTGTGAGCGAGCGATTTGGCGACTGCATCAATTAGTCTGCTCTGGAGCCAGCCTTCCTGAGCTAAGACAAAAATGGGTGAGCTGGAGGCTAAAGAACTGTGAGCTAGCTCACACAAACTCAGCTTAGAGGGAACACTGGTAACAGCTGAGGCTTTGTATGCTGAATTTTTTTGAGTGTGTGTGTGCGTTCTGTGCCTTCAAGTCCCTTCCAACGATGATCTTGTGGATTACTGACCACCAGAATTGTCCTGTCATTAACAGCCTTGCTTAATGCCTTTATTGAAGTCCATCCATCTCACGCTGGAACGTCCTCCTTTCCTCATGCCTTCAACTTTTCCTAGGGTTATTGGCCATACGCAGTGGCATTCTCCATCCTGTCTTTCTGTATAAATCAGTTTCATAGGGCAGAAGCCGGTATGAGAGTCTCTCAGCCCACCCTTTAAAAGTTTTAAGAGCAGCTTGGTTACAAGGAAATAAAATCTGCGGCCTCTTTGGCATTCCCCGTTTCAGGCCCTTCAAGAATGTGACGGAGTACGACGGGCAGGACGCTTGCGGTTCCAACAGCTGGAACATGGTGGACGTCGACCTGCCCGCCGGCAAAGACGAGAATCCTGGGATTTTACTGCAGCCGCTAAAGCCGTGGACTCAGTATGCCATTTACGTCAAGGCGGTCACGCTGACCATGATGGAGAACAACCCCGCTCAAGGCGCGAAGAGTGAGATCGTCTACATCCGAACCAAAGCTGCAGGTAGAAGGGGGGGGGGATGCATTATGGCCGCCTTTAGTGTGAAGACACACAAGGTTTTGTGTCTCACTGCGATGGTGCTGATTTAGCAAGTTGGCCCGTACGCTTTGAACCCAGTGTCGTTTTAGACAGGGGTCATTTCGTAGAAAAAATACACTTTGAACCTAGTGTCGTTTTAGATAATTTGGATGTGGGGGGGGGGTGTTGATGCTTTTGATGATGCTCTTTTCAAAATGGGTGCTGGATCGAAATGTTTTGGCTGACGTAGGTCGTGGCTACAAGCCCGGTCTCTGGGATGCCAGTCCAGTTGTTTCGTTGGCGCTTCCAGAAGGACTTGCTTCTCAGTCAGCGAGGACACCCAGCGGGATGTTAATCGGCACTCTGGCCCCTGGGCTCTTTACTGCCGGAGCTCCGTTCCTGTGTGCTCCTGCAGGAAATGACCCCTGGTTTTAGATAATTTGGATGGGGGGGTGTTGATGCTTTCGATGATGCTCTTTTCAAAATGGGTGCTAGATCGAAATGTTTTGGCTGAGGTAGGCCGTGGCTCCAAGCCCGGTCTCTGGGATGCCACTCCAGTTGTTTCGTTGGCGCTCCCAGAAGGACTTGCTTCTCAGTCAGCGAGGACACCCAGCGGGATGTTAATCGGCACTCTGGCAATTTATAATGGAGTGGGGGCGGGCAAAAGGCTTTTCTGCCTCGGGAGCCAGAAGTCGTGATGTCGCATGCAATCTCCGTTGATTCAGAGATGCAGAGCACGGATGATTCTGTAGAGATGGAAACAAGGAACACACAGACACACGCACACAAAAAAGTTTTAGCATTGATTTGCTGACTCAGGTGGAATGTGGTTGAGATTCTTCCTGTGGTCGGAGTACCACGCAGTTGAGCATTCATGCAGACTTGGGCTGGTTCACCTGGGCAAGACCATGACTTGGAATTTTCGTCATTGGAAGCACACTGCATGATTGATTGATTTGCACACTCCCAAGGTATCACGTGACGCCTCACTGAACACACATGTAAGAACATAAGAACATAAGAGATGCCACTGTTGGATCAGGCCAAAGGCCCATCCAGTCCAACACTCTGTATCACACAGCGGCCAGAAATACCAGTGCCATCAGGAGGTCCACCAGTGGGGCCAGGACATTAGAAGCCCTCCCACTGTTGACCCCCCCCCAAGCACCAAGATGACAGAGCATCACTTGCCCCAGAGCCCCTATCTATACCTTGTGGGTAATAGCCACTGATGGACCTCTGCTCCATATGCTTAACTAATTCCCTCTTGAAGCCGTCCATGCTTGTAGCCGCCACCACTTCCTGTGGCAGTGAATTCCAAGTGTTAATCACTCTTTGGGTGAAGAAGTACTTCCTTTTATCCGTTCTAACCCGACCGCTCAGCAATTTCATGGAGTGCCCACAAGGAGTTCTTGTGTTGTGAGAAAGGGAGAAAAGTACCTCTTTCTCTACCTGCTCTTTCCCATGCATCATCTTATAAACCTCAATCATGTCACCCCTCAGTTGACGTTTCTCCAAGCTAAAGAGCCCTAAGCGCTTTAACCTTTCCTCATAGGGAAAGTGTTCCAACCCTTTTATCATTCGAGTTGCCCTTTTCTGCACTTTTCCCAATGCTATAATACCCTTTTTGAGGTGTGGTGACCAGAACTGCACACAGTATTCCAGATGAGGTCGCACCATTGATTTATATAGAGGCATTATGATATGTGTGGAACCAGTTCTTTGGGGCCCCCTTTCTCAGCAGTGTGTGTGGGGGGGATTTGATGGCCATGTTTGATGGACGGACAGGCTCTCCCGACAAGGTGATGGGGAGATCTCTTCATTCATTTTTATTGTCCCTTTTATCTAGCTTTTCTCCCCAGTGGGGGGGACCAAGTCAGCTTACGAAAGCAAGGGTCTTTCTCCAATGCTTCCCTTTCTGCTGTATCTTCCTCCACAGTGCCATCCATCCCTCTCGACGTTGGCTCGATCTCCAATTCCTCCTCGGAGCTGGTTGTGAAGTGGAGGCCCCCCACCCTCCCCAACGGCAACCTGTCCTACTATATCGTCCGGTGGCAGCAGCAGCCCCAGGACAGCTACCTGTACGAGCACAACTATTGCGCCAACGGTAAGGCAAAAAATAAATAAATAAAAGGCCCCTCCCGCACTGCACATTTTGGGAAGTCGTGTAGCTCAAGGGGCTCGTGGCCAGGGCCGGCTCACTCACTAGGCGAACTAGGCATTCGCCTAGAGCGTGCCAGCCCTTAGGGGCGCCAAACTGCCCCCACCAAAAGCTCCCCCCCACCATTGGATTTCTGCAGCTGGGTGACCTCCGCCGCTGCCGCCCGCTGCCTCTTTGGGATCACTTTCCCACAACTTTAATGCCAGTCGGCTCACAGAGTAGAGTTTTTCCTCAAGAGGCTACACAGCTTAGAGGGAGCATTGTTCCACGTGGAGGCAGAAGATGAGGCGATAGGCACGGACTGTACTGCTTCAGGCTGCGGGCGGGGGAAGGTGCCTCCACATTTTTGTGCGCTTGTGTTGGTGATGGAATGTTTCATTAAATTAAACAATAAAGAATTTTTTAGAAAAAAGAAAAAAGGAAGGATGGCTCTAGAGCAAACTAATTTACGGAGTAGCCAAATCGCTTGCTCACAGCTTTAATGCCAGTGGCTCACAGAGTAGAATTTTTGCTCAGAAGACTCTGCAGCTTAGAGGGAACATTGCTCATCACACTGTGCCTGTCGCCTAGGGTCTTGAACGGTCATGGGATAAGTGGAAGAGAGGCCCATGACAAGTTTTCGTGATGGAAAGACCAAAACGGCCGCTTGCTTATTTAATTTATCTAAAATATCCCTGGGCCGCCTTTCCACCCAGATATGGTCCCCAGAGCGGTGACCCTCAAGGCATTAAAACATTTAAAACATTAGAATGGCATTTTAAACTGTGTATAAATGTGTAATAGTACACAAGAACATGTAGAGATACAACCGACAAGCATTGTTTGGGCACTGGAGCTCCTACAAGTAAGAAGAAGAGCCCAGCTGGGTCAGAGCAGTGAGGGTCCATCCAGTCCAGCATCGTCGCACAGTGGCCAGCCAGTTCCGCCAGAGGGCCAACAAACAGGGCATGGAGGCTGAAGCTTTCCCCTGCTGTCGCTTCCTGGCGCTGGGAGTCGAGGACTGTCCCCTTTGTCCCTGTTGCTGCGCGAGGCTCTCTATCGCTGATCTAGCTTAAACGCTTGTCTGCCTCCTTTACAAGCAGTGTTCCCTCTAAGCTGAGTTAGTGTGAGCCAGCTCACAGTTTTTTAGCCTCCGGCTCACACATTTTTGTCTTAGCCCAGGAAGGACTAAGGACCAGAGCAAACTAATTTATGCAGTAGCCAAATCGCTCACTCACAACTATAAACCCAGTAGCTCACAAAGTAGAATTTTTGCTCACAAGACTCCACAGCTTAGAGGGAACATTGTTTACAACTTGTGAGTGCCCAGGGAGGCCTTCGATAACCCTTTGCATCCGGGGGGAAACCGCCCTGAGCATAGTGCCTTGTATGTGCCCCCACCACCCCATCTTTCCCAGGTGTGAAAATTGTGGTGTTTTTTCCTCTTTTTGGTTGTCCTGGCGCCGTTCCGTTGTCTGTCCCAGCCCTTCCAATTTTTTTGTGTTATCTTTCATCTCCTTCTGAAGGTAAGGTCCCCATTCGGAGGCATTCTGACGGGACGTTCGACACAGAGGAGGCCACCGAGCCGACCAAGCCGCAGGGTTCCGAGGGGGAGAAAGACCATTGCTGCACCTGTCCGAAGACAGAGGCGGACAAGCAAGCAGAGAAGGAGGAGGCGGAGTACCGCAAAGTCTTTGAGAACTACCTCCACAATACCATCTTTCTGCCCAGGTGAGATGGTCCTTTCGTGGCACGTTTCAGCAACAGCAACCTGGGTTTCGCTCCTTTTGGTCGGCTTGGCAGTGTGCCACCCAAATGCATCAGCATCTTTTCCATGGTTCCTTTTTGCAGTCTTCCGGTACCAGTTGCTTCCCGCGGTTTTTTGCCCTCCCTAAAAAGTGTTGCGAAGTGGTTAAGAGTGTTGGTCTAGGATCTGTGAGACCCAAGTTCCTACTGGCCAGGAAGCTCAAAGGGTGACCTTGGGCCAGGCACACTCTCTCAGCCTAACCTACCTCTCAGGGTTGTTGTGAGGATAAAATGGAGGAGAGGAGAACTAGGTACGCTTTTTTTTTTTTTGGTCCCCACGGCGGAGAAAGGTGGGGCACTGCTGAGGCACCTTTTTGGCCGTGGTTTCTTTCCAGCTTGAAGGGCCAATTGAAAAAATGAAAACCTCCTCATCTGTAAGAGGTTCACAGATGAAGCGACCAGTAGATTTCCACATGTTTTCTCCTTTGAGCAGTCTATTAAACGATTAAGTGACTCAGTGGGTCATTTACCTGGCTTTTGAAAAATGCTTTGCTTGTTAACTGAAGTCATTTATTTGGGTTTTCAGCCTTTGGAATCGGAGAGCACAGCGGTGTGCTGGAATTCTGCTGCCACCTGAAATGTGATTTATTTTTTCTTAAAGATGCCTGTAAATATTCCCACCACTCACCCCCCCCTTTTTTTTTACCAAAACCCAAGGGCAATCATTCCTTCCTGACCCTACCGTGGCAATCAGCATTTCCCTGGGCATGTAAGAAAGGGCCACAAGAACGAAGCACTGAGGCAACTCTTTTTGCCCTCATGATCTGCCCAAGTTCACAGGATCAGCATTGCTGTCAGATGGCCACCTAGCCTCTGTTTGGAAACCTCCCAAGAAGGAGAGCCCACCACCTCCCGAGGAAGCCTGTTCCACTGAGGGACCCCTCTAACTGTCAGGAAGTTCTTTCTGATGTTTAACTGAAAACTCTTTTGATTTAATTTCAGTCTCTCGGTTCTGGTCTGACCTTCTGGGGTCACCATGGAGGACAAAATGGGAAAGACTGCACTAAAAGGGGGAAAAACCAAACAAACCCAGGCTTAGGCATCTTATCAAAAGGGAAACCTGGTCTAATTTTACTTCCCACAAGTAGAAAAGATGCCGTCTCACATTTATCCCCTATTTTGACATATTTATTACATGGCGGTCCTTTCCCCCTCTTAATTCAAATCAAATCAAATTTATTGTTACGGCCAATTGACCAATAGTGCAGTAAAACAATACAATAATAAACAAGTACGATCACCAACACTCACAGACAATAGTACCATTATAGTACCAGCCACAGACCCCTATTAAAATCGTAATTCTATTCCCTAAATTCTAAGTCTTGCCTAAAATTCTCTTCAGTCTGTGCTTTTTGTTAAAATCTTTTGCTTATTTATTACTAAAAAGCAATATTTTGCTACTACCAGAGTTACCGACTTCTTGGTATCTTCCAACAAATATTTCAGCAGCACAGTATCTGCAAATTTCAAATAGTTCTCCAAGGGTTGAAATTGGGCAAGTAAAGGAAAAATTAGCTGGTGTCTCTCTCTGAAATAGAGTTTACAATGTAAAAGAATGTGTGTGATTGTTTCAACTTCTTTATCTGCACATAGACAACATCTTTGATGTATAGGCCAATGCAGATACCTTCCTTGCAGTAAATTAGAGGGGAAGGCATCAAAACACGCTCTAGAAAAAGCCCATCGATACTTTTCATATGTAATGTTAGAGAGATATGGTGGTGCTGCAAATCCAGGCCAAGATTTTAAGTTACTGTACATCTTGGGTAAAAGCGCTTCATCAGTTTGCTTTACTCAGCTTTACTCCGACCCATTTCCAGAAGATTTGCTGGACATAACCCAATCATATCTCGCTTATCTATTATTCTAGCGGATCAGAAGCTAGAAGCAGGGGACCCCTCTTAATTAAATCAAAACAACTTTTGGCCTTAAAACCTTAGCTTGTTATTTAATTTCACTTTGAATATCTTAAAGCATCTGCGTCGTGTCACGTGTTAATTTGCTGTTCACCCTCTGTCTATAAGTCTGAACTCTAGCTTCCTTTCCAATGCATTTTGACAAAGTGTGCATGCACACAGAAGCTCATACCTTGAATAAGCCTTTGTTGGTCTTAAAGGTGCCCCTAAAGGTAAAGGTAAAGGTTCCCTTGCTCGAAAGCCAGTCGAGTCCGACTCTAGGCTTGCGGTGCTCATCTCCGTTTCCAAGCCGAAGAGCCAGCGCTGTCCGAAGACGTTTCCGTGGTCACGTGGCCGGCATGACTAAACACCAAGGCCCACGGAACGCTGTTACCTTCCCACCGAAGCGGCACCTATTTATCTACTTGCAATGTCTTGCTTTCGAACTGCTAGGTTGGCAGGAGCTGGAATCAGAGACGGGAGCTCACTCCGTCATGCGGCACACTCGGGTCTCGAACTGCTGAACTACCGACCTTCCACAGCCTGCAGTTCAGCGTCTTAACCACTTGAGCCACCCCAGCTCCAAAAGGTGCCCCTAGTGGACTCTAAATTTGTTCTGCTGCTTCAGACCAACCCGTCTGACCACCTGGAACTGGTCCTACCTGTCTGAGATGCCAGCATACCTGACTACCATTCCTTACCAACATCCAAAGAAAACGATCTGCGTTTTCATTAGGTGGTTTGTTGCCTTGCTAAAGGTGCCCAAGAGCTTCATAGGCTTTCCCCCTCACTTCACGGTACATGTGCAGTGCTAGTAGACGTAGCTGCCTCCTTTCTGTTCCTCCGGGGTGCAGAGTCTCTCTGTTGGTCTTGGTGCGACGCTGATCTGCCGTTTCTTCTTTTCCAGGCACGACCGGAAGCGAAGGGACCTGTTCAGAGCTGCGAACACAACTCTGGGCTCCAAGGGCAAGAACGCGACGGTCCCAGAACGCTTTGCCAACGCGTCGGATGCGGAAGAGGGCGATATCGAATACCCCTTCTTTGAAACCAAGGTGGAAGGCAGGGAACTGACCGTCATCTCCCACTTGCTGCCATTCACGGTCTACCGCATTGACATTCACAGCTGCAACCACGAAGCTCTGACGCTGGGCTGCAGCGCTGCAAATTTTGTCTCGGCCAGAACCATGCCAGAAGGTACAGCTGGCTCGACTTTCTTAAGAACGCAGGTTTTTGGAATAATAAAAGTAATCTGTTCTTATTTGTGTCCAAAGCACCTCCAGCTGGCAAAGCATCATGGAGCAAATGATAACATTCACAAATAAGTGGGTTGGCAAAGCTGTGCTTCAGTGCACTGTTACCATCCAGGCCAGAGAAGGCAGTAGCCAGGCAGTTTCCGATCATGTCTGGATGCTGCCCTGTTCATCAAGTGCAGTCTGGCTGGCTGGCTGGCTGGCATGTCCCCAGGAGAGCTTTGCGCTCTACTGATAACAACCTGCTGGTAATCCCTGGCCCTAGGGATGTCTGGCTGTCCTCGACCAGAGGCAGGGCCTTCTCCGTCCTGGCCCCGACCTAGTGGAACTCTCTGCCAAATGACACCAGGGCCCTGCAGGATGCACTTCCGCAGGGCCTCTAAGGCAGTGATGGTCCATCAGGTTTTTGGTTGAGGGCAGCCACAGTTTTCCTTGGCTGGAAACCCTTCTCCCTCCCCCCACCCCCGCATTTTTTTTGATACGTTGTCAAAGATAATGGCTCAGCCCTACCCCACCTTCCTGAGTAGATATAAATGACCCGCCTACCATTTTTCTTCTCACCTTGACACAGAGAGCACTCCATCTTTCTGTGTTATACCTCTGAGGATGCCAGTCACAGCGCCTGGCGAAACGTCAGGCCCTACAATGCCAAGACCCAGGGCCATACAGCCCGGAAAATCTACAGCAACTATGTTTTTTTGTTTGTTTGTTTTGAGTTCCCTCTCCCCTTGCCCAGAAAATGGCCAGGTAGTCCAGAATTGGGATAGAAAAAGTATAGGATGCCAGCTTGGATCTTGTTGTTCTGCAGAGAGTTGGATGGGTCCACCCAGGCCATCTGGTCCAAACCCCCCCCCCCCAGCTCAGTGTAGAATCAGCCTAGAGCATCCCTGACAAGTGTTTGTCCAACCGCTGCTTAGAGACTGCCAGTGAGGGGGAGCTCACAACCTCCCTGGGCAGCTGATTCGACAGTTGCACAACTCTTACTGTCAAAAAGTTTTTCCTAAGATCCAGCCGGTACCTTCCCGCCCTTAATTTAAACCCATTCTTGCAAGTCCCCTCCTCTGCTGCCAACAGGAACCGCTCCCTGCCCTCCTCTAAGGGACAGCCCTTCAAAGTCTTCAAGAGAGCCATCCCGTCCCCCCTCAACCTCCTCTTCTCAAGATCTGTAAGACAAGACAGCCCCCTCCCTCCCGGTTACGTGCATCTGTGTGTGAGGCTGGGGGTAGAGCTGTGACCAGTGCTCCCTCTAAGCTGTGGAGTCCTGTGAGCAAAAATTCTACTTTGTGAGCCGCTGGCATTGAAGTTGTGAGCAGGCGATTTGGCTCCTGCATCAATTAGTTTGCCCTGGAGCCCTCCTCCCTGAGCAAAGACGAAAATGTGTGAGCCGGAGGCTAAGAAACTGTGAGCTAGCTCACACGGACTCAGCTTAGAGGGAACACTGGCTGTGACCCTCTCTCAACTTTGGCCATAGACCAAGGCCAGTTCAAACCACGTGAACGCCATGTTGCAGAGCTGGTTGGGCAATTTATTCCCACAGCATGGTGCAGAGAAGGGGACTTGCCTCTGGCAGCCGGGAGAATTTGCTTTTCTTAAATAAATGGGGATCGCTGTGCAGGGCTTCTTAGATAATCTGAAGGATGAAGGGATCACCCATGGGCTGGTGTTCCTTGCAGGTTTGCGCTTGTTAGTCTGGTTTCCCGGAGTTTGCTTGCGCCGTGAGTGTCAGTGCATACGAAGAGTGTTGTTTGGCTGCCTTTGTGTGAGGAGTGTCAAGGGGGCATTGGAGAGAGACAGGCCTTTGTTTCCTGCACGGGAGAATAAGTTCAAGACCTGGGTTCATGACCAGATCAAGACCTGGGTTCCATTGTGTCTGTGCAGATGGGGTCGTTTCGTAGAAAAAGAGCTAGGGGGACTCATTAGCATAACTCATTAGCATATGCCACACCCCCTGACATCACCGAAAGGGTGTCATAAGGCCATACCCCCTGACATCACCGGAAGGGTGTCATAAGGCCACACCCCCTGACATCACCGGAAGGGTGTCATAAGGACACACCCCGCCCCCAACGGTCCCGGCTGCCGCTGCCGGCCTTGCAGCTCGCGAAGGCCCTCCCTGGCCCCAGGCAGGCAGGGGTGGGGAGAGGCAGGGAGGAAGCAACTTACCCTCCCTCTTCTCCTGCCTCCTCCTGGCTGAATGAGGGCCGGCAGTGGGGCGGCCGGAAGCGGGGGGCGGGGATTTGTCATGTGCCCCGCCCCCTGTACCTCACCCGGGGGAACTGCGATCCCCCACGATCCCCCCCGAAATGACCTCTGGCCTTACTGGTACACCTTACTGCAGAATGTTAAAGAAGAGACATTTTTGGAAATGTGCTGGGGTTTTTTGCTTTCCTTTGGGGTCACAGGAAAATTTACTGCTACTGAAAATCTGTTACTGAAAAGTTGCTCGGAGTGTACCAATCTAGCAATTGCCGTATCCTGCAGTTGCTCTGAATTGCATCAACCCCTGGGGTCTGTTTTCACAGCCGGAGCCGATGACATTCCAGGACCTGTAACGTGGGAAGCGAAGGAAGAAAACATGATTTATTTGAAGTGGCCAGAACCTCCAAGCCCCAACGGGTTGATCCTGACATACGAAATCAAATACGGGCCCGTCGGAGGAGAGGTAAAAGAGGGATTTTTGGAACTAACTGCTATGCACGCAAGCGGTGACCGTCTGGTGCGGGTGGTCCCCAGCTTGGTGGGTCATGTGGGGGTTTCTGGGATTTTCATGACAAGGGAGTGGGTGCTTTTACAAAATGGCTGCCACGGAGGACGGGGGCCAGTCACAAAACATTGGGAAGTTGCAAGCCAAGCATTGTCTTATGACATAAGAACATAAGAACATAAGAGATGCCAATGTTGGATCAGGCCAAAGGCCCATCCAGTCCAACACTCTGTATCACACAGTGGCCAGAAATACCAGGTGCCATCAGGAGGTCCACCAGTCGGGCCAGGACATTAGAAGCCCTCCCACTGTTGACCCCCCCAAGCACCAAGAAGACAGAGCATCACTTGCCCCAGAGTCCCTATCTATACCTTGTGGCTAATAGCCACTGATGGACCTCTGCTCCATATGCTTATCTAATTCCCTTTTGAAGCCGTCCATGCTTGTAGCCACCACCACTTCCTGTGGCAGTGAATTCCATGTGTTAGGCATATGTTTCCGTACGGGTGCTGTACAAACCCAAAGGTGATTCCTCCCCAGTTCTTCTGAAGCACCTTTGGCTCCACTGAGAGGGTGGAAAGCCAGGAATGGCTCTTTGCTTTGGGTAGATCACACCATGCTGGGGGAAAAACCATCAACACACCCGTAGCTCTTGTGCTTGTGGACACAAGTTTAGGAGACTGTGACACCCTCTGGAAACAGCAGAAATAGACTGGTTTTAGTTCCAGTGCCCTGCGTGTCCAAGACACCAACAGGAGTCCTCTCTCTCTCCCTCTCTCTCTCTCTCTCCTCCCTCCCCAGGAGAAAGGGGAATGTATTTTCAGGCAAGAGTATAAGAAGCACGGGGGAGCCAAACTGATGCATTTGAGTCCTGGAAACTATTCCGTGAGAGTCCAAGCAACTTCTCTTTCGGGGAATGGATCCTGGACCGAACCCATCTCTTTCTATGTCCAGCCCAAGCGTAAGGCTTTTCTAAAAACTTTTTTTCTTGTGGGGAAAAGGGGGGGGGGATGGAAGCGGGATTTTGTGCAGATGGTGAGGATTGGAAGGGTCTGTTGTCGCTGAGTAGTGGGTAATTCCATGTGGGAACAAAACCCATATGGCCGTTCACAATTTCGGTGGTGACTAGTAAATCTTGCAAGCAGTTAGTGGTTTGGAGAGAAGGCTGATTGGCTGGTACAAATGATGAGCCACGAGGTTACATTTCTCTCTCTCTCTCTCTCTCTGTAGAGAGGGATAGATATCTACTGCATGTGTTTGTATATCATGAGCCGCTTTGGCGGGAGGGCGGGATAAAAATCTAATAAATAAATAAATAAATGTATAAATGTTTCCTCCCTTTGCTTCCTTTGACTCCAATTTCGGATAGTATGGCTCCTGAGGCAGAAATCTGCCTGCTTGTTAGAATTGCCACTGCTGCGGGGTATAATGCCATAAAATCCTGGCGGCTGGCAACACAGCTGCCAGTACACGCACACTGGTGGCAGTCTGAAATAGTAACGGCGATCTCTTGTCTCTCTCATTTCGACGGCTGCAGCGCCAGACTATGGAAACTTCCTGCATCTCATCATTGTTCTTCCCATCGCCGTCCTGCTGGTCGTTGGAGGCCTGCTGATAATGCTCTATGTCTGCAACAAAAAGAGGTGAGACCCAGCCTTGCAGTGGAACTGGTTTTGGGTTGAACTTACAAGTCTATGAAGATGGGTAGCCGTGTTAGTCTGTCTGTGGCAGTAGAAAAGAGCCAAGAGTCCAGTAGCACCTTCAAGACTAACGAAATATGTGGCAGGGGAGGAGCTTTTGTGAGTCACTGCTCACTTCTTCAGATACAGGTAGACCTAGGTTACCTAAGGGACCGCCATTCCTCATATGTTCCCCCGCGAGCACTTTGGTCCGGGACCCAATATCTTCTGGCAATCCCAGGTCCCAAAGAGGCCAGGCTGGCCGCTACCAGGGCCAGGGCTTTCTCGGTGGTGGCTCCTTCCTGGTGGAATGAGCTCCCGGAGGAGATCTGGGCCCTGCGGGACCTTGTGCAGTTCCACAGGGCCTGTAAGATGGAGCTCTTCCACCAGGCGTATGAGTAGGAGCCGCCACTACCATCACCATTACTCCATCTTTACCTGGCCCTGGATGAGGGAACATCAGCGTTTCCCTGGAGCAGATGAGGCTGAATAGTTGAAATACGCCATCTGTAAAATATCATGTTGAACACCTAGAGCACTTTAGTCAATAACTTGTTAAAATTGTTTTTGTACTGTTGGGATTTTAAATGGTTTTATACATGTTTTATATATGTTTTATATTGGCGTTTGCCTCCATGTAAGCCGAATAAATGAATAAAATAAATATAAATAAATGGGAAAGTGGAGTGCTTTCAGATGCCAAATGACATTAGGAGGCGAGATTAGATTTAAGCAGAGGTCATTTCGGGGGGGAACGCAGTTCCCCCGGGTGAGGTACGGGGGCGGGGCACATGACGCACACGACGAAGCCCTGCCCCCCATTTCCGGCCCTCATTCATCCAGGAGGAGGCAGGAGAAGAGGGAGGGTAAGTTGCTTCCTCCCTGCCTCTCCCCACCCCTGCCTGCCTGGGGCCAGGGAGGGCCTTGGCGGGGCTTCCTCGCACTCCCGCTGGCCTTGCAGGTCCACCGCCAGGCCCCTGATGTCAGGGGGTGTGGCATATGCTAATGAGTTATGCTAATGAGTTCCCCTAGCTCTTTTTCTACGAAATGACCCCTGGATTTAAGTGAGATATGCAGAGGAGTAATAGGGAGTTTAGAAAGAGAGACTGCTGAGTTGCAATTGATGATGAATCTCAAGACAGTGCATCCACCTGGACTGAATCAAGACCTAGGTTTCCTGTCTCATTACCAATGCTGATTTCTCTACGTCTGTTACCCTTCTGCATATCTCACCAAAATCCAATCGCGCCTCCTATTGTCATTCACCTGCTGTTGTCATTCACCTGCTAATATCATTTGGCATCTGAAATCACTCCACTTTCCAATAAACAGATGGACTCTCCATCTGCACACTCCATCTTCGGAGAACCACACGGTACTGAATGGGTGCTTGTGTGGTGGGCTGCAGCCATTTGCGGGTGGATATTGCACCCCCTTGTGCCGCAGCGCTCCTGTGCAGCTACATTTTACTGTGCAGATGGGCCAGTCCGGTTGCAGGCAATTGCCGTATCCCAGTAGTAGCGCAGTGTCCATCCGTCCGTCCGTGTGTCTGCCGACACTGGTATCAGCAAGCAGGAAGCCACTTCTCTTTCTGGGAATGGATCCACCAGAGCAGGGGTCGTTTCGTAGAAAAAGAGCTAGGGGGACTCATTAGCATAACTCATTAGCATATGCCACCCCCCCTGACATCACCGGAAGTGTGTCATAAGCCCACACACCCCGCCCCCAACGATCCCAGCCGCTGCCACCGGCCTTGCAGCTCCACTGTCGAGCCCCATGAGGGACCCGGCGGTGGACCTGCAAGGCCAGCGGGAGTGCAAGGAAGCCCCGCGAAGGCCCTCCCTGGCCCCAGGCAGGCAGGGGTGGGGAGAGGCAGGGAGGAAGCACCTTACCCTCCCTCTTCTCCTGCCTCCTCCTCGCTGAATGAGGGCCGGAAGCGGGGCGGCCGGAAGCAGGGGGCGGGGCTTCGTCATGTGCCCTGCCCCCGTACCTCACCCGGGGGAACTGCGATCCCCCCCGAAATGACCTCTGCACCAGAGTAAGAGTTTCAGGAGGGGAGCTGTGTTGGTCTGCAGGACGAGAGCTAGATTCGCGTCCGGTAGTACCTTGGAGAGCAACAAGATTTGGAGGGGGAGGTATAAGTTTTCGATAGTCAAAGCCCCCTTCGTCAGATAGACCAATGAAGTTTTTGGGGTATAAGCGCTCAAGGGTTAAAGCTTACACCCCGAGAATCTTGTTGGTCTCTAAGGTGCTGCTGGAGGAAGAACCAGTTTGGTGTCGTGGTTAAGTGCGCGGGCTCTAATCTGGGAGAACCGGGTTTGATTCCCCACTCCTCCACTTGCAACTGCTGGATGACCTTGGGCAAGCCATAGTTCTGACAAGAGCTGTCCTTGAAAAAGAGCAGTTCTCTCAGAGCTCTCTCAGGGCCACCTACCTCACAGGGTGTCTGTTGTGGGGAGGGGAAGGGAAAGGAGTTTGTAAGCCGCTCTGAGAATCCGAGTGAAGGCCAGGATAGAAATCCTGCAGATCGGCCATGTGGTCAGCAGCACTATCCCTCTGCCCATCCATTCAGTGCACACCACAGTTTATTTCCTCAAAGAACCTGAAGCTCCTTTTAGAAGAGCACCTGCCCTGGCATCTCCAGCTGTAGAAGGATTTTGGGGACCATAGAAGTCGGGAGAGTCTTTTCTTTGCCTTGTTTTTTCATTCGCTCATTCTCTCTCTCGTGAACATGAGAGGGAGGGCAGGAAGGGTTGCCTCAGTGCTTAGTTCTTGTGGCCCTTTCTTACACACCCGGGGAAATGCTGATCACCACTTTGGGGTCAGGAAGCAATTTTTCTCCAGGCCAGCTGGATATCCTGGAGGTTTGTTGTCATATTCTGGGTGTAGAACAGGGGTCACTGGGGGTGTGGTGGGGAGGTATTTGTGAATTTCCTGCATTGCTCAGGGGGTTGGACTAGATGACCCTGGAGGTACCTTCCAGCTCTATGATTCTATGAACAACGGTAACAAAAAGCTAGTTGGGGTCAAAGGCAAAGCGAAGACAAGTCAACGGGGGTCAAACCAGTTCCTCTTCTTCCTCCCTTCTTTCTGCGGCTACTGCGGGCTTTCTGTGATTTAGTCGGAGAATATGCAGTTTAAGAAATGAGTCATTTGGATATACAGGAAGGAAACAGCTGCTTGTTCACACCTCCACCTGCCAGGTGCCACTGTTGGGGCGTGTGTGCCTGTGTTTCCTGAAGCAGGTCGTGAAACACCTTCAAGTGAGAAAACTAAAATAGACCTGAAGTGTTGTGCGGTTGGGGTCTCTCTCTCTCTCTCTCTCTCTCTCTCTCTCTCTCTGATCTGGGTGTTAAAGTAAGGAAATACCCCCTTATGTTTTAACAGGAACAGTGACAGGCTGGGAAATGGAGTTCTGTACGCGTCGGTGAACCCGGAATATTTCAGTGCTTCAGATGGTGAGTGACTCCTGTAGCTTGAGATGCCCGGAAACAGCAGTGGCTTGGAACGGGGGTGGCCATAGCTTGGGCAGAACCAGCCGTGGCACCTGGCACAGCTTTGCTTGACCTGCTGGAAAGACGGACTCCTCTTTCAGCGGTCGAGCGCATAGAAAGGAGATAACGAAGGAGGGCATTTCAGCAGCTTTTTTCCCCTTGCAAAGTTAGCGCTTGTTACCCCAGTTGCTTTTTCAAGAGTGACCGATCTCTAACAAATAAATTAAATGGAGATGAGACTAAGGCTGCCAAGTGGGGGCGGGGGGGGGGGGGGGTCGCTGTAACCCCCGCTTTGGAGGCCTGATTTCCGCCGCCGCCTTGAGCTGGCTCACACTCACTCAGCTTAGCGGGAACACTGGTCTACACTCCCTTTGTCAGATATGCTTCAGACTGCTTCCCTGAATAGTCATTTATCTTCTTCAATTGCATTTGTTGTTCATCTGTTCCCCATAAGAGAGAGAGAGGCTAGAACCGCTGACCTCTCCCATCATCCATTATGTGTCACACCCTAATCCGTTCTTGTCCCTTCTGCAAGGAATCACACCTGAGAGATTATGGTGGGATTCACACCGGGCCCCTCTCTGCCCCCAGCTCCTTCCTTCCCAGTGTGGAAAAGGATTCTTCTTAGCATCTGAAGAAGTGAGCTTTGACTCACAGAAGCTCATGCTGTGATAAATGTTGCTCGTCTTTAAGGTGCCGCTGGACTTAAGAACATCAGAGAAGCCAGTGTTGGATCAGGCCAGTGGCCCATCCAGTCCAACACTCTGTCACACAGTGGCCCAAAATACCAGGTGCCATCGGGAGGTCCAGCGGTGGGGCCAGGAGACTAGAAGCCCTCCCACTGTTGCCCCCCCCCAAGCACCAAGAATACAGTTCATCCCTTGCCCCAGACTGAGAGTTCCTATAAGAACAGAAGAGAAGCCAGTGTTCGATCAGGCCAATGGCCCATCCAGTCGAACACTCTGTGGCACACAGTGGCCAAAAATACCAGGTGCCATCGGGAGGTCCAGCGGTGGGGCCAGGAGACTAGAAGCCCTCCCACTGTTGCCCCCCCCCAAGCACCAAGAATACAGTTCATCCCTTGCCCCAGACTGAGAGTTCCTATAAGAACAGAAGAGAAGCCAGTGTTCGATCAGGCCAATGGCCCATCCAGTCGAACACTCTGTGGCACACAGTGGCCAAAAATACCAGGTGCCATCGGGAGGTCCAGCGGTGGGGCCAGGAGACTAGAAGCCCTCCCACTGTTGCCCCCCCCCAAGCACCAAGAATACAGTTCATCCCTTGCCCCAGACTTTGTGGCTAATAGCCACTAATGGACCTCTGCTCCATATGCTGATCCATATGCTTATCTTCTGTTTTGTTTCGTGATTGGAGAGGAAATTATGGATCCTGTCAGTACTGAGGCTTTGCTCATGGTTCTGAGGCTTTGCTTTAGAGCTATGGGTGAAAGCGCCAGGGAGGGGCCGTGACTCAGTTGGTGGTTCATGTGCTTTGCTTGCACAAGATCCCAGTTTCAATTCAAGTTCGTCTCTCGTTAAAAGGAGCAGGCGGTAGGTGATGTGGATTCGTAGGTCTGAGGCTTTGCTTCAGAGCTATGGGTGAAAGCGCCATGACTCAGTTGGTGGTTCACGTGCTTTGCTTGCACAAGGTCCCAGATTCAATTCAATTCAAGTTCGTATCTCATTAAAAGGAGCAGGCGGTAGGTGATGTGGAAGCCTTCTGCCGGAGACCCCGGAGAGCCGCTGCCCGTCTGGGCGGACAATACCGACCCTTACGGACTGATGGTCTGATACCGTACGAGGCAGCCTCGTGTGAAACGATTCTTTGCTGTTTTTGCAGTTTATGTCCCGGATGAGTGGGAAGTACCCCGGGAGAAGATCACCATGTGCCGAGAGCTGGGGCAGGGCTCCTTCGGGATGGTGTACGAGGGAATCGCGAAGGGCGTGGTCAAAGACGAGCTGGAAACCCGGGTGGCCATCAAGACGGTGAACGAGTCGGCGAGCATGCGCGAGCGGATCGAGTTTCTGAACGAGGCCTCTGTGATGAAGGAGTTCAACTGTCACCACGTGGTAAGTTTCCGAACCAATGCGAAGCTTGCCTTGGGAGAGCATTCCCAGACTGAAAGTGCGTTCCGGGCACGCGGCTGAGAGCATGATGTTGTGCCCATGCGCGTGACGTCCACCCAGTAGAATTCAGTGGGATCTATTTTCTTTTTCTTTTCTTTTTCTTTTAAAATAAATTTTATTGAATTTCCAAAAATAATACAAAACACCAACTAAAACAACCATTCAAACAGTAACAGGTAAGTTAGCTCAAGGTAAATAATACATCACCGTTACAAAGAGAGAGTTGTCAACCGACAGACCGCAACCGTTATAAGAGAGAGGAATCATGTTTTACCACAAGTTTCGACTATCAGTTATATCAGGTATGACATCCCGATGTACCAAATATTCAAGCAAAGGAAGCCAAATAATAGCAGAATTAACAGAAAATTTACAAGAAAATTTGGTGTGGTGGTGAAGCGTGCGGACTCTAATCTGGGAGAACCGGGTTTGATTCCCTACTCCTCCACTTGCACCTGCTGATGTGACCTTGGGTCAATCACAAGCTGTGGCACAGCTGTCCTTGAAAAAGAGCAGTTTGTGTCAGAGTTCTCTCAGCCCCACCCACCTCACAGGGTGTCTGTTGTGGGGAGGGGAAGGGAAAGGAGTTTGTAAGCCCCTCTGAGACTGCAAGTGAAGGGCGGGGTATAAATCCAATCTCTTCTTCTTCTTCTTCATTAATCCTATCTGCAATTCTAGACATTATATAAAGTTTCCATAGGGATTTATTTCCCAGTAAATGACCAAGTTGCACTTTCCTTCTCAGCCAGTGCACTAAGTCCTGTTTATGGTGAGGCTTTGCCAGCCACAACCACAGTGGTATCTGAGTGAGACAGTGCATTTACGGAGCTAAAAGTATTGTGTGTAGAAAGGTATATGATCCCAAGCATTTCTCTCATCAGGTGCGGCTTCTCGGCGTCGTCTCTCAAGGGCAGCCCACATTGGTCATCATGGAACTCATGACCCGGGGAGATCTGAAGAGTTATCTGCGGTCTCTTCGGCCAGACACGGAGGTGAGCACCGATTCTTGCCTGGCAAAGGTGGTGGCTGAAGCTGTGCGAGTTTTGCCCATACAGCCCAGTCTCCTAGATCTTTCTAGGGCATTCTCTGGGACTGTTAGTGATGGTTCAGTGCAGTGTCTTGGTTATGGTGTCGGTAGAATGGAGTCTTTGAGATGGGAGTGCGGGTAACAAGTCAAGAATGGAGGGAATTTTTAGGACAATTGATATGTGCCCCAGTGGACCATACCACTTCAGACTGTAGTGATAGGAATATTTCAAAATGGTACCCTCCACTTAAAGAAAGAAGCCCCAAACTGGATGGCCCAGGTAGCCCAGTCTCATCAGATTTCGGAAGCTAAGCAGGGTCGGCCTTGGTTCATACTTGAATGGGAGACTACTAGGGATGGGCACAAACCAGCCCACAAACTGAAGTTTGTCACAAATTTTGGCCAGTTCATGGTTCACCAAGCTCTTCAGGAGCTGCTCAGGTCTTTGGTTTAAATGGATTTAAACACACACACACACACCCGTTCTAATACCCACTGCTTTTGGTAGAGAGCAGAAAGCAGGGGTTTAAATGGTTCACAGACCGATACGAACCAGTTCGGTCCGCGAACCGGCACATTGGTTCATAGCTCAGCCACAAACCGCACCACAGAAATGTGGTTTGTGCCCATCGCTGGGGCCGCCAAGGAGGTCCAGGGCTGCTACTCAGAGCCAGTCATGGCAAGCTGGCTCTTGTCTCTTGCCTTGAAAACCCTCCGGGGGTCACCTTAAGCCAGCTGCAACTTGACAGCACCTCCCAGCACCATGTAAGGGGAAAAAAACCTAAAGCTCCTCTCTCTGCAAATAAAGTAGACCTCAGGAAGAGAGGATCTAGCTCGGCTTTATGCCCGCTGCGCTTGTTTCCTATTTGCAGGTTTGTTTATTTTAATGCAAAAAGATAACTAAAAATGTGATCTCTCACACTTGTGGCGGGATGTGGGGGAGAGGGGGAGAGGGCTGGGCCAAGGGACGCCTTCACGGATGAGCCTCTTCGGGATTTAGAGAGGAAATCGGGGGGCAACGGAACACATAGTTATTACCAGTGTTTGCAGAGCAAGACGTTTAGAGTGAGGCCGTAGGTCAATGCCATGGGATCTACTTTGCATGCAGAAGGTCCCCAGTTCAATCCTAGGTATCTCCTGTTTTAAAATAAGGACCACCACAGAGTGGGCGATTGCAAAGACCTCACCCTGAGAGCCGCTGCCAGCCAGAGCAGGCAAGACAGAGTTTGGTATGCTTTGTATAAGCCAGCTTCCCCCATACCAGTTCATTTTTAATTTCTAGGAGTGTTCTCCTTTTTATTCTCCTCTTCTAACACGAAAGAAAACAGTCCTGTGTTTTGCAAACCTTCTAGCCAGAAAACCTCCCCCACCCCCAGGTGACTTCCGTTTCCTAGCCATGTGCCGCTAACTTAGCTGCTGCTCCGATTCGAGTTGGAGCTTCTACCCCCCCGCCCCTGCCCCATGCACTGTCATCTGGAACGGGCACATCCAGATACGTTTAATTGCTCATGAATTAAATCCTCCGCGCCGCTCCCCTTTGTTTTGGAACTGAATTATGAATGAGTGTTTCGCAACAAACACTAATATTTAGTCATCCCCCCCGGCATTTAACGTTCCTGCTGGCAGCGGAACGTTTGCAGTCGCCCACACGTGTTTGCAAGGTGCGAAGGCAGGAGGCTGCGGCAGGCGGAGGCACTTGGAAACCGCAGCCGGCGATGCCTCTGTGCCCCGCTCCCCCCGGCCCTTGGCTCCGCGGCGGACAGTGTCCGGCCTAAATAGTTTACAACCACACGGTGGAAGCATCTGGCGGTTGTGAGAGGGGAAGGTTGAAATAGGATTGTAAAGCAAAGTCTCTCCCCGGAAAGGGAGAGAAAACAGGCCCGGCCAGAGCTCAAAGGGACTTTGGAGGGAGAGGCAAGGAGGAGAGCGCTCCCAGTCCCGTCCCTCTCGTGCATCACTCCCAACATTCTGCTTCGTGTGGAAACAGAGGCCGGGTTTCTTGGTGCCGTGTTTGTGCAGAGTGCCTTGTAGGCGGTGGCAAAGCCGCCTCTTGTCTCTTGCCGTGAGAACCTTCCAGCGTCCCCTTAAATCCTCCTGCTCTGTCCTCCTGCACAGAGCCAGTCTGGTGTCGTGGTTAAGTGTGCGGACTCTAATCTGGGAGAACCGGGTTTGATTCCCCACCCCTCCACTTGCACCTGCTGGATGACCTTGGGCAAGCCATAGTTCTGGCACAGCTGTTCTTGAAAAAGAGCAGTTTGTGTCAGAGTTCTCTCAGCCCCACCCACCTCACAGGGTGTCCGTTGCAGGGAGGGGATGGGAAAGGAGTCTGTAAGCCCCTCTGAGACTCCAGGTGAAGGGCGGGGTATAAATCCAATCTCTTCTTCTTCTTCTTCTTTTACCTCACAGGGTGTCTGCTGTGGGGAAGGGAAGGGAAAGGAGTTTGTAAGCCCCTCTGAGACTCCAAGTGAAGGGCGGGGTATAAATCCAATCTCCTCTTCTTCTTCTTCTTCTTCTTCTTCTTCTTCTTCTTCTTCTTCTTCTTTTACCTCCCAGGGTGTATGTTGTGGGGAGGGGAAGGGAAAGGAGTTTGTAAGCCCCTCTGAGACTCCAGGTGAAGGGCGGGGTATAAATCCAATCTCTTCTTCTTCTTCTTCTTTTACCTCACAGGGTGTCTGCTGTGGGGAATTCCTCTTCTTCTTCTTCTTCTTCTTCTCCAGTTAAAGAAAGGGACAACCAATTTGATGATGGGGTTTGGTGCGCAGGAAAGGCTGAGGAGTCTGGGACTTTTCAGTTTAGAAAAGAGACAACTAAGGGGGGGGCGTTATGATAGAGGTTTGTGAAATTATGCACAGGGCGGAAAGAGCTGGAAAGAGAACCTTTTCTCCCTCTTCTGAAATACCAGGCCGTCCAGTAAAACCGATGGGCAGTAGATTCAGGACAGACAAAAAGGAATACGTCTTTACACAGCGGGTGATTAAAAGGTGGCATTAGCTACCAGAGGCCTTAATGAAGGCCACAGGCTCAATCCGCTTTAAAGGGGGATTAGGCTGATTCATGGAGGAGAGGTCTATTAGCCGTGGTGACGAAGGGGACCTCCACATTCAGAGGCAGTCAATCTCCAGAGGAAACTGGTTGGCCACTGTGTGAGACAAGATGCTGGGCTAGATGGGCCACCGGCCTGCTCAGCAGGGCTCTCCTTATGTTCTGAAATGAACGACTCGTGCTCCTGTTGCTGTCTCCTCCTCCAGAACAACCCCGCACAGACCCTTCCGGCCCTGAAGAAGATGATTCAGATGGCAGGCGAGATTGCAGACGGCATGGCCTATCTGAATGCCAACAAGTTTGTCCACAGAGATCTCGCTGCAAGGAACTGTATGGTTGCAGAAGACTTTACTGTGAAAATTGGAGGTGTGCTCTCTCTCTCTCTCTTTTGTCTCCCAACGTGCTAAAGACGCAGGGATCGAAATGGGCAGACGTGGGTTGTTTTTCTGTTCTGTGCCTTTCTTGTGCTGCTGTGATCACAGTGTACAGATTGATGCGTGCAGAACCCAGCATCCTGACAACTTTTTGAAAAACAAAGCAGGTTTCTAACTGGTGTGGCTGTAGAGAGAAAGGCAGGGTACTTGAGAGTGCGTCGGGTACTAGCACGATTTCCAGGACGAAGGTGAGACGACAAATGATGTAAAGGAAAGAATCTTTAATGATTGTATAACCCCTACGCATCTTGCGTGCAGCTTCATCAGGGGGGATCTTCCGGCTTCTTTTTAGATCTGTTCCCATACGTACATTTTAGCAAAAGCTACACGCAAAAACGTATGAGGCTGTGATGGCTCAAGTGGTGAAGACGCTGAACTGCAGACCGGAAGGTTGGTAGTTCAGCAGTTCAAGACCCGAGTGTGCCGCATGACGGAGTGAGCTCCCGTCTCTGATCCCAGCTCCTGCCAACCTAGCAGTTCGAAAGCAAGGAATTGCAAGTAGATAAATAGGTACCACTTCGGTGGGAAGGTAACAGCGTTCCGTGCACCTTGGTGTTTAGTCATGCTGGCCACATGACCACGGAAACGTCTTCGGACAGTGCTGACTCTTCGGCTTTGAAACGTAGATGAGCACCGCATCCCTAGAGCCGGATTTGACTGGCTTTCGAGCAAAGGAAACCTTTACCTTACACGCAAAACACATGGGGGTTATAGAATCATTCTTTCCTTTGCACCATTTGTCTTCTCACCCTTGTATTGCCTTGGTGTGGCCCCCCTCTTTTCTGCATAGTCTCCAGAAACCGTAAGTGGTTCAGAGCTAGCTTGGTGTAGTGGTTAAGAGCGGCGGACTCTAATCTGGAGAGATGGGTTCGATTCCCCCATCCTTCTCCTGCTGGGTGACCTTGGGCCAGTCCCAGTTCTCTCGGAACTGTCTCAGCCCCACCTACCTCGGAAGGGGCCTGTTGTGGGGAGAGGAAGGGAAGGCGATGGCAAGCTGCTTTGAGACTGTTTCTGGTAGAGAAAAGTGGGATATATTAAAAAAACAATTCTTTTTTTAATTATTTACTTCATTTATACCCCGTCTTTCTCCCCAACAGGGACCCGAAACAGCTTGCCCCCTTCCCCTCTCCACCGTTTTATCCTCACAACAGCAATCTTGTGGGGTAGGCTAGGTTAAAAGAGTACGACTGGCCGGAGCTTCCATGGCAGAGTGGAGATTAGAACCCCGGCCTCCCACCCAGATCCTAGTCTGACACTCCCTCCCACTGAACTACACAATGTCCAGTCTTCTTTGTGGACCGGAGTCCCGGTTCTGTGCCCCTCCCCCTCTGGGAGCGCTGCCGAAAATACACCTGTACAGTTTTTAAGTCGGCTCAGATTCATAGCCCAAGTAGAGGAGGAGAAGTGTTGTGCCCAAAAGCCAGTTCGGTGTGGTGGTGAAGTGTGCAGACTCTAATCTGGGAGAACCGGGTTTGATTCCCCACTCCTCCACTCGCACCTGGCTGGATGACCTTGGGCAAGCCACAGTTCTCTCAGAGCTGTTCTTGAACAGAGCCGTTTCTGTCAAGAGCTCTCTCAGCCCCACCTGCCTCACAGGGTGTCTGGTGTGGGGAGGGGAAGGGAAAGGAGTTTGTAAGCCGCTCTGAGACTCCCGAGTGAAGGGCGGGGTATAAATCCAATCTCCTCCTCCTCCTCATGACAGATGTGTCCAACCTGATTTGCTTGGGTCTTACTGGTGGGATTTTAGACGGAAGACGTAAAGGTCTTCGGACAGCGCCGGCTCTTCGGCTTGGAAACGGAGATGAGCCCCGCAACCCCAGAGTTGGATTCGACTGGCTTTCGAGCAAGGGAAACCTTTACATTTTATAAGCTAACGGGGTCTGAACTTGCTGAGACTGGGAGGGGAAAAGATCTTAGGGTCATGGTGGAGAGCTCTATGAAAGCTGCAACCCAGTGTACTGCAGCAGTAGAAACGGTAAACTCTATGTTAGAGATTATTAGAAAAGGGGATGAGAATAAAATGGCGGATACTGTAATGCCCCCGTATAGATCTATGGTGCGGCCTCATATGGAACGCCGTGCACAGTTCTGGTCACTGTATCTCAAAAAGGAGATTGCAGTGCTGGAAAAAGCAGCTGAGTAGTAGAGAAATCGTATACCATCTGCGGAATATCATAGGAGAACGCCAGAGCCCTTTGTTTAGTATAATGTTATTGTATTGAATTGATTTTATATGGTTTTATATGTTTTATATTGGCGTAGGCCTCTTGTAAGCCGCCCTGAGCCCGCATATGCGGGGAGGGCGGGGTATAAATTGAATTAAATAAATAAATAAATAAATTACCAAATATATTTGGCTCCATTATACCCTATGGGGGAACTATAGTCAATGGCAAATCTCTCCTAGGTTATATTCAGGGAGATGGGGTTTGAGGCACCACATTTGCAGTGTAGCTGCTGGAGCCTCTCTCCAAAAGAACCCCAGGTTGAAAAAAGATTGGGCCAGGGGCTCAGGGGGTCCAATCCCCACTTTGGGTGTTTCCATTGGTGGGAAAAATAGCATAACAAGCCCAGCAGAGAAGAGATTCTCCCATAATCTCTGCAGTAGAATGGCACAGCTGTCCTTGAAAAAAGGGCAGTTTCGGTCAGAGCTCTCTCAGCCCCACCTACCTCACAGGGTGTCTGTTGTGGGGAGGGGAAGGGAAAGGAGTTTGTAAGCCGCTAATGCCCTGTTGTTGGCCGTCCAGAGGAACTGAGACAGGATACTGGAGGAGATGGGCCACCGGGCTGATCCAGCAGGACTCTTCTTATGTTCTTAGACTATGTTCCATTGGGATGTGTTAAGTATGCTCACGTGTCCCTTTATGTGCAATGTAGATTTTGGCATGACGAGAGACATCTACGAAACGGATTACTACCGGAAAGGAGGGAAAGGCCTGCTGCCAGTTCGCTGGATGTCCCCGGAATCGCTGAAGGATGGCGTGTTCACGACGCATTCAGATGTTTGGTAACCGCCAAAGTGCTTTTAAAGCCGTGCTTGCTTTTAAATGCTTTCGAGCCGTAATCAGGTTTCAGGGCCCAGGGAAGAGCCAACCGGTTGCCCTCTCTTAAGCCCTCGGCCTCATCTGGTTTTTCCTGTTTCCACTCTGTTTTTGCGGAGTCCCTGTTTGAAGTTAGCGTGCCCTCCGGGAGCTGCTTCCTCTCCTCTGTGAAACATCTGTGAAACCCGAAAGAAAAAAAGAAAAACACTCTCAGAGCAAATCTAGGCAAACACCTGTACAGTTTTTAAGTTGGCTCAGATTCATAAAATCCAGGCAAGGTCTCTTTGCAAAGGAAGCAGAGGGAAGAACTGGAATCTGCGGTGGTGGGAAGAGAAATCCGTGGATGAATTCTTCGGTGTAACAAACTTAAAGCTGTAAAATGAGGAACGGTATCGTTTTGTTTCCGTGCTGTTTTCCCCACAGCTCTGGAGATGCATTTCGAAACTCTAGGCTTGGCAGTTTTGCTTCTTAGGTAGAGCAGTATCTTTTGGAAACTGCTTGGCTTCCCTTTGCAGAATTCCTGGGAGGGGGAGAACCCATCGCTTGCTTGTAGCCGTGTCTTCTGGAAAGACTAATTTAGGAGACCAGTGATGATCTCTTCTCTCCCCCCCACCCCCTTTGACAGCCTAAAAATAAATATCTGGCCATCCAAGGGAGCAGCAATCTGGCAGAGATGTTATGATTTGAATCCAGACCTTAGTTCTGATTAGTCCTTAGGGGAGTCATGGTTGATTCTGACATTGTAATGCATGTTGGAGGAAGGTATTAGTGCATTACACACTTCAGCCAGAGGGCTGTAACATTCCAGTGTAATGGTTGGGATGTTGTTTTTTGCTCATATCCCTAAATTGCGTGTTTTTTTTTTAAAAAGAGTAAACTTTAATGGAAAAAAATCCATATGGATTTTAGAAGAAGAAGGAGAGATTGGATTTATCCCCCACCCTTCACTACCCAAAGGTGTCTCAGAGCGGCTTACAAACTCCTTTCCCTTCCCCTCCCCACAACAGACACCCTGTGAGGTTGGTGGGGCTGAGAGAGCTCTTGACAGAAACTGCTCTTTTTCAAGGACAGCTCTTATCAGAACTATGGCTTGCCCAAGGTCATCCAGCCAGGTGCAAGTGGAAGAGTGGGGAATCAAACCCGGTTCTCCCAGATCAGAGTCCGCACACAACCACTACACCAAACTGGCTCTCATGTGAACAAGATCACATGTACTCTCTTGTGTGCAGAGGATTTCTACAAATCAACAGTGTAATTTGGAGGGGGCGAGTCCTCCATAGAGGAATAAACATGTGAAAATAGGATGTTTTAGTTTGTCTCCATACCTTGACATAAGGCAGTTTTTTAAAAAAACAATAGCAATACTTCCTTGAGGGCCATTCCATCGGCTGCTTTCTCCCCCCGCCACTGCCCAACATAGGAATTTATTTCCAGATCAGAAAAGGCCTGTGGTCCCGTAATATGTGAAATGACTTCCTAAGTGTTGTTTTTGGTGTGGTGCATTCGTCAAGAAGCCACTGCATCTGTTGGTTTCCAGTCCATGTCAGTATTCTGTAGATGGGAGTGTCGGTGTGCGAATGAACATATGGTTTGCTTTACGCCCCCTTGAGCTACATACATCCCAGGCAGTGCTATGCTCGGAATGCTTTGAACTTTTCATCTCTCATACTTTCCAACGGTCTTGCCTTTTTGAGGGGCGTCCCATGTTGAGCTGTTCCATTTCCCTGGGCCTTTTGCTCTGTGCCTCGTCCCTCTTCTCGCAATGGATGATTGCTCCGTTGTTCAGATTCCAGAGATTAAAAAGAGGGCTTGCTGTTGAGGGTTAAAATTGCCAGACCTTTCCTCCACTGCCGACAACATTTTTCTCAGCCTTGTGTTAACGTTCGGTTTTGTTGGTTTATGTGCATCAGCATTGCTATGATGGGCAGTCCCAGTTCTAAGATACATCGATTAGAAACAAGCAGCATTAGAAGCAACAGATCACAAAACTCACAAGTAGTGACAATGCATCACTCGCTACACTCTAGAAATGATGTTGATCACCTTTACTTGCCAAAAAATTAGGTGGAAGAGGTCTCCGGGTCTTCTGAAAGTTAAGCAGGCAGTTGAAGAAGAAAAATGTGCACTGAATGACTACACCAAGAAAAGCAAAGAGAACCTTCTAGTTGAAGTGTATCTGAAGAAGTGAGCAGTGACTCACGAAAGCTCCTACGCTGCCTTGATCTACACTTATTTAAGGTTACAGAAACCAAAGACGATTACAAAGAGATTGAAATCAGAACTGACTTTGACAACTGTAAGGAAAAGCACTTGTATGGGCAATATTTGAAAGATACAATAACGGGGGGGGGAAACTGTGCGGAAAGACGCTAAGAACAAAAACAAAACAAAGAGAAACAAGCAACTCTTAGGTACTGTTGGTATATCCAGCAGGCAAGGACATAATAAACATATTTATTATTCCAACAGGTAGCATATAATGTCTTCCAACAGGTAATCATCATTCTAGTTTGAACAGAACCTAAGAGTTGCTTGTTTCTCTTTGTTCTGTTTTTCTTCTTAGCGTCTTTCCGCACAGTTTTTTTCCTTGTTATTGTATTGTTCACTGTGTGATCGCTTGTTGGGCAATATTTGAAAGACACAAAGAACAAAGTTGATAGTGAAAATTCTTGAAAGGGGCTCCAAAATGGGCACTTGAAAGAAAGAGAAGGACTCCTCCTAGCTGCACAAGACCAGGCACTCGAAATGAATGGTATGACAGCCAAGATTCAGAAGACCAGTGATAACAGCAAATGTCAGCTTTGCAAGACAAAGGATGAAACAGTCGACCACATGGTCAAGGCCTACAGTAAAATTGCTCAAACTGATGAAAAAGAACCTCATGATAGAACTGCAGCTACGTTGCACTGGGATCTTTGCAAGAACTATGGCTTACCGTCAGACAGCAATTCATGGGAGCACAAACCAGACAAGTTCATGGAGAACGATGAAACAAAGATTCTTTGGGACTTCTGATTACAAACAGATAAACACCTGGAGCATAACACTTCTGACATCACAGTTGTAGAAAAAATGAGAAATCGGGTTTGGATCATTGACATAGCAGTCCCAGGAGACAGCGGAATAGAAAAGAAAGAACAGGAGAAGAGCACAAAATACCAAGACCTATAAATGGAGTTAGAGAGCCTCTGGGAGAAGAAAGTGACCTCTGTATAGGGCCGGTTGTCATTGGAGCCCTTGGAGTAGTGACTACAAGATTCAAGAAATACCTGGACATTTTGGGCATTGAGCAAATAACACCAGCTCAGCTCCAGAAGACAGTGTTGCTTGGAAGAGCAAGAATCCTGCGAAGATACCTCTGCAGTTCCCAAGAACTTGGCTAGATCTTGAATTGCAGAACACCATCTACCAGTCACATATCTGACTGTGACAATTCATAATAAGAACAATAATACAGGCCGTATGGTAAAGCATGTCTAGGAATCTGAGGTGCAGCTACATTTGGAATTCAGCTAACATGGGAACATAAGAAGAGCCCTCATTGATCAGACCAGTGGCCCATCTAGTCTAGCATTCTGTCTTGCCCAGTGGTAAATCAGTTACTCTGGGGGGCCAACAGCAGGGCATAGAGGCTGAGGCCTTCCCCTGAGGTTACCTCTTTTGACACTCAGCCATGGCAAAAACTTTGGTCCAGCAGGCTATCTATATGTTTTATAATTCCCTAAGTACTGAAGAGCCATCAACCCAGTCCACTTCAATGCTTTTACCATCAGCTCTTTTGGGATGGAGACATGCACATATTCCTCACCCTCAACACATTTGAAACGGCTGATCATGTGTTGTTATATTGCCCTCTGCATATGGACATTTGGTCTCTGCACATACGCCAATCTTACCAAATTTTCCAGGCAGACCTGACAACTTTTATAGTTTCCTCCCCTTGGAGTGTTCGAGCCTCTTGCTCAGGGTAAAAGAGGAGAGCGCAAAAGTGGGCTTGAAGCTCAACATCAAAAAAACTAAGATCATGGCATCCGGCCCCATCACTCCTTGGCAAATAGAAGGGGAAGTCGTGGAAGTAGTGACAGACTTCACGTTCCTGGGATCCCAGATCACCGCGGACTGTGACAGCAGCCATGAAATTAAAAGACGCCTGCTCCTTTGGAGGAAAGCGATGGCGAACCTAAACAGCATGATAAAAAGTAGAGACATCACCCTGCCAACAAAAGTCCACATGGTCAAAGCCATGGTATTCCCAGTAGTCATGTATGGCTGCGAGAGGTGGACTATAAGGAAGGCCGAGCGCCGAAGAATAGATTCTTTTGAACTATGGTGCTGGAGAAGACTCTTGAGAGTCCCTTGGACTGCAAGAAGATCAGATCAGTCAATCCTAAAAGAAATCAACCCTGACTGTTCCCTGGAAGGCCAGATAATGAAACTGAAGCTCAAATACTTTGGCCACCCAATGAGAAGGGAGCACTCCCTGGAGAAGAAGACCCTGATGCTGGGAAAGATTGAAGGTCAAAGAAGACGGGGACGGCAAAGGATGAGATGGTTAGACAGTGTCATAGATGCAACGAACATGAAATTGAGCCAACTTCAGAGGATGGTGAAAGATAGGAAGGCCTGGCGTGATCTGGTCCATAGGGTTGCGAAGAGTCGGACTCGACTGTGCGACGGAACAACAAAATGTTTAACAAGGAAGCAGCTCACTAAGTCTTTTTATTAATTATGTTGGTACTGTTGGAATTGGCCTAGTATGTGGTTCTGAAATTTTACTGTACATAGATGTGCTGGATTCTGTGTCTTAATCTTGGTTGATCTGTGATTGTAACAGATAACGTTAAGGGAGGCCTCTTGGCACTTGGTATTCAGTGGCTGACTGCCTCTGACTGTGGAGGTTCCCCTCCATCACCATGGCAGGCAGCCACTGATAGTCCATGAATCTGTCTAATCCCCTTTTAAAGCTGTCTGTTCCTATGGCGTAGTTGTACAGTTCTGGTTGTTCCATCTCATAGCAGGGCTCTTTTTGTAGAAAAAGCCCAGCAGGAACTCTAGCATAATAGGCCACACCCAATAGCAGAAACTCATTAGCATATTAGGCCACACCCCTGACAGCACCGCTCATTAGTATATTAGGCCGCACCCCCATGTTACCAGAAGTGTGGTCATCCAGCCACACCCACCTTTTGCTTCTTATTCTGTTTACCTTGTTTGTTGTCAAAACCCAGAGCTTTTTTTGTAGCAGGAACTCCTTTGCATGTTAGGCCACACACACCTAATGTAGCCAGTCCGAATGAATTTCTGCTGTTTGGTGTGGCCTATTATGCTAATGAGTTCCTGCTGGGCGTGGCCAACTCAGGAGCCAGCCGGAACTCCATTCCTGTGCGTTCCTGCCCAAAAATAGCCTTGCTCATAAGAGAGTTTGTAGCACTGGAAGGGCCCATCCGTGTGATCCAAGGGGTAGCTGGGGCGACGTCCCGGTGAGGGAAGAGCTTTTTAGTTTAGAAAAAGCTGGCTGGTGGTGGTGTTGGGGGGGATTGTGAAGTCACCGTTGGTGTGGGGAATGTTGATATGGCCCTGCTCCAGATAATAGAAGAACTGGTGTCCATACATAACAGCGGGTACTTCGTCATACAGTGCATAATCAGAGTACCAAATCTGCTGCTACATGCAGTGACGGTCGGTGACATACAAGGTTTTTTGTTTAAAGGGATCAGACCGATTCACAAAGGGGTGGGTATATATACGGCTGTTGGCTGCAATAGTTAAACAGAGCCTCCCTGTTCAGGGCCAGTATTCTGGGAATGCCGGTGGCTTGTAGGGTGGTTGGAGGGTTACGGTCTTTGTGGCCTGCTTGTGGGCTTCGTGGAATTGTCTTGCTGGCCAACTGTGGGAAGCAGAACGCTAGATGAAATGGACCCCCTGGTCTCATCCAGGAGTCTGATCTTGCTTGCTTCCCTAAATACCAAAGAGCCATCACCCTGGTCGAAATGGGTTCATGGGTTTGCATGTCTGATTTGTAGTTTTGTTTTTTGTTTATTTTTTAGGAGGGGGGCATCAGCTCCCCCCCCCCCATGTGCAGGGGGAGGCATTGGCACTATTTTCACAGAAGAGTCACCCATGCAAGCATCGCACTAGCGAAAGGGCCCGTGTGGTAGTGCCTGATTTTGCTCTTTGTCTTGGGCGCAGGCAGGGCTCTTTTTGTAGAAAAAGCCCAGCAGGAACTCATTAGCATAACAGGCCACACCCAACAGCAGGAACTCATTAGCCTATTAGGCCACACCCCTGACAGCACAGCTCATTAGCCCAATAGGCCACACCCCCATGTTACCAGAAGTGTGGTCATCCAGCCACACCCACCTTTTGCTTCTTATTCTGTTTACCTTGTTTGTTGTCAAAACCCAGGGCCTTTTTTTGGAGCAGGAACTCCTTTGCATGTTAGGCCACACACCCCGAATGTAGCCAATCCTAATGTGTTTCTGCCGTTGGGCGTGGCCTGTTATGCTAATGAGTCCCTGCTGGGCGTGGCCAACTCGGGAGCCAGCCGGAACTCCGTCCCTGCGCGTTCCTGCCCCAAAAATAGCCCTGGGCGCAGGGTAGCGCAGCGCTCCATCAGAAAGCCCAGCAGTCGGCAAGCTGGAGAAGTCCCAAGCAGTGCACAGAAGTTCTCTGTTAGCGGAAGCAGGTGGGCTTTGGCTTGAACCGGTTCCTAACGTACTGGCTTTCCCCCCCACAGGTCTTTTGGCGTCGTCCTGTGGGAAATAGCCACGCTGGCGGAGCAGCCGTACCAAGGCATGTCCAACGAGCAAGTCCTCCGCTTTGTGATGGAGGGCGGACTTCTGGAGAAACCGGACAATTGCCCCGATATGCTGTAAGTACCGGCAGGTGTTTCCCTTCTGTCTTGACCTGCCTTACTCTCCTCATTTGAACGCTTCTTGGGGAGCTGAGTTTTCCCACCGTGGTCGATAGGTAACATAAGAACATAAGAACATAAGAGACGCCAATGTTGGATCAGGCCAAAGGCCCATCCAGTCCAACACTCTATGTCACACAGTGGCCAGAAATACCAGGTGCCATCAGGAGGTCCACCAGTGGGGCCAGGACACTAGAAGCCCTCCCACTGTTGTCCCCCCCCCCCCAAGCACCAAGAAGACAGAGCATCACTTGCCCCAGAGTCCCTATCTATACCTTGTGGCTAATAGCCACTGATGGACCTCTGCTTCATATGCTTATCTAATTCCCTTTTGAAGCCGTCCATGCTTGTAGCCACCACCACTTCCTGCGGCAGTGAATTCCATGTGTTCATCACTCTTTGGGTGAAGAAGTACTTCCTTTTATCCGTTCTAACCCGACCACTCAGCAATTTCATGGATTGGCACCATGACAAATTGAAGTAAAGCCTTCTCCTGGCCCAGAGATGCCTGTAAAGATCACCAGTACAGTCTACTGTTCTGAAGGAAGTCGCTCTCGAGCAAGCAGACGTCCTCCTCTACCAAAAGGGCTGTGAGCAGCTCCTCTATAGAGAATCGGTGGGAAGTGTGCCATCCAGGCACAGGCGACTTACGGTTGACCCGTCATCGGGTTTTCAAGGCAAGAGAGGTTCAGTGGTGGTTTGCCGTTGCCTCCCTGTGCGTAGTGACGCTGGACCTCCTTGGTGGTCTCCCATCCAGGTATGAGCCAGGGTAGACCCTGACTAGCTTCCGAGAGCCTATCAGACATGGGCCAGCTGGGGCTGTCCAGGTCAGGGAGTACAGAGAAATGATGACCACCCCACCCCACCCCAGAACTTGGACTTCAGATCACCCTTTCGGCATGTATGGTAAGAAGCCGGTTTGGTGGAGTGGTTAAGTGCACGGACTCTAATCTGGGAGAACCGGGTTCGATTCCCCACTCCTCCACTCGCAGCTGCCGGATGACCTTGGGCAAGCCGCAGTTCTGTCAGAGCTGTCCTTGGAAGAAGAGCAGTTTCTGTCAAGAGCTCTGTCTCAGCCCCACCGACCTCACAGGAAAAGGAGTTTGTAAGCCGGTTTGGTGTAGTGGTTAAGTGCGCGGATTCTAATCTGGGAGAACCAGGTTTGATTCCCCACGCGTCCACTTGCACCTGGCTGGATGACCTTGGGCAAGCCATAGTTCTGATAAGAGCTGTTCTTGAAGAAGGGCAGTTTCTGTCAAGAGCTCTCTCAGCCCCGCCCACCTCACAGGGTGTCTGTTGTGGGGAGGGGAAGGGAAAGGAGTTTGTAAGCCGCTCTGAGACACCTTTGGGTAGTGAAGGGCGGGGTATAAATCTCTTCTTCCTTCTTCTTCTTCTTCTTCTTCTTCTTCTTCTTCTTCTTCTTCTTCTTCTTCTTCTTCTTCTTCTTCTTCTTCTTCTTCTTCTTCTTCTTCTTCTTAGCTCTGAGACTCCAAGTGAAGGGGAGGGTATAAATCCAATCTCCTCCTCCTCCTTTTCCTCTTCTCCTCGTCCTCCTCCTCCTGCTCTGTTAGCCTAATAGCCTAACAAAATACCGTACATTAATGTTTTAAAAAAATTACTACAACCTTGTAAGGTAAGGCAAGCAGCTAACTGTTGCCTCTCAGAATAAGAAAAACAGTGCACGCGCGCACGCACACACACACACACCCTGTGCACTAACAAAGACTTTTAAAAAGTCTTATAAAAGCTGGGAAGGAAATCAGCCAGACAGAGGAGGAGTTAGAGAGATGTGGGGTGGGGTGGGGGTGTTAGCAAGAACCCAAACATTTTCCCCTCACGTTCTGGACCTCCTGAGCCAAAGTGAAATGCAAGAGCATCTTCCTGGCAGATGTTTGCAGGGCCATCATGTGGGAAGAGATGGTCTTTAAGATACCTCGGTCCAGAATTGCTGGATACCAGAAGTTGTTGGGGTGCGGAGACGTGAAGAAAAGTAGATATGCAAAACCAGCATGGACTGATAATGACTGAAAATGCGATTTGTCCCACATGAAACACTTTGCTGTAGGGACAGTGCCTTCTTACCCCCTCCTGTGTGTACTCAATGGCAGCTTTGTGCATGCACTCGAAGCATCCGCGAAATATCACTGTGTTGCGGTTGATATGGTCATGTAGAGAAAATGGCAACGGTAGCGCGACTTTACTCCCAGATCACCCTGAGCTAGGATTACTACGGAAGACCATCCCTGAGGCTTACACTGGTCTGCCTTCTGCTGCATAGGCTTCCTTAAATTCAACTTGGATCCTTTAGACGCTTAAAGGAAAAAGACTTGCCAAAGGAATTGACCACTCTGATAAGTTGGTGTCCAGTAAAGTTCTGCCTGCCCTGTGGGAAGGTCAGTTTCCACTGATGCCACTCAAAGAGCCTCCCGGAGTTCTCGCGTGAACAGCGGCTGAGTCTTATTAATGGCCCTGATCTGGTTCCCAAAGCAGCTTTCTGGACGGGGAATGAGTGTGTCTTGCCTTTTAGAAACATTGTTAGAGGCCCACAGGAGGGATGCCGTAGCTGAAGGGGTCTCAGAGCCTTAGGATTCTCAGGAAAAGAGATTATTTGTCCTAGAGGGGGTATGCTGGCGTCAGGCAACAATTCAAGGTTGATTTCGCATCTTCACATGGCAGGGTTGGGCAGTAGGGAGAAACTGTTTGGACACTACCATGGATGTGATACTACCCTCCTCCCTCCCCCCTCAACCCCCCCCTCCTCTTGTATTCTTTTCCTCCCAACGTGGGAATCTCCTGCAGACTTCGGTGGGCTTGAAATGATGCTTTGATAATAAATCCAGCAAGGTGGGGGGAAGGAAGGTGATCTTCTGTGAGGCAGAAGAATTGTCCTTTTTACATTCGGGAAAACACGTGGGCAAAAATAGTCTGAAATGCTTCCCTCTTCATTCTAACAAGGGGCTAATTTTTAGAGTCACGTTGAACACAAACGTTCTGTTCCCGTGTGTCAGGCCAAAGACGGCGTGAGAAACTATCGCCATACTAGTAGCGGGGCGAAGGTCTCGTTAGCACTCCTGTTCCCTTTCTGTAGAGCGTTGTCACAAATCCCATACCTGCCGACGGCAGCACGGCTCCGATCAGCTTACCAATTCTCCTTCTGTCTCACGCAGATGTGTTCTATTTCTAAGGCAGTGTAAACAAAGCCTCCCGATTCCTCCCCCAGCGAAGAAAGCTTCCTTTTATGGGAAGCTCTGGAATGGCTTAAAGGAAGTGTTACATGGGTTCTCTGGCACGGATGTCACATGTGCCATTCCACCGGTTGTGGTATCTCTCCCTTGGCTGCAGGGCAGAGAGCCAGCCAATATCCAGTGTTCTTCTTGGCCCTGTCTGGCGCTTTTATTCCAAGACAGCGTAGTCAGCTGGGGAGGAGCAGCGATGAAGTAGCAGCAGTGGGTCATGGATATTTATGTCACAGACTTGCTCCTTGGTTGTCAGGGGGTGGGGAAGGTTGAACTGTTAAGGGTTGGGGTTTTTTAAGGAAGTGAGCTGGTTTCGAAATGAGGCAAGATGGAAAAGCCCTGTCTCTACAAAAGCAGAGCAAAGTGGCCATTCCACAGTTTTGATGCTTGAAGGACGGCTCTTTCTAAAAACGCAAACATTCGTTTGCACGATAGTGCCCTTTCAGACACAAGAGCTGTAGTCTGCATTCTTGTTCTTAAATAGTGACAGTCGTCGTGTTTGCTGGAACTCAGTCTCAAAAACGTCGTTTTGTTTAAAATCATCATCTTTAACACCATTTTAGTTGAGAACTCCTTTCTTGGATACTACGCTCCTGCAGAGTGCAGGGGGTCGACCTGCAAGGTCCCTTCCGACTCTAACATTCCATGAGTCTATGTGCTGAGTAAGATGCACGTTAATTTTTTAAAAATGAAATTCAGAACCAACACTGAGTAGAGTCACAGTACCAGAAAATTTAAACTGACCCACAATACCATAAATGCACAAGACCAGGTGACTTTTTATCAAAAATGACCCTAATAAATGGCAATCTCATATACACCTCAGAATTTCCTCTTTAGCATGCTCTTCTAGCTTGATTGATACACAGTACACAATAAATGACTGCCAATTCTTAAAACTTTTCTTGAGCATTTCTTTTTACATTCCAAATTTAATTACCATTACCTTGTTTGTTAACATAATAAACAGAACTTTACAGATCCAAGCTATTGGCCTTGGAAAAGTTTTCCCAGTATTGTGCCAAAAATGATCAGGCTGATACCAAATACATTTTTAATTCTGGTTAAAACTGTCTAGGGAGAAGTCCCCAAGTGGCACTTTTAGGGTTGCATGGTAGCTTTCCCCCCTTTAAATAGTATCTTCTAGTATTTTGAATACATTCTGCCAGTATTCTTTTGCTGCAGGGTACTTCCAGTATATATGAAAAAAGAACATACTTTACAGTTACACTTCCAACACCTTTTGGAAGGGACTTATTTTTGCAATTCTCTCTGGTGTTAAATAAATAAATATGTTTTCCGTTACACTTAACGTTCAGGGAACATCTCGTAATGTTCCTGCATAGATTAAGCTGCACGTTCATAACATATGATTCCT
>NW_015174852.1:821317-840274 GCF_001447785.1 Gekko japonicus
AGAACCCCCCCACGTTTCCCCCCCCCCCCCGCACCAAGTCTGCTACAAGAGTTTCAGTGTGAGAAGAAAACTACTATGTTCTCCCTCTGGGGCGGAGGACATCTTTGGGTGGTTCCCACCGTCCACTCAGGGAGGCAGGAACTGAATTCTTCCTCTTCCTGTCTGGCATGTGGAACACCCCTTATCTTCAGTTCTGTTCCTGCCTCAGAAGGAGAGCAGTTCTACAGCAGGCTTCACCTACTATTCTTCCTCCTAAAAAATCTTTAAAGCTTGATCTCCTTCTTCCTGATTACCTTCCTTCAGTACTTGCTGCTCAGGACTAGAGGTGGTGGAGAGTGGGTTTCCAGGAAGTTCGTGTGTGGTCTTGCTCTACGACACGCCTGCTTGAGTAATAGGTGGACGTTCGCTCTTTTAGCTCTTGCTGTCATACAGTTGTTCTGATTCTGCATGCTATCATCTGGATATATCTAACCCGGGCTAAGAGCCTGATGTGAGCTACTTTTGAAGTATTTAGGAACTACAAAGAGTCCAATTTGGAAACCTTGTGATTATGTGGATGCAGAGCTGAGATCTTATGTATGAAAAAGAAAATTCGAAACGAGTGGTAACTCTGGGGAAGTTCGTCCATTCTTTCTTCATTGACGTCTTCACCTTTCATCTTTGACGTCTTCACTGTTGAAAAGAGATTAAAACAATGGACTTGATTACATTTTGACTGCATGTTATATTGGATTCTATAATATTTGCACGTTTTGCAGTAATTCTATTGTAATTATTATTGTCATACTGCTACCCCCTCCATCTAGTGCTTTTCCCAGCCAGCATGAAGTCTTTGCCCAGCTGAGGTGTCAGACACCGAAGCAAATGACACTCAAACTGTATCAAAACCAAAATGGTTGTGAAACAAGGTGGTAACACAGGTGGCTGATGTGTCTCTTTCTCTCTCTCTCTCCCCCCCCCAGTTTTGAGCTGATGCGTATGTGCTGGCAGTACAACCCCAAGATGAGACCCGCCTTCTTGGAAATCATTGGGAGCATCAAGGACGAGCTTGACCCAGCCTTCAAAGAGGTCTCCTTCTTCTACAGCGACGAGAACAAGCCCCCCGACACAGAAGAGCTCGACTTGGAGACGGAGAACATGGAGAGCATTCCTTTAGACCCCTCCTCGACCCTCCAACCTTCTGACAAACACTCAGGACACAAAGCGGAGAACGGCCCGGGCGTGGTGGTCCTCCGGGCCAGCTTTGAGGAGAGGCAGCCGTACGCGCACATGAACGGGGGGCGCAAGAACGAGCGAGCTTTGCCTTTGCCCCAGTCTTCGGCCTGCTGACCTTCAGAGCCAGGTTTTTGCAAACACGTTACGTGCACGTGCATTGGGGTGTGGGGGAAGGGGTGGGGGAACAGAGAAGCAAGCAAGAGAAGAAATAACAATATGTTCAAAAGCCTACTGTACCTCACTGGATCTTCAGAACCGTCATAGCTGCACACAGGAGACTCCTCTCTTCGTTTAGAAGTTGAAATAACATTTTTTTTTCCAATATGCAAGCAGAAGATTGTTTCAGCAAAAGAAACTCTGTATGTGGGGCGCACGGTCAGCCTTCGAAAACTCTTAACGTTTAACACTTAATAGCACCACAAAACTTGAGAATCTGACGTGTGTCTCCCCCTTTTCTCTCTCTCTCTCCTCTTTCTCTCTGCTTCATAATGGGAAACATATCTGCGTGAAGTTCGACTGTATAGCACTTTTTTATCACATCAAAAGAAGATCGCAGGCCAGCCGGCCTCTCCGTTACCCCGTGGGAGTACCTGCCTAATACTGTAGGTTGTTAAAACAAAAAACAGGACTTAAATGAAGAAAAAGAGGACTGGATTTTTAATATTACTCCTTAATCTTTTTAGGCTCACATAAAAGAATAAAGAAGGGCCATTGTTTGTCCAAGTTGTTAACGGTTTTCAGCGCTGCCAAATTTTGCCAAAAAAAAGATGAACTTTTTCTTTTAGGTTTATTTTTTCCCCCCCCGTAGGCATAGAAGGAGCAAAGTAATCACAGGCTCTAGTTAAATGAAATACTGGCCAATACACTCGATTCAACCATACACTGGCATTCTTTTTGTGGGGAAAAAAGTTCAAATTCTCTAGATATCTTTTCCAGCAGGACAAAACCTGATTATTGGGGGTTTTTTTCCTTCACGCGATTGAGACCTTAAGGGGTTGTTGAGGTTTAAATAAATACCCCCCTCCCTTAGATGAATTTTGGACAAAACTGGCATTGGTAAGCCAAATCAGAGGGGGAAGGGGGGGAAGATATCTCTTGTGCAGAAATTCAGCAGCACTTCAAAAAGGAAATGCAGGCAGAAAAAACCAGAAGGGATTTTTATGCGTTGTTCCTGCTGTCCTTGGTAGGCTTGCGGAAAAAAACAAAACAACGACGACTAAGAGAAACATACACATTGGAGGAGAACACCCAATTAAATGGATTCAAGCATCTAACACTTTGTCAACCTTTTCCTCTCTGTTATTAAGACTTCAAAAGGGTCTTGCAGTTCTATGTTAGACCATGGATCATTTGCATACACATTCGTCTTTTTGTGTCACTTTTATAACTTTTTTACAGTTCAGATACTCATCTATATGTCTGTACAGAAAAAAAGCTGCTATTTTTTGTTTATCTTTGTGGATTTAATCTATGAAAAAAAAATCTTCAGGTCTACCCTTTCTCCCCTTCCTTTGCCATCCCGTATACCCCCCAACCCCCCCCCAATCCCGATTCCCAGAAAATTTCTTATGCTTTGTACTTTAATGTGTAATTTCTATTATTATTTTTTTGGGCCTGTCCTCGCTTTCCCAACCTGAAACATGATTTGTCATGAACTGTTGAATGCCTTCTATAAATAATTTCTGCTTTTATTTCTCTCTCTCTCTCTCTCCCTTTCTGCTAGTTGTTTGAACAAGGCTGTTTAGGGTTAAAGCACTCTTTAAGTGGTGGGGTTGGGGGTTAGGGATAACCTGCCGGTTAGACACTCTCACGTGCCACGGCCGGCCGGGGCTGTCTCCTTCCATCGATCAACTGTATTCTCATTTTCCTCGCCACCCTTTGCCCATACAGCACCCAAGTCTGTTACAGTGCAAGGTATGATGCAAACTCAGGTCAGGGGGGAAGAAAGGTTCATTCTTTGTAGTGTTCAGTGTTCATATTCATTGATGTATAGCCCTGCCCTAGCTCCCGCTTTGTTTTTAGGTTGCATTTCAAACAACCGCACACAGAAACCTACATGTGTATGTATCAGTTGTGGGGTGTAACAGCTTTTGAGCCGCAGATATCTGGCTTTGGGGGTCATTAGCATCATCATTATTATTATTATTATTAATTTTTAAATGAAACCTTTTTAACACTTCCATCCCATCAACGACATGTCGTTCCCAGCCAACAGTAACATGGTCGTGAAATGTTTGATAGTAGGCTGTGGCCAATATAGATAACCAGATTGCATCAGAGGGTTTGCTAGAAGGGTTTGCTTTTACCGAAAATGGCTGGTGGTTAAAAATGGCAGCCGGCTGTACATGCAATTGGACTGTTCTGTTTCGACAGCTGCAGATATCTGTTCAGGCTCTCACTTGGCAGTTCAGACCAAACTTCCGAAGCAAAATCAAGAGGAGCTCTTGAATTGAGTCTCGTACGCCTTGAGCAGAGGAGACCAAGGTTCCTGGTGGTCAGAAATCAAGGGAACCTTCCTATGAGCTTCAACAGCAAAGAGGCGGTTGAGCCAACCACAGTCTTTCAGCAAAAAGAAGGGTCGTTTTGGGATGGAAATGTTGAATTGTTCTGTGTTCGTTCTCGCGCGCGCTTTGATTTTGTTTAAGAACAAAGAATTTTTTAAAAATATAATTGCTAGATGTGACTGGAGATAAGATATGTTTGTAGTGCTTTTTTTTTTTGCTTGTATAGCTTCAGTCCCAACATCATCTTTTTGCCTCTGTCCTTTAGTTTACTTCTTTCCCTTTTAAAAAGAAAAAAAGAAAGAAAGAAAAGGTATTCTATGTAGGATTTTTTCTTTTAATTTATTTTTGTGTTATCAGTTTAAATCACTGTAGAGATACCCCATAATGAATTTAAATGCCGAGATAAGGGTTTTTTTGAGTTACGACAGGGGGACAGTTTTTTAAAAAACTTTTCAAACATTTATCTACCTCACTCTTCTTCTTTTTTTTTGTGTGTATATATAAAATATACATCTCACATTTCTCAGCAGCCGACAATATACTGTTGATACCGGTAACCTCATTCATTGTACAAACCACATCCTCCAGGTTTTGGAGAAGGGAGGTCACAACTGAATTAAAAAAGATCACTTGAACAAAGTTGGTAGTTGCTGCTTTTAAAACAGTCAGAACCCTGCACTTTCAAGGTGTGTTGTGGGATGACAACAGTTGTTTCAGTGGGTCATTTGAACTAAAAATCAATAGCTGCTTTTTAAAATAGTTCTCATGAAAAGAATGGCGTGGCGACCATCCTGGGAGACTGGGCTGGTGTACTCTAGGAAAACGGCATGACGCAAACTTTTACACAGCCAGGTCATCTGGCCTAGAAATTACTGTCTCTCTCCAGGGTTTAAAATGAGGGCTTTCTTAATGCATTATTCAGGCATCCCAGCCCTATACACATTTTGAACTGTCGCCCTTCTAAATATGGAGGAGAGGACAAGGACAAAGCCATTTTCAAGCACCACGAGCACTGAAAAAGGGTGTTTGAACAATTCAGGACCTAAAAATGATACGGTTCTTTGGCCCAATCCAAAAAAGGGGATGTCACCGAACCAAGTGTCCACTAGCTTTAGATCTTTTTTGGTAGCCGCTTTATGTAGTTTTTTAAAAAAAAATGTTAGGATCTACTTTGAAAAATCTTTTCCTACGCCTTGAACCAAGACCTGTTGACACTGATTCTGATCAGCCAGTTGGCAGATTCTCCCAATGGCTTTTCACTTGTATATGAATTAAGAGTACAAACCAAATGCACCTGCCTTGAATATGATGTATTACATCCCCTCCTTCCCCCACAAATCAGGCAGTTGTCACTGCAAGAATTGCTTGTGGGTATCTGAATAGTGCTTGATTCATTTGAGATGTCCAAGGCCTGCCAGGTGCATCACTGTGGTTACGCAGTTCATTTGTCCCTTTGAGAGGGTATGGCTGTCCACTCCCAGCACTTCCTTGCTTTGATGTCACTGATCAGAAACGTTCCTGCATGGTGATCCTTTTGTTTTTCAGTGGTGGCCTCTCCTCTCTTGCACATATTAATCTCCACAATCCGTGGGGATCCTCAGATCTTTCAGCTGGCTAAGAGGGTTTTGTTAAAACTGTCCAAGTTATTTTTTTTTAATTGTATGTAGGTGGTTTTAAGAATATTAGGAGAGAACACTAATATTGTAGTGCCCATCTTAATATACGTTTCAGAAGCATTCAAGTGTAAGGCAGTCATGTGACGAAACAAGTGGGCGCATGTGATTACAGTAGCCCATCTGGACCAAACCACCTCAACTCTACTATTGTGTTCTGCACTCGCAACATCTGAACTAATTCCATTTTGGTTTCCACAGCTCTTTCTGTACTGGTATTGGGGGGGGGGGGTTTGCGTGTGTCCCAGATCACTGTATCTACCTGGTATTTCTCACACAGTCCTTTTATTGAATATAAATATTATTTATGCATGTCAAACATTAGTGACTTTAATGTTGGCTTGGTAATGGGCACAAGACTTGCCTTTTTCTGCAAGGCCATTGTCTGGTATGGGCTGGAGAAATTTGATACGAGTTTGAATTAAAACTGTAAAAAGTCAGTTCATAGGCCTGACAGTAAGCTCAGAAGACCTAGCAGGATGCGACTAACCAATGGAGAAATGTATTGGCTTGGAGGAAGACAGAAAGATGAACTTTTGGGGGCAAGCATGTCACCTTTAGTTATGTTCTTAAGAGTTTTGCTGGATCCGAACAAGGGCCCATCTAATCCGGCATTCCATTTCCCACTATGGCAGCCATATTGTTTTGCAAGAAACCCACCCGTGGCATGAAAGCGACCACCCTCCCCCATTTCCCCCCTTACAATTTAGCAGTAAACTGCCCCTGAACATGACAGACATGCCCTCTGGGTGTCTTAGGTCCCCTTTCAAAGCTGTCTAAGCTGGTGGCTGTCTCATGGCAGTAAGTTCCATAAATTATGGGTGAAGAAATTCTCTGTGGCCTGAATCTACTACTCATCAATGTAATTGGATGAATCCTAGTTCTGCTAGTATGAAAGTTATACCATATACAGTTATTGTTGTTGTTTTTTGGTAACCCTGCACTGTGTTTGCTATTTTTGGTCCGTTGGCCATCTTGTTGCCCATTCACTGAATCTGAAGACAGAAATCCTTTTTTGGCGCATTCATAGTCCCCTTCAGTCTTCACCATTCTGAAGAATTGGGTGTCATCCACAAACTCGGCTACCTCACTGCCCACCCCTGAATCCAAATCATTTATGAATAAGTTGATAATGTGATTTACTTATTTACTTGCGAGACATGTTTTCCCAGGCTGCCCCTCACCAAAACACTTTTTGATGTTAGGTTGGCTACCCTCCAATTCTCCAGTAAAGGAGGCTGATTCTTATCGACAAGGTCACGTTTTTGTTGAGATCAACAGTTTTCCTATTTAATAACTTTGTATGCCGTCCAGCCACGGTAACTTGCTATTCTCTTCTTAAATTTGTCAATAGGCCCTAGAAGAATTTCATCTCATGCGCTCTTTATTTGACTTAGTTGCTGAGAAATCCTCATCACAGATAAGTGATTCAGGTGTGTCTGTCATTGTGAGGTTCTTTCAGTGGTGTGCAGAAGGTGGTTTGGTTTCAGAGGAAGGAGGCGGGATAAAGACAGAAGTGTTAACATGTGTAGTTCAGCTTGTTTTGACCATGCCGATCAAAGCATGGCTGGCTTCTAGTTAAGCTTTGGCCTTTCCTTGACACTTCTGCTCCTTGAGAACGGTTCCAAATGAATTTGAAGTTGGTGAGCACTGATGGCTGTTCTTGGTACACAAGCTTAGTTTGCCCAGGACCGGGCACCGGACGGAACTGCCGTTTAGATCCTCTGGGAACGGCGGAGGGTTGTTTAGCACAATCCGTGTCTGAATGAACGACACTCCGAATTGTTGGTATGATTTTCTATCTAGTTATATTAAAACTTTCCATTCCAATAGTCAGTAACACTTTCTTGTTGCTCTTTGATTTTGTTTGTCAGCATCGTACTTAATCACTGGGGCTATGTAACAAATCGCAGGAGCCACAAATGATCCACTCCTTTTCAGCTAGTGATGAACTCCAGATACTGCAACTCAACACTCTTTAATATATATATATATATATATTAAAAAAAATAGTTGGGCAGACTAAATTGACAAGAGGGCCCATTAACATCAGTTGACTTTCTTTTCCGTGTGTGCTGGCCGTGCTGAAGATACAGAACCCCCCTGGGTGATAGACAAGAAGGTTTTGGACGGCAACTCAGTTTGGAAGGCTGGTTGGTTCTGAGTTGAGATGCTTAGCGTTTCTTTTCATAGACTTTGAGAACCATGATGAGGTCTGTCTAAAACTGCAGGGGAAACCAATGCAAGGCTGTGTTTGAAAAGAGATGTGTGGCAGAAATACTGATCTCGCGAGACACAGAGTTTGACTGAACTTCAAAGTAGTTGTGCAGGCGCAAATACACCTATGCCCTGGATTGACACATGTTGTTGTTTGGAACTTGCAGAAACGAGAATTCTCCCCTCGGTGTCTCTGCTGGAGAATGAAGTACAACCATTACTCGTTGTGACATGTTTACCCTGATCGAGAGCCCCGTGTGAATGTGGAGCTCCTGCATACATGGAGTTCTCTATTTCCTTTATGAGAAGGCGGTTCCATTCTATGGCACTGTGCTCTCCCTTGACAAAAATGGAGAAACTCTTGGTGAGATGGAGGAGTTTCTCTGTGTATGCATTGGAACTGTCGGATGGGGCAGCTGAGAAGAACTAAAACAAAGTTGTGCCAGTTCCAGGTGGCTTTCATTACACTTATTGTATGTGGAATGTGTGTGTTACATGTGTGCGCTTGTTATCTTTTATTTTGTATCCTTTGTTGACTAGCAATCCATTAGCATTTTCAATGGGGCTCTTAAGTCCAGTAGATTACGGGTAGTCAGTTGACAAAAGATCTGGTTTACAAAACACACAAAACACCCTAATTACATATTTCATTGCATTTTGTAAGTACATAGAATAATTTTTTATAAAGATGTTTGTAGTTTATAAATGCCTAAAGATAATTTAAAGGGCACTTTTCAGTGTGAGCGTATGTATGTCTGTGTCTGAGCAGGTATGCAAGTATTTTTGGGTGGGTTTTTTTTTTTTTTAGGATACCGGTTTTACTAGTTAGCTTTACAGTATGCCAAAAATGGATCCTGTACCAACTCAAGGTCATGGCGCATTCCCTGCCCAAGCTTAGCATCCCAGTAAAGCGTAAACCCAGAATGTGTTCTGTATCTTCAGTGACCTGGTCTTCCGGAATGGGTGGGATCATTTTTAACTGGTCATTTCACTTTTACTGTACGAGTGCAGTTAAATTTAATAGGTTGGGGAGGGGGGGAACCTCATTGGTTAAGGAAACAGAATTAAGTATTGCTGCTAAGCAGTTCTTAGCTACGATCCTAAACACAGTTCTTTGGAAGTAAATCCCACTGAAATTAAAGTAACTTACTTCTGAGTAAATGTGCTTGGGGTTGGAACAATGTTTGCATTATTTAAGTACATGCTTTATTGTTGTTGCTTAGGTTGATTGAAGGATTTGACTGCATAGTATGTAGATGGCATGGTGAAAGACAATTTTCAAAAGTTTTCACTGAACGAAAGACAACTGTTTACAGGTTCCTCATCACTTTTTTTTTTTAAATGAACAGAAGTGGTTTTGTATGCAGCCTATACGATTTATGTAGATTATTTAGCAACATTAAAGCTTTGTTTAAATGACCATCACAAGGTCCCCTATTTATTATAATTATTTAAACAAGAATACCGAAGATCCTATTTCTTTTCTTCAAAATAACATGTTCTTTCCCCTTCTTACCTGAAGGATTCTGGATAGTTTTGTTGCCTTTTTCAGAATCATTTTTTATTTTTCTGTTTTCTAAACCAGTGAGGTTTGAAAAGAAAGGACTGGCCAGAGATCTTCTACCTCTGGGACAAAAAAAAAGTAAAAATAAACAAAAAAAATCAAAGTAGAAAGTGCTATGGAACTGAATGCATTTGCAAACACAACATTTTCCAAGTTACCTTGTTTAAAATATAAAGTTTTTTTTACAAAAAAAATAAAAAATAAAACGGTAATAACATGGCCAATTTATTACATAAAGACTTGCTGTGTATAAATTATTCCTAAAGAAATTCCTGTGTTTATATTAAAATGAATCAGTAGATGAAAAAAAATTCAAAATGTTTTTGTATATTCTGTTGTAAGAATTTATTCCTGTTGCGATATACTCTGGATTCTTTACATTATGAAAAAAAAGAAACCTTTTGTCTATTTTGAATGGCTGAAGCTAAAAAGGCTCCTTTAGTTTCTCTTACTCTGCCTTTTTTCTAGTAGTTACAGTACTACATGATTAAGTTAAATAAAAAGGATTCTGTATGCATTCGTGTCTCGTGTGGTGCTTTTATTCACTGTCAGATGGATACATGAAAGGGTTCAGAACATAAAAAGTTCCTTCATTTCTTCCATGGGTCTTCTTGTTCATCTTCCAATGGTTCTCCTTTGGATCGTTCTCTGCAAGAATGAATTCAGAGATCTCCTTTACCAAAACTAGAGTTACACAGGTAGGAATATTTTAAAGGCTCAATTTAGAATTATACATTGCTGTCCACAGTCTTCCCAGCTAGTCAAAATGTTTGCAACCTTTAATATATATGTGAGGGATCTTTTAATACGTGCTCCTTCTGTCTTTGCAAGGCTCAGTTTCACGCAGACAGCTCTTGTTCCCTAATGGAATTTTCCTATTCCCTTTGTGTGAGCGGAACTTCTTAACTGAAAGTGGAAGTTTATACATGCGGGAGGTCCAAGTGTACACACAAGGCACGGGGTTTCCTGTGACTTTTAGGTTCAGTGTCATCACGGGCAGTGTTCCCTCTAAGCTGAGTTAGTGTGAGCTAGCTCACAGTTTTTTAGCCTCCGGCTCACACATTTTTGTCCTGGCTCAGGAAGGATGTCTCCAGAGCAAACTAACTTATGCAGTAGCCAAATCGCTGGCTCACAGCTTTAATGCCAGTAGCTCACAAAGTAGAATTTTTGCTCACAAGACTCCACAGCTTAGAGGGAACATTGATCACGGCCGCGGCAAAATTTGCATTCTATTATAATGGAATGTCTTGTGTAAACCATTTTTTACCTGTTTTCCTGCTTGCATTGCTTCAGCATTTCTAAGATAACTCTCTGCAGTGTTCTTCCTAGAAATTCTGCTGTTACCCACTTGGATAGCGGAGGCACATGGATAAATGCGGCTCTTCCATTACCATAGTAAAGAGAAGTATAATAGGTATAATCACAGACATACCTGTGATACAGAAGAAGGTACATTTAAGGTTGTGTAACGTGTGACTTAATTATAGATTTTTTAGATCCATTTTGTTATCAATGACTAGCTTGAATGTATTGCATCAAAGCAATGGATACCTGGAGAATATTTTAAATGATGCGGGCATATTTGGTTGCAAAAATCGGGGCACAGTCCTGATTCTGTGATTTCTTTGCCCATTCATTTCAGCCAGGGATGCAAAGAATTTCTTTATGCATGCAGGTTGGTTTCTACCACTAAACTGATGGAGCACCTTACACAAGCAGTATTTCTGCACAACATAGTGTGCGCATTGGGTCAAGAGGCTAGCTTGAAACGATCCACAAATCAGAGAAAAGGGGGAAGGTCCAAATTGGTCTGTGTGAACTCGGGGTCTTCCCCCCCCCTTAATGCTCCTCCCGTTGTGCCACAGTTTTGGGATGCAACTGGGGAAGAAGAAGAACATGCTGCCGAGTCATAACCAGCTCATGGCAAGCCCCATCCACATGCTCGAAGCAAGAGATGGACAAAGGTGGTTTGCCATTGCCTTCCTCCATGTAGTAACCACAGTCTGTCTTGGTGGCCTCCCGTCCAAGTATTAGCCATGGCCGAGCCTACTTAGGTCCCTAGCCCTGACAAGGTCAGGCCAAACAGCTAACTGGGATTCCAACTGGGGAAAGAGGTTTTATTTCCTGAGATACATCAAAGCATTTGGGGGGTTGAATAAGGTCCATTCCTGGCAACCATTTCTAGATAATGGTTGTTTTCATGGTACCTGATGTGAGAAGGGCAAGTGTCTGATTATTTGCTGCTGAATGGTTCTGGATACGTCAGGTGGAATGGTGGAATATCCTCCATGAATTTGTCAAATATTAGATTGCTGATTTTAATACAAGTTCTCTCTGGTGATACCAGGGCTCTTTTTGTAGAAAAAGCCCAGCAGGAAGTCATTAGCATAATAGGCCACACCCAACAGCAGGAACCCATTAGCATATTAGGCCACACCCCTGACAGCACAGCTCATTAGCACATTAGGCCGCACCCCCATGTTACCAGAAGTGTGGTTATCCAGCCACACCCACCTTTTGCTTCTTATTCTGTTTACCTTGTCTGTTGTCCAAACCCAGGGCTTTTTTGTAGCAGGAACTCCTTTGCATGTTAGGCCGCACACCCCTAATGTAGCCAATCCTAATGAGTTCCTGCTGTTGGGTGTGGTCTATTATGCTAATGAGTCCCTGCTGGGCGTGGCCAACTCGGGAGCCAGCCGGAACTCCGTTCCTGTGCGTTCCTGCCCAAAAATAGCCCTGCGTGATACTATCATAATGGCCTAGTCAGTTCAGTGTCTAGACCTCACAATATGTTCACGTAATTTGAAGGTTGAAGAACACGAGATCAGTTTAATGCTGTTTGGGATTATATAGGTCTTATTGCATTCAGTATTTTCACAGGTCTTAACCCACGCGCGCACACACACACACTTTCCCTGGTATTTCCAACTGTTAAGAACATTTCTATTTGATACAGGTTTTCTCAGGGAAAAATTTCTAATGGAACGACATTTCCCACAATAGATATTGGCTCCTGAATGCACCAAGCCATTCACCTTCCCGCATCTCTGGAAAAAACGGCATCGATCCCTTCTGTCAGGAGGTTTTTCCAGACTCTCTTCATATTAATTGTTGACTCAATTCTTTCTGGGCCTTCAGACACACAACAGCCATCTTCTGGGAGAAACCCGCAAACATCTCTTTCTTTGTAGCCTTTGTTCTTTCCACACTGCTCCAGAAGGATGGTGGCTCTGGAAGCCGAAGCCAGGCCAACGTGAATCACAAGCTGCATGTCATCACCCCCACAAGAGAAGGTAACAGGAAATTAAATTAACCCATTTTGCCCTACAGTTTAAAGCTTTGCACACCAGACCTTTGAAGCAAGTCCAGAGAGCTCGTTTTCTTATTCTTAAAATTCTTTGCCCCATGTTATTGTCCATAATGAACACACTGGCTGGTTCACCTTAACATAAAATTGGCTCCATAAGGATGGGAAGGAATTGGGCACTCATTTCTTGTTTTCGAGGGTGTTAAAATACAACTTCTCTGCACCATGACAACTTGTAGATCCTTTGATTTGAGCATGTGCTTTGTTGTATGTATAAGACTATTCGTGTGTGCTTTAAAATGCAGTCTCAGTGGGTTCTTTCCACTTTTTATGCATCCCTTAAGTTCCATTTCACCTTTCCTTTTATGAATGTTCAGATATAGGTACAGCGTGGGTAAACTCTGTCTTGTGCTTATAACTAAAGCATATAGACAGACATGATTAGATCCAAGTTCCTCACAGCCATTTTCCTGAACTAATTGAAGCCTTCTCCCTTGATTCACTGTTAGCTTAACTGAAATAAAGCCCTGTTGTGTGTATCGCCACTTACATGGGGCTGACGTGTTGCCCATATTGCACAGACAAGCTCTTTTGCTTTTTGGTAAACTGCTGGTAGTTCTGCGATGTATAGGTCTATTTCACTGCCAAGGCCGAGTTTGGACAGCTCCTATGGGTGAAAAAAATAGCATGGCTTTTGTTGCAAAGTATCCAGCTTATCTGAGGAGCTGCGGTGGCTCGAGTGGTTAAGACGCTGAACTGCAGGCTGTGGAAGGTCAGTAGTTCAGCAGTTCAAGACCCGAGTGTGCCGCATGATGGAGTGAGCTCCTGTCTCTAGTTCCAGCTCCTGCCAACCTAGCAGTTCGAAAGCAAAACATTGCAAGTAGATAAATAGGTACCACTTCGGTGGGAAGGGAACAGCGTTCCGTGCGCCTTGGTGTTTAGTCATGCCGGCCACATGACCACGGAAACGTCTTCGGACAGCGCTGGCTCTTCGGCTTGGAAACGGAGATGAGCACCGCAACCCTAGAGTCGGATTTGACTGACTTTCGAGCAAGGGAACCTTTACCTTTACCTATCCTGAGAAAGTTTGCAGGGGGGGTGGAATGGAATTTAGCAAAAATACAAAAGTGAGTGATGCACTCGGTTTGGTAGCATGAGTTTTCTGAAAACTTATGTCTGTCTGTTGTGTGGGTTTGCAGCGGGTGGAGGCAGTCCACGCAATCTTGAATGATGGTAGAAAACTGTTCCAAAGTACAGATGGAGCATATATGATCTTTAATGTGCTTAACAGACAAATCAGGATATCAAATCACTAGGTTACAGGAAGCCTTCTTGGCCAATATCACCTTATCCCAGGGGTCCAAAAACTTATGATTAAAAAGGAGAAGAAGAAGAGATTGGATTTATACCCCGCCCTTCACTACCCGAAGGAGTCTCAGAGTGGCTTGCAACCTCCTTTCCCTTCCCCGCCCCACAACAGACACCCTGTGAGGTAGGTGGGGCTGAGAGAGCTCTTCAAGAACTACTCCTGAGAGAACACTTCTGAGAGAGCTTGTAAATGACCCAAGGTCACACCAGCAGCTCCATGTGGAGGAGCCAGGAATCAAACCTGGTTCTCCCAGATTAGAGCCCACATTCCTAACCACTACACCAAACTCAAAGCATGAAATCAGCAGAGAGCCAATGTAAAAAAGGCCATTCGTATAACTGAAGATACACATCTTAACAATTACTGATAATTGATGGGTTGATTAATAATCCATAAAGTTTCTGCAGCCTGAACACTGGTGCTTGTGAATCCTTAGGAAGTGACATATGTCAGGTCTCACAATAATTAATAAATATACACAGGAGTCCACACCAAGTGTGATTGCTTTAGTACACTGAGATGAATCTACACACGGGTTGCACTTGGCTTACTGGCAGCTATTCATCTGTTATCATTTTCCTTTCTACAAAACATCTCTAAAAAGCACTTGAATCCCATAAAAATCTTTGTGTGACACTCCTTTCACATACAGGCCACTCTAGCATCCTACCTAGTTGTCCAATATACACCAGTTTGGTGTAGTGGTTAAGTGTGCGGACTCTAATCTGGGAGAACCGGGTTTGATTTCCCCACTCCTCCACTTGCAGCTGCTGGATGACCTTGGGCAAGCCATAGTTCTGGCACAGCTGTTCTTGAAAGGGCAGTTCTTGAAAGAGCTCTCTCAGCCCCACCTACCTCACAGGGTGTCTGTTGTGGGGAGGGGAAGGGAAAGGAGTTTGTAAGCCGCTCTGAGACTCTGAGTGAAAGGCGGGGTATAAATCCAATCTCCTCCTCTCCTGTCATTTTCTTTTTCTTTTTCTTTCTTTCAATTGAAATTGCAACCCCATGCCCTTTTCTGTCAGTCAGGCTGATGCTGCAGATCCAGACATGAAAGTGCCATTATTTCTTCATGACCAAAATGGCCAAGATCTGCCCTTCCCTCTGCATCAGCCCCTGGTCAACCCATGCCTAGACTATATCTTATTATATCTGTTATCACAAGGCTTTCTAAAAGACAGGTAGTTCCAGGTGGTCAGCCGTGTTGGCCTGAAGCAGTAGAACAGATTTAGAAGAAGAAGAAGAAGATTGGATTTATACCCCCAACCTTCACTACCCAAAGGAGTCTCAGAGGGGCTTACAAACTCCTTTCCCTTCCCCTCCCCGCAACAGACACCCAGTGAGGTGGGTGGGGCTGAGAGAACTCTGACACAAACTGCTCTTTTTCAAGGACAGCTGTGCCAGAGCTTGTGACTGACCCAAGGTCACATCAGCAGGTGCAAGTGGAGGAGTGGGGAATCAAACCCGGTTCTCCCAGATTAGAGTCTGCACACTTAACCACTACACCAGACTGGCTCTCTGGTGTAAACAATTTAGAGTCCGGTGTCACCTTTAAGACCAACAAAGGTTTATTCAAGGCATGAGCTTTCGTGTGCAAAGCACACTTTTTTCAAATGCATTGGAATGGAAGGTAAGAGTTCAAAACTAAATAACAAGCTAAGGTTATATACAACTGTTGACCTTGAATAAACCTTTGTTGGTCTTGAAGGTGCCACTGGACTGTAAAAGACAGACAGGCAGTACTTCGTAAGACACTGAATCCAATCTGAAATGTTAGACATTCCCAAACTTTTGCAGGAAATCCAGGAGACATGGAAGAAGCCACAACTGAAGATTCCTCTAGTACTAGGGTGTGAGTAGGGCAAACGTCTTCCTGAAGACTGCGGCTTCCTGAGTCAACTGTTACAACCATTTCTTTGTCAGCGGAAACATTGATTAGCTCTGCTCGGTAAACCGTTTGACACAAACAAGCAAACAATTCCTGCAGGCAAAGTAAACACGTTAGGAGAACACAGCCAGCTGTGTTTTTTCCTGTGACACGGAAGGGTCCTGGAAAGGCTATTGCATCATCTTGCATAAGAGTGCTGTGCTGTGTTGTGTCCGCTCCCCCCCCCCCCCCAAACCCCCCGGGGGGGGGGGGGATAAGCCCAGCACAACCCGTACTGGCTGACAATTGGCATTTTATCTTCTCTCTCATACTTAATTTTTGTGCTTTGGATCTGCTCTGTGACTGGCCAGGTCATGGTCAGATGATCAACTGTAACTATGTCCCCCTGCCCCCCATGCATTGGCTATGGAGCCACTGTTTGCTGTCCACGTACTCTCAAGAGAATCACACTTCTCAGTTACATGGACTAAGATAATAATATGGTATGAATTTATCCTTTGACAAAAGCAACCTGTCTCTCAGAAAGATAGTTTTAGAGGACAGCCTTATTGGTCTGCCGTAGAACAGCTAGAAGAGGAGGAGATTGGATTTATATCCCGCCCTTCACTCCGAGTCTCAGAGTGGCTTACAAACTCCTTTCCCTTCCCCTCCCCACCACAGACACCCTGTGAGGTGGGTGGGGCTGAGAGAGCTCTTTCGAGAACCTGCTCTTTCAAGGACAGCTCTGACAGAACTATGACTTGCCCAAGGTCATCCAGCAGCTGCAAGTGGAGGAGTGGGGAATCAAACCTGGTTCTCCCAGATTAGAGTCCACGCACTTAAATGCCTTTTTTTTAAAGTTACAAGCAAAGCAATCCAAGTGTCAAAACAAAGAAGGGCTTTGATGTTTCTTGGGTAGAGATGTAAAATTTCTTGAAATGTTGATGCCATGGGGGAAAACTTTTTTTATGCCCCCCCCCCCGGAAAAAAAGGAAATTTTCAGAAAAATTGAAAAAAATGCAATATTAATACTCTTTACAGATTAAAAGTCACTTTCATTGCTATAGTTCTCCTCATTTAAATCCCCGAAGGACTTCTTAATATCAGCATTTGGAAAAGCATCTCTCATTTGACAGTATTTGGAAATTGCATTCCCCGCCCCCCCGAGAAGAACTTGCAGTGTGGAAGCGTTTCCAAAAGCTAGATGTTGGTCTCACCATTTTACTGAGGAAGGAAAATAAAAAACAATTTAGTGGTGACTGCCAGTTTGCAGATAACCATTATACTATGATGCGGGGGGGGGGGGGGGTTGCCATAATGAAATTTTGTAGGAGTTATGATTTAGATAAGGGTTATGAAGATAAACTAATGCTGTTGAAGTATGGTTCAGTTTTCTGAATCCAGATGAATTTAAACTCTTACCTTTTGATTAAATATGGTTTCAGCCGCTCCCTTGATTGCCCTGTAGTACTCGCTAACAGCCAGTTTGGTGTAGTGGTTAAGTGCGTGGACTCTAATTTGGGAGAGCCGGGTTTGATTCCCCACTTGCACCTGCTGGATGACCTTGGGCAAGCCATAGTTCTGATAAGAGCTGTTCTTGAAAAAGAGCAGTTTCTGTCAGAGCTCTCTCAGCCCCACCCACCTCACAGGGTGTCTGTTGTTGGGAGGGGAAGGGAAAGGAGTTTGTAAGCCGCTCTGATACTCCTTCGGGTAGTGAAGGGCGGGGTATAAATCCAATCTCCTCTCCTCCTTCTCCTCCTTTTGAGGCCTAACTGAGTGGACAGAAACAGATCCACCAACTATACCAGGGGTGGCCAAACTTGCTTAACGTAAGAGCCACATAGAATAAACGTCAGATGTTTGAGAGCCACAAGACATGAACAAATATAACCCACGCGTTTTTATTGAAAAAGATGCAGATTTGCCTTTTATTAACATCAGGCCACACCCAACAGCAGAAACTCATTAGGATTGGCTACAATTAGGGGGTGTGGCCTAACATGCAAAGGAGTTCCTGCTCCAAAAAAAAGCCCTGGGTTTGGACAACAAACAAGGTAAACAGAATAACAAGCAAAAGGTGGGTGTGGTTGGATGACCACACCTCTGGTAACATGGGGGTGTGGCCTAATATGTGAATGAGCTGTGCTGTCAGGGGTGTGGCCTATTATGCTAATGAGTTCCTGCTGGGCTTTTTCTACAAAAAAAGCCCTGATTAACATTAAGTGAGGCTGTCAAAAATAAAAACAAAAGGGGGTAAAAACAGATATTGATAATGGTATTTATTTATCCAATGATATTTGTAGGCCTGTGGGGGGGGAAGGGGGCTTTGAGACTGCATTTAAAGCTAAAGTTGCTTTCTTTCTCTGCTCCCCCCCACACCTCAAGCCTACCCGGGGAAGGAGAACACTGGCTGGGGAAGGGAAGACCGATTGGGGAGGCACGCCTTAATTTCGCTTCCCAAGCTGTCCTTCTGGGAGCTACACAATATGTGTGGAAGAGCCGCATGTGGCTCCTGAGCCACATTTTGGCCACCCCTGAACTATACCAACAAGATGAAGTCCACAAGCAAAAAGGAAACCTAAAACCTTTTTCCTTCTCTTGTGACAACCGTATCGCCCCCTGGAGATAGAAATGGATCTTTCTCTTGCATCTGAGAATTGCATCCTCAGTATCCGAATTGTATTCCAGTATTTGCTTGTCCTCCATGTACAGGAATTGCAACGATTTGATACTTTACATACTCTTACATAAAAGTCTTCCTGTTACATGGTTTTTAGAAATAATATTTGGGAGGATTAGATATATGAACACCTTCTCATAAACATGTTATTTATCATTATCAGGGCTGTTTTCGGGCAGGAACGCACAGGAGTGGAGTTCCGGCTGGCTTCTCTGTGTGCGTGGCTACAGAGGGAAGGCCTGGAGAGCGACACCCCCCCCCCCGTGACTCCAAGGCAGGTGGGCCAGGGGGGGGCCTGGAATGATCAGGGAGGTATTTAAATGCCTCCCCGTGCCTTCCCTGGCCTGTCCAAGGGCTGGCTTGCCCGGGTGCCCTGCAGCCGCAGGGCGCCCAGGCAAGCCAAGTGAAGGCAGTTTAAACTTCCCTTCCCTTCAAGGGGGGGGGCTTGCTTGGGCTCCCCATTGCTGTGGGGCGCCCGGGCAAGCCAAGGGAAGGCATGGGTGTGGCCTAATATGCTAATGTGCTGTGCTGTCAGGGGTGTGGCCTATTATGCTGGTGATTTCC
>NW_015174852.1:840300-846370 GCF_001447785.1 Gekko japonicus
CAAAAAAAGCCCTGATCATTATAAAATAAAATATTCCATAATCGATTTTTCAATTTAAAAAACAGCTTGGGGGGGGGAACATTCCCCTCCCATTTTCCCGCCCCTACCCCCAGGTCTTTCCCATCTCCGCTCTTGGGCCCAGGGGTACAATTAAGCTGGTATGAGCAGGCTCTAAGTGCTGGTAAGAAAGTGGCTGAAATGGTATCTCCCATCTTCTGCTTTGAGCCATTCAAGAGACACTGTCCTGGTAAGCAGTTAAAGTTACTTGTGCTGCAGGATTTTGGCATGTTTAATTATAGACTGTCTTAGCTTATTGTTACGTAATTTTCTGGCATAGCTGGAGACTGGCAAGATTCTACAAAAAAAAAACGCATTACTTTGTTCTTGCCTCTGGCTTTTCTAGCTGGAAGATAAACCAGACATTGTTTTCAACACAGATAATATTATGAGATCTTACCTAAACTTCAGGACCAACAGAAATCAGAAAGTAATGAGTGAAACAATTGTCCTGAAGAATATTTGCGAGGTTTGGCGCATCAATCAAGATGGGGTTGGGATAATTTATTAGGCCACCTGGGATGACTAGAACTTTGAAATAAGCAAGCAAGCTTCATTTACTTACAACCTCATGGTTTCACTAAGCATCCTAGAACACACACACACACACACACACACACACACACACACACACACACGGCTGCTCTTTAGGGTTGCCAGATCTTATCTGGCTGCCGGCAGGGGAGTGCTGGTCCTTCTCCAGGGTTCCTTCTATGGTTTTCCCTTAAAACCTCCAGTCCAGCCATGTTGGCGTGAAGAAGGCACTTTGGGGGAGGGATTCCCCCGCCAGCTGGATCGGGGTCGGCGGATTAGGGGCCGCAAAAGCGGGCAACCCCCCACCCCCATCGGGGGAATGGGAACCCTATTTTGTTGCTCAATGCAAAGTCAAAGTGGCAAAGTCAGCCCCCCCACACGAAACAACAAATAACTGTCACGTTCATAGAACACAGGCTACTTAACCCCAAATCTACCAGTTGTCAACAGGGTGGAGAGAGGGGCAGTGTTATGTATTGGGACTGGGACATTCCAGGACTGTTTTTACCAGAGACTGGCTGAGCTTGGAGCTCTAGAACAATAGCCCACCAGGACTCTGGAGGTGGCCAGTGAGGGAGTTGTGGGTCTGGCAATAGCCTATCGTAAGTAGCTGTTCGGGGAGTGGGTGGTGTTTGCATGCTATTTAAACAGGGCCGTTGCCCTGGGTCTTTGCATGGTTCTGGCTGAATCACTAATAAAGCAGAGCTGATCACTAAGCTTGGGCTCTGACCATAGGCGTAATCTTCGTGGGGGCGTCGGGGCATCAGCCCCCGCCGAAATTTTCAGAAAAGTGCTCAGCCTCCCCCGGGAGCCACCCTTGCTCCTAGCAAAGCACTCCCTGTGGCTCAGCCCCAGCCCCCCCCCCCGGGAAATTGGAAAGTCTACACCCTTGGACCATCCATGGAACCCAGTATTTAGCAGGCAGAGTCCGTGCTGACACCCGTGCCTTGAATAGAACCAGTCTCTCCACAGGCCGGTAGGCATTCCCTTTCTGTTACAGTTACTCCCTTCTCACAATTTCCATTTTAGAGAATTTAGTGTCAGGTGCAGTCACTGGTAAAATGTTCTTGACAACTGACATTATTAACTTTCACTAGTCCTTAATTGCAACTGAAATCTTTGTAGATCGTACGTTTGCCTTAATTTTCCTGGCTACCTGTATGCATGATTGTGGCTCTCCAGTGTGCTTTCAACAGCTTACTGACATTATTTGCTTCCACTGGAATCATCTTTCCACAACCATTCCTTTGAATTTTGGGGTAGTTTTGCTTGAAAGTATATCACAAAGAAAGCAACTTTTACTCCAAGTAATAAAGAGCATAAACTGCATCTAATCTTGCTCTTATTTCTTCTAAAGGAACTGAATTGGATGCTGGATGTTTAATCTCTTACCTTCACAGCTGCCCAGCTAGAGTTAACAAGATGCTGTCGAAAGGGCCCAAACCCTGAGGGGAAAAAATAAATACAAAACCACCATCATTACTGATAATGCTTTTTACAGCACCGGATCCTTGATCGGGAGGGGCCATGTCCCAGTGGTCAGACCGGGGTCGCCCAACTATTTGAGCCTGTGTGCATTTAGAATTTAGAGCCAGTTTGGTGTAGTGGTTAAGTGTGCGGACTCTAATCTGGGAGAACCGGGTTTGATTCCCCACTCCTCCACTTGCACCTGCTGATGTGACCTTGGGTCAGTCACAAGCTCTGGCACAGCTGTCCTTGAAAAAGAGCAGTTTGTGTCAGAGTTCTCTCAGCCTCACCCACCTCACAGGGTGTCTGTTGTGGGGAGGGGAAGGGAAAGGAGTTTGTAAGCCGCTCTGAGACTCCCGAGTGAAGGGCGGGGTATAAATCCAATCTCTTCTTCTTCTTCTTCTTCTTCATTAGGGTTGCCGGCATGACTCACCGGTGGGGGAGCGTCGCTTCTGTCCGGGAGCTGCTGAGGGACACGCGCACGCACGCGCCGCCAGAACATCACAGGAAGTGACACAGGACGTAGAGCACATTGGGGGCGTGGCCCAGATCATCGGGGGGGAACCATATGGTTTCCCCCCCCCGACGATCTGACCCAACATGCCCCCAACACCTCTGGTGACGCAGCTTCAGGGGGCGGAGTTCCCCCCGGGGCCCGATTCCGCCATGGCGGAAATCGGGCCTCCAAAGCGGGGGTTTCCCCGCCCCCACTTGGCAGCCCTATATAGCATGGTAGGCGCAACCACAAAATGGTTACTTAAAGAGGTGAAGCCAGCTACAGAATGATTGTCACAGCATAACTTCAGATCCTCATGCTGTGGTGGCAGCTGCTGCCAAAGGAACACTTTTAAAAATCTGCAGTCAATCAAATCTCCATTAGTCACCTATGAGGAAAGGTTAAAGCGCTTAGGGCTCTTTAGCTTGGAGAAAAGACGACTGAGGGGTGACATAATTGAGGTTTACAAGATTATGCATGGGAAAGAACAGGTAGAGAAAGAGGTACTTTTCTCCCTTTCTCACAATACAAGAACTCGTAGGCACTCCATGAAATTGCTGAGCGGTCGGGTTAGAACGGATAAAAGGAAGTCCTTCTTCACCCAAAGAGTGATTAACACATGGAATTCACTGCCACAGGAAGTGGTGGCGGCTACAAGCATGGACGGCTTCAAAAGGGAATTAGATAAGCATATGGAGCAGAGGTCCATCAGTGGCTATTAGCCACAAGGTATAGATAGGGACTCTGGGGCAAGTGATGCTCTGTCGTCTTGGTGCTTGGGGGGGGGTCAACAGTGGGAGGGCTTCTAGTGTCCTGGCCCCACTGCTGGACCTCCTGAGGGCACTGGTATTTCTGGCCACTGTGTGACACAGAGTGTTGGACTGGATGGGCCTTTGGCCTGATCCAACATTGGCATCTCTTATGTTCTTATGGTGGCACAGCCCAGATCATGACAGAAGCCGTGCTAGGCAAAAGCCCTACCTGGACCCGTCCACTTCCTAAAAAATTTGGTGGGCACTAGAAAAAGTGTTGGCGGATGTCGTGGTGCCCACAGGCACCGTGTTGGGGATCCCTGGGTTAGAGCATCTGCTCTAAACACCGAATGCTCCAGGTTCAAACCCCAGCATCTTCTGTTAAAAGCAAGGCGCTTTTCTTTGTCTGAGGGAATGTGCCGGAACGGAGTTCCAGAACCTCTTCGACGAAATTATTTTTAAAATGTTTAAAAGTTCATGAGTTTTCAGTATACACCTTGAAAACTTCATTTCCCTCTTGAGAGTTCCAGAACCTCTCTCCCCCCACAAAAAAAGCCCTGATTAAAAGGATAAAGCAATGCAAAAGTTCTCTGTCAGAGACCCTGGAGAGCCGCTTAACTGTCTGAGTAGCCGATACTGACCTGGATGGATCAGTGGTTTGATTCAGTAGAAGCCAGCTTCATTCAGTAGAAGCCCACCCAGCGGTTCGAAAGCAAAATAACATCGAAAAAGCGAGTAGATAAATGGGTACCTGCCCTAGGTGGCAGGGGGCACCCTCCCCATTGTGGGGTCTGATGGAGCATCGGCGGCGAGCAGCAACAGCGGAATGACGAGCGGCGATGGCGACGAATGCAGTGGTGATTAGTGGTGGCAAGGAGGCGCAACACCAGCGGTGGATCGGACGTCGGCGGAAGGCGGAGCCAAAAGACTTTAGTTAGGTTATAAGTTATGATGTAATTTTAATATTTTGTATTGTCTTACTGTTTTATTGGGTTATTAATTATATGTTGTTAGCCGCCCTGAGCCTCCGGGGTAGGGCGGGGTATAAATATAAATAATAAATAAATAAATAAGACGCAAAGGACGTAGAGGCGCAGGCGTGGCAGAGCCAAATGGACAGAGCTGAAGCCGTGCTGACACGAACCGCGCGCCAGATGGGCCCGCCGAATACAGCCGATGCCGAAGACCACCGGAAGGAGAAGAAGAGGAGCCAAAACCGAAAGCCGAACCGACAATAAGCCGAACCGGGAAAAGAAGAACAGCAAGTCCCTCCACTGGGTGCCGGTAGGGCAGTCCCCACCCCTGACTATGTGTGGCCATAGATAGGGATAAAGAGTAACTGTAAGCCGCTCAGAGACCCCTTGGGGGGTTCGAGCGGGATACAAGCCGAAAGCATAAATAAATAAATAAATGTGTTTATGTGATTTACTTGTCATGTTAGGAGAAACTTCCTTACTGTAAGAGTAGTTGAGCGGTGGGACAGACTGCCTCGGGAGGTGGTCAGAAGATGCTCCTTCGCTGGACGTTTTCAGGAGAGACTGCTTGAAACGACCATCTTTTGGGTATGTTGTAGGGCTATCTTTCGGCTATGCTCCTGCAGAGTGCAGGGGGTTGGACTAGATGACCTTCAAGGTCTCTTCCAACTCTAACATTCTATGATTCTATGTTCTAATTTTGTTCAAGGGCTGATCTTATGTCTAGGGAGACTGAATTGTTTTCGACTCCAAGACTGTCTCTGCACAGAGGGTTTGCTCCAGTTTCATGTCTAAGCTGCTACAGGGTCTTCTGGAGCATCCACACAACATTATTTCCTAACTGTGCACTTTCTTTGTCCTCCCCCTCCCATTTCGCTACATTAATTACCGAACCTGGTTTGGTACAACCTTTTGGGAAACATCGCAGTCTGTCAGACCCCCCTGTCTACTTATACTCGACAGCTCCCTTTTTGGCAGTGAAAGTTTACTGAGTTATATGCAAGATCCAGAAAGTCACCGTGTTAGACCTGAAGACTTTTGGCGGGTACAGACTTATTTTAGAAAATTCAAGCAGGTCCCATCCATCCCCCCAAAGATACGTCACACACACATACTCTGCCTAGCATTGCCATGCCAACCAGGAGAGATATATGGGTAATCTAGAGTTCGAGATGGCACCGGAATGTGTTCAAGGCCACCTTCTCCTGGGAAAGCGAAAGAGGAGGAGAAGGGGGATTTGTGGGAAAAGTTTCATCTTCTACAAGGAAAGGTCTCAAGCACTCTTTCACACACTCACCCCCCCACCCTCAGTGTCATGATCTGGGCTGTGCCACCAGAGGCCTACTAGGCCCAGGGAGTAGGCTTACCAAGTTCCCCCGGGGGGCGGGGAAACTGGCAGAGACTGACCAAGAGAGAGATCTTGGAGTCGTAGTAGATAACTCACTGAAAATGTTGAGATAGTGTGTGACTGCAATAAAAACGGCCAATGCTACGCTGAGGATTATTAGGAAGGGAATTGAAAACAAATCAACCAGTATCATAATGCCCCTGTATAAATCAATGGTGCGACCTCATTTGGAATACTGTGTACAGTTCTGGTCACCACACCTCAAAAAGGATATTATAGAATTGGGAAAAGTGCAGAAAAGGGCAACTAGAATGATAAAAGGGCTGGAACACTATCCCTATGAAGAAAGGTTAAAGCGCTTGGGGCTCTTCAGCTTGGAGAAATGACGGCTGAGGGGTGACATGATTGAGGTTTATAAGATTATGCATGGCATAGAGCAGGT
>NW_015174852.1:846718-857447 GCF_001447785.1 Gekko japonicus
GGCGGGGCACATGACAAAGCCCCGCCCCCTGCTTCCGGCCGCCCCGCTTCCGGCCCTCATTCAGCCAGGAGGAGGCAGGAGAAGAGGGAGGGTAAGTTGCTTCCTCCCTGCATCTCCCCACCCCTGCCTGCCTGGGGCCAGGGAGGGCCTTCGCGGGGCTTCCTTGCACTCCCGCCGGGCTTGCAGGTCCACCACCGGGCCCCTCATGGGGCTCGGCAGTGGAGCAGCAAGGCCGGCAGCAGCCGGGACCGTTGGGGGCGGGGTGTGTGGCCTTATGACACACTTCCGGTGATGTCAGGGAGTGTGACCTTATGACACACTTCCGGTGATGTCAGGGTGTGTGGCATATGCTAATGAGTTATGCTAATGAGTTCCCCTAGCTCTTTTTCTATGAAACGACCCCTGTTGGGGAGTAAAAAGTTCTGTACAGAGTAAACATCAAGCCCTGAGCTATCTGAGTGAAATGTGCACAGCGGCAACGACGGTCACAAGAAACCCCTGCTGAGGGTTAATCTGTTCTATGAAAAGAAGTGACTTCATCATGAGAAGGTCTCCGTGTTTCTGGGTACCCAAACCAACACAGATCAAGTTGGCGGAGTATTATTAGGCACTGTGTAATAAAACCAGGATCGGTGCCAGCAGATTTGTTACAAGCAGGTGAAAATGTTATTGAGGCATTCACTGATGACTCGCTGCACTACATCTAAAATGCACCTGCGCGTCTTCTGCATATCGTGCTTGAGAACAAGTGCAAAGCTAATATCAGAATCAATATAGGAATCAACGTCTTGATTAGATATCAGTTTGACAGAAAGAAATAAAAGCTCCCCCCCCCCAACAGGAACCATTGCAAGGTGGCAGCTGACGATCTGTAATGTTAGAATAATCTAAGGATGGTCTGGAATGGAAACTGTTTATCAGAATCCACATATCAAGGCTATAGACTATTTCTGACTTATAAAAAACAGATTTTACAAGATTTGCAATAGTGGGGAAAAGCTAGACAAGAATTGCGTGTCTTAGGTTCAGTTTCAGTTTCAGCTCCCCACTGTATTGACCACTATATCCAGGGCTACTTTAAAACTTCCAAAGGGACTGGATTTAGAAAGCCAGTGGGGTAGGGGTTAAGAGTGTAAAACTAGTATCTGCGAGGGCCAGGTAAGAATCCCACCATGCCACAGAAGCTGGCCTTGGGCCAGTCACACACACTTCACCTCACCTACCTCGCAGGGTTGTTGTGAGGATAAAATGGAGGAGAGAGAATGATGTAAACGTCTTTGTGTCCCCATTGAGGAGAAAGGTAGGGTACGAATGAATTAAATAAATCTGTGGAGCATATCTGTTTCTCTGCACAACGGACCCACATGCTGTATCTTCCTTCTTCCATTTTCTCAAAACAGCAAGCCTCTGAAGTAGGTGAATCTGAGAGAATGTGACAGGCCCAAAGTCACCCAGCAAGCCTCCACGGTAGAAGCATTGATTTGAAACTGAGTCTCCTAAGATCCTAGTAAACGCTTGAACCACTACACCCTGCCAGTGGGAAACTCTTTAAAAGTTATGGGGGTGAAGCAGATAGGGTGGATCAGGGCTTTTTTTCTAGGGGAATACGCCGGAATGGAGTTCCGGAACCTCTTCAACAAAATTCTTTTGAAAATGTTTAAAAGTTTGTGAGTTTTCAGGATAGAGGTTGAAAACTTCATTTCCCTCTCGAGAGTTCCGGCACCTCTTTAAAAAGATTAACTTATTTTTGGAGCATGAAGAACAACAATGTGCTGTTGAGCCACAACTGATTCCTGGTGACCCCATCCACAGGGTGTTCTAGGCAAGAGACAAGCAGAGGTGTTTTGCTGTTGTCTTCCTGTGCGTAGCAACCCCGGTGTTCTTTGTTGCTCTCCCATACCAACACTAACCATGGTGGACCCTGCATTTGTTAAGTCGCTCGCTTAACAAAGCAGTCGGAGAGTGATTCAGCAAGAACACAGCTTTATTCTTCCACTCGAACACAACTCCAACACGGATCAACATCTGATAGCCAGGACAGCCTTTACAGTGCAGCTGTCCTGCTTTTAAACGTTCCCGGCTAATGTAGCCACACCCACTTTACAAATACCAACCAATAAGGTTGTTCACATAAGGACCAATCACGGATGTTCCCGCTCAGGGAGCTTCCTTCAAAGTGATTGGTTAGGTGCTTCCTGGGCTAGTCACAGGATGGATTTGGATCCTAGCCCAGGACGAAGCTTTACATTGCACTTCAGTTAGATGTTTCACAACACATCATGCATTCCAGGCAGCTTTGAATACACTACAGCATTGCTCTGATAAACTCAGGTTAAACCTAGGCTATTCAGTCTGCTTTTGGATCATGAGGACGTCAACATGACTTCTTGGTCTTATATAAGGTTATAAGAGCCTTCTCTGCCACTTCCCCATCCTGGTTAGTCAACGTTATGGTTGGAGACATCTGAACTGGTTCCGCCTGCCTTGCAGCTATTTTAACAAGCCCTAAAATAATCTTAAGATGTGTTTAATTGAAAACAGCAACAAGCAGGTTCTCTTTGATGTCCCTTCAGGCTCAGGGCCGTGTCCTTAGATAGCCTGTAGTGGAAAATTATCCAACAACTCACATGTCAAGCCTGTGCGTAATGATTGCCTTTAGAACAGACAGGGGCACAACAGAGAGCATTCCAGGAGAGTTTTAACCTTTTAAAGCTCAATCCCTTCCCTGTAATCAGCTGCGTCTGAAGTGGTGATTCAGCATTAACTATAACCAGCGAGAAAATGTCCAAATCTGGCTCTGAGGAGCTTGTGCCGAGGCATGCTCCTTCGACACACTAAATCTTATTTATTCCGAATTCACTTTTTAAAACCAAAAAATAAAAATAAAAATCACCTGTTGCTGTGTTTTGAAACGAAAAGCTGAAAGCCGGTGTTTCAAAACTGTCATTTTGACATTGCTCTGATTTTAGTCTCTGATTATGTGCAACCGGGAAGCAGCTGTGCTCTGTGTGGTTTCTTTTAGGTAGCCCTTAACTAGTTTCACCTTAGGGCTGCACGGCTTGGACAGGAGAGGATGTCAACATATATTTTCAGAGGTGACAGGAATAGTAAACAAGAAACCTACTTGGATAGAGGCAAACATCTCCCCCCGCCCCCCGCCGCCGCAGCCGCCCCATGCCTTCTGATTTTCTTAGCAAGTTGCAGCAATGAGATTTTCCTTTTGAATATGCTAGTATTCTCTCCTTCCCACAGCATCCCACCCCCCCTTTCCATGATAAAGAGCAGTTTGATTTGTGGCACTCCGTGTCGGCCTGAAAGATGAAGCATTAAAAAAAAAATCTTACCAGTAACAACAACCGTATTTGAACTGGCATCCATTTCACTTGGATCCTGAATGTTAAATATGGCGGTTTTTCAATTCCCAGCCCCAGTCATCAATCCACTCTTCTATGACAGCTTGCTTGATCAGGAAAGTTTCTGTCCTATCCTTCCTCCATCTGTTCCGAAATGTCCATCTGCCTATTGGTCAGTGGAACAACACTTCATCAAACAGGGGTAGCTCTGAATTAACTTGATTGTTTCTAACTGGTTTTGTTTTCATGCATCTCAGTTGTTTAAGAACACTGAATTACCAAAAACTATGAACCTCTACTTATATATATATAGCTCATTTTAAAGCAGGAACTCCTCTGCATATTAGGCGACACGCCCCCAGTGTAGCCAATCCTCCAAGAGCTTACAGTAGCCCCTGTAAGAAGAGCTCTGTAAGCTCTTGGAGGATTGGCTACATTAGGGGCGTATTGCCTAATATGCAAAGGAGTTCCTGCTACAAAAAGAGCCCTGCGATATATTTCATTTTAGGGATTTATAATATAATTTTTTATAAATAATAGAGGCCATTCAAGATTCTGTCAGAGAGAGTGTACTAAGGTGATGTTCTCCGTATATTATGCCTGGATATAAACTCTTATGTGGAAACAATAAATAAAGATATGAAACTGAAGAGGTATCTCTCTGCATGTCAGAGTGCTTAGGTGAAATAATTGCCACAGATATTTTGTTATGGGTGAATACATCAAGCCATTACTACTGCTTCTACTACTGGTAAGCACTGTTCCCTCTAAGCTGAGTTAGTGTGAGCTAGCTCACAGTTTTTTTAGCTTCCAGCTCACACATTTTTGTCTTAGCTCAGGAAGGAGGGGTCCAGAACAAACTAATTTATGCAGAAGCCAAATCGCTTGCTCACAACTTTAATGCCAGTCGCTCACAAAGTAGAATTTTTGCTCACAAGACTACACAGCTTAGAGGGAACATTGCTAAGTACTGGGGAATATACTAGTCCCCCCCCCCAGCGATGGTGATCCTGAGGTACTCTCTTTAAGTATTTGAAAGGCTACCACTTAGAGGAGGGCAGGGAGCTGGGTTTGTTTGTTTTACAGTAAGAGTAGTTCTGCAGTGGAATCAGTTGCCTAAGGCCCAGTCTGCATCTAGCATTTGCTCTGCTGTTATACCATAACAGCTGCGGTGTCTCAAGTGGTTAAGACGCTGAACTGCAGGCTGTGGAAGGTCAGTAGTTCAGCAGTTCGAGACCCGAGTGTGCCGCATGACGGAGTGAGCTCCCGTCTCTAGTTCCAGCTCCTGCCAACCTAGCAGTTCGAAAGCAAGAAATTGCAAGTAGATAAATAGGTACCACTTCAGTGGGAAGGTAACAGCGTTCCGTGCGCTTTGGTGCTTAGTCATACTGGCCCCATGATCATGGAAACGTCTTCGGACAGCACTGGCTCTTCGGCTTTGAAACGGAGATGAGCACCGCAACCCTAGAGTTGGATTCGACTGGCTTTCCAGCAAGGGAACCTTTACCTTTATATATCATACCCACACTGGAACAGAAATTCCGGTCTACATTGCATGGCACTTTCACTTTGACTGAGTGTCGCATTTTATGGCAGTGCCCAGACTGCATGCTGCTTTCACTTTGTTTGATCTCTGGTTTTATTGTGGCTGTCTGCATAGATTTATGGTCGTTTTATGGCCATTCAGGGGTGACTCTGCAGTCAGTATGGTGTTGGCCCGGGATAGTTGAATGTGGTTTTGAACTGCATCTTTTTCTGTTCCAGTGTGGGTTTGGTAAAACAACTGAGCAAATGCTAGATGCAGATTGGGCCTGAGATGGTGGAGAGCTCCCCCGCACTGGCAGTCTTCAAGCAGCAGCGGGACAAACTTTTTAAGGAATGCTTTAAGCTGATCCTGCATTGAGCAGCGGGTCGGACTAGATGTCCTGTATGGCCCCTTCCAACTCTATGAGTCTGTAAGATCATAGCCTGAAACATCTCCATCCATACTTTATTTGTAATTTTTTGTTTTAATATGCAGCCTGATGAACACTTCTGGAGAACTCAAAAGTTTGCACACTGTTTTGAATCGTTTAGGTTTTGTGACATTTATAAATGGTATTGCATGGATTTTGGTTTTGGATTTTGCTTTGGAACAATGCGAGAAGAGAATGTAAAGAATATATTGCTAAACACATAGGGACAAAATTACTTTAAAAATATCAGCTAAGGGAGGTTGTTGGACTATAAGAAATGCTAAAGGTTAGGGATATTGCAGAAATAGTGAATTAATACTTCACTGTGGAAGTTGTTGATTAGATATCCACACTGGAACTGCTATTTTCAGGGACGGTGTTGAAGCAGTGTGTGAAATAAAATCCTGGGAATGAAGTTTAAGGCTAACTGACATAATTGAAAACTAAAAAGTAACTGGATTGAGTTAGCAAGTCGTTGAGGTTTCTTAAAGAATTCAAACATGAAATGGCTGATTTGTAAATAAAAGTATGCTTTTGGTTCTTCCTTAATCCTTACCAAGGACTGGAAAATGGCAAATACAATACTGATTTATTTATACAAAGGGATCCAGGTAATGTTTTTCAGTGAGAAAGGTGACTTAGGTTGCGGTCACACGCACCAGAAAAACCGGGGAGGGGGGGGGAGCGAGGCCATTTCCTCTGGAGGAATTTGACTCAACAGTTGCATGATCACACACCTCCCTTTGAAGCTGCGGGTGCAGTCCATCGGTGTGTGATCAGACAAAACTGCGAGTCGGGTTTTTTGTGCCGTTTTCCCCCCATGCGCTTAACCAAGGGATTGATGAATTGCACCTCTGCACCGAGGGCTCCCTATGGAGTATGCGATGATGCGCATACTGCAAGGGGGGGGGACAAAGGCACGGAATCGGGATGGCCTGATCAGACCATCCTAATGCCATGAGAGTGTGCTGGAGCAATCAGACACAGGAAAGTCTGTCCGTAGCCTGTCGCAACCTGTTTACTGCCGGAGTTTCCCCGGTGTCTTAACTCCACTTCTGCAACAGAGCAGAACGGGTTGCCCACGGCTGTGGGGCGCTTCCCAGATATCGTTGTCTGATTGCGCCCTTTAAATCCGCTGGTTGCGGGGTGTCATGCCTGCCCTTGACTCAGCCCCAGAGCCAGCTCCTGACAGCCTAAGAGGGGAGGATTCAGTGCCTTTAAGAGCTGAAGAAGCATCAGGATCGGCACCTACTGTAAGTACTGAGGAGGATACACAGCAATCTGAGTCAACTACAGGACGGTTTGCACCTGGGATTGAGCAGGCCACAAGCAGCTCACCACCTGCATCTCCCCCACCTGTAAGTAGGCTTAGGGATCAGAGACGTCAGGAGCTGGCTAGCCGACAAAAAGAAGCACGTTCAAGAGGGCGGAGATCCTTGAGCCCTGAGTTTTAACAGCAGCCAGGACCTCGCACAAAGGTGCTAATGAGTTAATGGGCCACAGCACTATTTAGTAGGGCCTCTGGCCATGAGCAATTCGGAGAACCAGAAGCTCTGCACCTTGATTCCTGTTTGACTCCGTGGCTTTTGGACTCGGCTTGTGTTTGGACTGCTCTGGCTCCTGACTTCCAGCTTTGAACCTGACCACACCCTCGGCTTTGCTCCCTGTACTCTGACCTCTGGTAACGTTTGACTACGGCTTTGTCTGGTGTTTTGGGACTTGTTTAATGCTCTGCTGACTGCTCTCCCAGCTGACCTTTGGACTTGTATTGTGACTCCCCCTGTCTGCTTGCCTCCCTGGCTCTACCGTAACACGGGGCGCTTCCCAGATATCATTGTCTGATCGTGCCCTTTAAATCCGCCCGGCATTCACACCTATGTCGGGTCTAATTGTGCTTATGATTGCAGCCTTATGGGACAGGCCCCACTGAATAAGAATCAGCATGGTTTCTGCAAAGGGAAGTCCTGCCCCTCCACTTTTACAGAGTTCAAGGATATGAACATATGACACTGCCTTCTATGAAATCAGATCCTTGGTCCATTAAGGTCAGTGTAGTCTACTCAGACTGGCAGTGACTCACCAAGGTTTTGGGTGGAGGTCCTTTCACACTACCTACCACCTGGTCCTTTTAACTGGGATGCTGGGGATTCGAACTGGGATCGTCTGCATGCAAAGCCGATGCTCTTTCGCTGAGCCATGGCCCCTCAAAAGGGAGGGATAAAAATGATCAGGGTAAGTATACGGATAAGGATGACTAGGGCCCCGGTCACACGGGAGGATTTGCCCTGTGAAACGGACGGATTGAGGGCGGATTAAACCTGCGTGATCAGATGCCAACATCTGGCAAGCGTCGCGCACCCGCCCCTAACCCATAGCTTCTGGCCGAAGATGCGGATCTAGTGAAAGGGCAGTACCTACCGGATGACGCACAGCACCGGTGGCCGTGGGATTGCCGTCGTGTGGTTATACCGTGGTATGCGTGGCAATGGCAAACTGCACATGTGTACAACTGCTGCGGCTGGCCCTCCTTGCCCTTCTTAGCGTCGCTTCCCCTGCAGCATGTGATCGTAGCTGCCGGCAGAAGCGCAGAGCCTCGGGGGACCTGTTTGATCCCGCTGTCGCGCTTCTGTTTGTTGCGGCTCTAAAAAGCCGCACTTCCCCTGCGACTTTTCCCACTCGTGTGACCGGGGCCATTATATACCTGGACTTCTGAAAAGCTATTTAATAAAAGTTCCTCATAGTAGTTTTAGAAGTCATGAGAAGACAGATCCTCTTAGGGCAGGAGTTCCCAGGTAGCACCCAGCCACTGACACCTTTCCCGGTGCCTGCCAAGGGTTTATACAGTTGGTGGGGGTCAGGCGGGGCTTTCTGCCCAGCTGGGCTTCTGGTTGCCCTTTGGAGATCTGATTGGCTTTGCCTATTCAACAAAACATTGCTTCGGCATCAGCTGCTGCCACCACCACAGCACATGGGTCTTCACTGAGTGACTGAAGGTTAAGCTGTGTGATGTGCACAGAAGAAAATATTTTGAAACATTATGTTAATTTTTAAAAGGACTTCTTCCTGAAATGTTGAAGAGTTTCTATTAGAGTTATGCATAATCTCCCTCCCTGATATTTTGTGGTTGGCTGTGGCAGCCATTTTGTGATTGCATCCACCACCCTGTGTCAGAATTCCAAAGGCCTGTGGCGTTTTATTCACCTCCCACACTTTAACATCCAGCCCAAGAAAGCGTCGTAAAACTTGAAAGCTTGCACATTAGATCAATTTTTTCCATGTGTTACTTAGATGTATTCTAATTGATTGTTATAACATAAAAACACATTATTTAAATCTGAACAGAGCTCTTACACAACCTCAGAATACACTATATGTTTCTTAAATTTTAACCAATTCACCCTGCAGGGGTATAAAACAGTAGGGCCCCAAACCCATAAAATGTAAGTGGTACAGGCCTGTAAGTATTTCCATGCCAAGCTCACGTGCATACGAGATAAGTACAGTGAGCCCCTCTAAACAGCAATAACCTGTCACAACACAAACAATGCTCTTAAGTCTTGCTTTGCTAATTTAACTCCCTAAGCGGAAGAAACAACCTTGCTGTTCACTGAGTCCTAAATGGACAGAACCAAGCATGGAGATAAATTCAAATATAGCAGTCCTGAGCCAGTGTCTGGTTTGCTTCCCTCTTCTGTGTAAGGCTGCCAACTCCATGTTGGGAAATTAGGGTTGCCAAGTACTACTCACCTTCGGAGTGGGGGACTCCCGGGTGGATCCTGGAGCGCGCGCGCGCCACATGCACGTCACTACGAGGTGATGTTATGACGCCGGGCACGCATGGGGTGTGGCCTAATAGGCTAATGAGTTTCTGCTGTTGGGTGTGGCCTATTATGCTAATGAGTTCCTGCTGGGCTTTTTCTACAAAAAAAGCCCTGGTAACAGGGGTTCCGAGTCTACAGGACGTGGGAAAACGGGCTATGCCATTGGGATGACTTAAGGCCAGTCGCACCTTGCCCCCTCAGCCTAGCCTCCCTCACAGGGTTGTTGTCAGGTTACCAACTCCAGGTTTGGAAATTCCTGGAGACTTGGAGCCTGGAGCCTGCGGAGGGACCCCTGCCGGGGTATCATGCCATAGACCTTTAGGATGCAGCCAGCTTCATTCATGCTGCCGTATGATTAGTTTTAGTTCTGCTGGTAGGCAGAAGTTTCAACTTGCTGTTTTAAATGTGTGGGTTTTATGTATTTGATTGCTTTCTTGCTGTTTCGTGAGCCACCTTGAGTTCCTGTAAGGTAGAAAGGCGGCCGATAAAATGTTTTCAATAAATAAATACATCAGAGCCCATTCTCCAAAGCCACCATTTCTTTCAGCGGAACTGATTTCTGCAATATGGAGATAGGCTGCCAGATCCAGGTCGGGAAATACCTGAAGATTTTGGAGGGTGGAGCTTGAGGAGGGCGGGGTTTAGGAAGAGGAAGGACTTCCACGGGGGATAATGCCATATAATCCACTTTCTAAAGCAGCCATTTTCTCCAGGTGAACTGATCTGTCACCTGGAGATCAATTGTAATAGCAGGAGGTTTCCAGCCACCACCTAGAGGTTATCAAATAACTAGGGTTGACAAGTACTTACCTGTTCTGGAGCGGGGGAGTCCAGCCTTGCTCCGGGAGACGTGCTTTGCGGGTGGGGTTCCCCCCGGGGGCCCAATCCAGCGGCGGCGGGGAATGGAACTCCCGGGCGGGGATTTCCCCGCCCCCTGGGGGGACTTGGCATCCCTACAAATAACAGAAATAACAACCCTCTGTTCATTTAACAAAATAATTTACACAGTGCAAGTCTACTCATTAACAAATCCCTTTAAAATCACTATATTCTTACAAACATAAAGGCAAATAAATACTACTAAACAGCGCAATAAAGCTAAGAAGTATCCTTTTTCAAGTATTATAATGCTGTACACTTTGACAGTGCATGAACATTTTAATTCCTATATGCTTTATTAGAAACAATTCTTAAAGACAAAATTTGTCTCAGATGATGTTTTTTCTCCATGCAAAAGCAGTCTCCAGTCTTACGGTGGGCTAGCCGGAGAACCCGTTTCGTAGAACTTCCTCAAAGGCAGATCTGCTGATCACCGCAGACTGTGACAGCAGCCATGAAATTAAAAGACGCCTGCTCCTTGGGAGGAAAGTGATGGCGAACCTAAACAGCATGATAAAAAGTAGAGACATCACCCTGCCAACAAAAGTCCACATGGTCAAAGCAATGGTATTCCCAGTAGTCATGTATGGCTGCGAGAGTTGGACCATAAGGAAGGCCGAGCACCGAAGAATAGATTCTTTTGAACTATGGTGCTGGAGAAGACTCTTGAGAGTCCCTTGGACTGCAAGAAGATCAAGTCAGTCAATCCTGAAAGAAATCA